>NC_091989.1:48606795-48919321 GCF_044704955.1 Pristiophorus japonicus
TGGGGAGCGGGCAGGGAAGTCGAGCTGAGTCCATGATCAGATCAGCCATGATATTAAATGGTGGAGCAAGTGCGAGGGGCCAAATGGCCTATGTCATGTATCTTACATTATTATATATAACTGTATCCTAACATGCTATACATGACTGTAATAAGATATGACCTGTAACCACCAGCATACCTTACCACCAGGGGTGCACTTGCAAGAGACAGGTATATAAGGACAGGTCTCAGGCAAGTGCAGAATTCCAGAGCTGTGAAATAAAGGTGCAGGTCCAGAGTGACCTTGACTTCACTACATGCCTCGTGTGAATCTGTACTGAGGGGACAGGACTTTACAGTGGCGACGAGTTACGGGATTACAGAATCCACAGAATGGCAAACAACGGATCAGATGAAAAGTACAATGCAGGAGACAATTGGGAGGACTTTATAGAAAGGCTCCAGCAAAGCTTTGTAGCCAAAGACTGGTTAGGCGACGATAAGGCAGACAAGAGAAGAGCCCATCTCTTGACCAGCTGTGGCTCGAAAACATACGCTTTAATGAAGGATCTGTTGGAACTCGAGAAACCAGCACGCAAGTCGTTTGAAGAATTGAGCACACTGGTAAGAGACCACCTGAAGCCAGCGAGCAGCCTACACATGGCCAGACACAGGTTCTACAACTACAGACGCTGTGTGGGCCAGAGCATACCCGACTTTGTGACGGAACTTCGGAGGTTGGCTAGTTTATGTAAGTTCTCCGATGAACTGAGGAGAGAAATGCTGAGAGACTTTTTTTATTGAAGGAATAGGCCACGCAGGCATATTCCGAAAGCTCATAGAGACCAAGAACCTGACCTTAGAGGCAGCAGCACTGGTTGCACAGACATTCTTGGTAGGGGAAGAAGAAACGAGGTTGATTTACAATGCAGGTACGACAACTAACGAAATATCGGAACAAGAAGTTCACAGCACTAAACAAGCTGCTACCCCCACACACAGATAAAACCGGGAGAACAGGCTCTTGACAGCAGGCAGAAGCCATCAAGGGCCACAGGAACGGCCGTTCATACCTCATCAACCCACAATGTGAGCAATCAGCTACAAACTGAGAGAAGCTCAAGAGAGATCAGCCAGACGCAGCTCATTCTTTGGGAACACTTTGAACAATGGAACAGGTCTGTGCTGGAGGTGTGGGGGTGGGCACTCATCAAGGGGGTGTTGATTTCAGCAGGCTGTTTGCAGAAACTGTCAATATACAGGGCCTCCTATAATGATGAGGGTCCTACTCAACGGGATATCTGTCAACATGGAGCTGGATACGGACGCTCAACAATTTGAACAACTGTGGCCGCATAAAAGAGACAGACCAAAACTCACAAGGGTCGACACCAAACTAAGGACCTATACCAAAGAAATCATACCAGTCCTCGGCAGCGCCATGCTCTCTGTCACACACAAAGGGACAGTGAACCGACTTCCCCTGTGGATTGTCCCCGGAGACCCCCCAGCACTGCTGGGGAGAAGCTGGCTAGCAAAACTAAACTGGAAATGGGATGATATCCATGCCATGTCATTAGAGGAACGGACCTCCTGCTCAACAGTTATAAAGCGATTTGAACATCTCTTTCAGCCAGGTGTGGGCACTTTCAAAGGGGCCAAAGTCAAAATCTACATCACACAGGATGCTAGACCGGTCCATCACAAGGCCAGAGCTGTACCCTATGTGATGAGGGAAAAGATTGAACATGAACTAGACAGGCTTCTGCAGGAAGGCATTATATCACCTGTGGAATTTAGCGACTGGGCAAGTCCCATCGTCCCAGTCATGAAGCCTGATGGATCCATACGAATCTGTGGGGACTACAAATCTACCATAAACAGAGTCTCCCTACAGGACCAGTACCCACTGCCCAGAGCGGAGGCTTATTTGCCACATTGGCTGGAGGTAAACTTTTCTCAAAATTAGACCTCACATCTGCGTATATGATGCAAGAATTGACCGAGGAATCCAAGCTACTCACCACCATCAACACACATCGAGGCCTTTTAATGTACAATCGATGCCCATTTGGCATCAGGTCGGGGACGGTTGTATTTCAAAACGACATACTTATCACGGGCAGGGACACCGACTCCCATCTCCGTAATTTGGAGGAAGTACTAAAGCAGTTGGATCGGGTAGGCCTACGAGTCAAGAAATCCAAGTGCCTGTTTCTCGCACCCGAGGTTGAATTTTTGGGCAGAAGGATTACTGCTGATGGAATCCGCCCAACAGAGTCCAAAACAGAAGCAATTCGCCTGGCACCCAGGCCCCGAAATGTCTCAGAACTGCGCGCCTTTCTCGGGCTAGTCAATTACTTTGGGAAATTTATGCAGAACTTAAGCACGCTGCTGGAGCCTCTCCACGTGCTACTCAGGAAGGGGTGCGATTGGTTTTGGGGGGACGCCCAGGAACGCGCCTTCAATAAGGCACGCAACTTTCTGTGTTCCAACAGTGTTTTGACTTTCTTTGACCCAGGTAAAAAGCTAGTTCTCACATGCGATGAGTCAGTGTATGGGGTCAGGTGCGTTTTGCAACATGTCGATAGTGCGGGCAAATTACAACCCATAGCTTATGCCTCCAGGTCACTTTTGCGGGCGGAATGCAGGTACGGAATGGTGGAGAAGGAGGCGCTCGCGTGCGTGTATGGTGTCAAAAAGATGCAACAATACCTTTTCGGGGCCAAGTCGCGTTAGAAACCAACCACAAGCCCCTCACGTCCCTCCTATCTGAGAGCAAGGCAATAAACGCCAACGCCTTGGCGCGAATTCAACGGTGGGCACTCATTTTGGCGTCCTACGATTATAGCATAAGGCACAGACCAGGCACAGATAACTGTGCCAACGCGCTCAGCAGGCTACCCCTGGCTACCACGGAAGGGTCTGACGAACAGGACTGTGAGATAGTCATGGCAATCAATGCCTTTGAGTCCACAGGTTCGCCCATGACGGCTCGTCAAATCAGAGCCTGGACGGCCAGCGACCCCACGTTATCCTTAGTAAAAAGATGTGTCCTAACCGGTGACTGGGCAGAGGCTCGCGATGCCTGCCCCGAGGAATTAAAACCCTTTCACAGGCGCATGCATGAGCTATCACTACAAGCAGACTGCCTGATGTGGGGCAGCTGAGTAGTCATGCCTCTGCGAGGCAGAGAGGCATTTGTCCGGGAGCTCCACCGCGAGCACCCGGGGATCGTTCTCATGAAGGCCATAGCCAGATCCCACGTCTGGTATTGACGCGGACTTGGAGCTCTGCGTCCGAAGGTGCACCATTTGTGCCCAACTCAGCAATGCCCCCAGGGCGGCTCCACTGAGCCCCTAGCCCTGGCCTACCAAACCGTGGTCGCGGTTGCACGTAGACTATGCGGGCCCATTCATGGGCAAAATGTTCCTCGTAGTTGTAGATGCATTTTCAAAGTGGATCGAATGCACCATTTTAAACTCGAGCACAACCTCCACCACTGTGGAGAGCATCGCAACCATGTTTGCAACGCACGGAATCCCTGACATATTGGTCAGTGACAATGGTCCGTGCTTCACCAGCGCAGAATTCCAAGACTTTATAATTGACCACGGCATAAATCACGTGAAGATGACACCGTTAAAGCGGCCAGGCGGAGAGAGCAGTGCAAATCATTAAACAAGGCATGCTTAAAATCCAAGGTCCCACGCTGCAGGGTCACCTGTCGTGACTGCTGCTGGCATATAGATCTTGTCCGCACTCATTAACTGGGATCCCCCCGCGCAACTGTTGATGAAGAGGACTTTAAAAACAAGGCTCTCATTAATTCTCCCAGACATGCACGAAATCGTTGAGGCAAAGCGCCGTAAGCTGACTGAGTACCATGACAGAAATTCGAGGGGGGAGATGGAATGAGATAGGGGACAAAGTGTTTGTACTAAACTATGGCAGGGGTCCCAAATGGCTTGCAGGGACAGTAACGGGCAAGGAAGGAAACAGGCTACTGGTAATACAAATGGACAATGGTAACACCTGCCGGAGGCCTGATGACCAAGTCAAAAGCAGATTTACCAACAACACTGCGGAACCAGAGGCAGATTACAATGTGAAACTCGCACCACACCTGGTGGACAGACGGAGGGAACAACCTGAGGAAAGGGCAATCCCAACAGACAGCCCAGGCAAGTCACCAACAATCACACCACTCAAAACAGACAGCCCGGGCGAGATACCAGCAACCACACCCAAAGAAAAACAGACACCAAGGCAAACAACTGAACCACAACTCAGACGCTCCACGCGAGAGCATAGACCAGCTGAGAGACTGAACCTATAAAGACAATAAGACCTTGGGGGAGGGTGATGTCATGTATTTTACATTATTATATATAACTGTATCCTAACATGCTATACATGGCTGTAATAAGATATGACCTGTAACCACCAGTATACCTTACCACCAGGGGTGAACTTGCAAGAGACAGGTATATAAGGACAGATCTCAGGCAAGTGCAGCATTCCAGAGCTGTGAAATAAAGGTGCAGGTCCAGAGTGACCTTGACTTCACTACATGCCTCGTGTGAATTTGTACTGAGGGGACAGAACTTTACAGCCTAGTCCTGCTCTTATTGCTTATTTCTAATGTTCTTTAGTTCTTATGACTGCACTCGCCTGGTTTAGCCAGTGAAGCATCTGCAACACCTTCTCTTCCCGCTCTCACATCATTACCTCTGGTGTCCCCCAAGGATCTATCCTTGGCCCCCTCCTATTTCTCATCTACATGCTGCCCTTTGGCGACATCATCCAAAAACACAGCTTCAGTTTCCACATGTACGCTGATGACACCCAGCTCTACCTCACCACCACTTCCGCCATGGTCTCTAAATTGTCAGACTGCTTGTCCGATATCCACTTCTGGATGAACAGAAATTTTCTCCAATTAAATATTGGGAAGACTGAAGCCATTGTTTTCGGTCACCGACACAAACTCCGTTCCCTAGCCACTGACTCCATCCTTCCCTCCAACTTCTGCCTGACAATGAACCACACTGTTCGTAACCCTGGTTTCATATTTGACCCTGAAATTAGTTCTCGAACACATATCTGCAGCATAACTTAGACTGCCTATTTCCACCTCCGCAGCATCGCCCGTCTCCGCCCTTGCCTCAGCTCATCCGTTGCTGAAACCCTCATCCATGCCTTTGTTACCTCTAGACGTGACTATTCCAATGCATTCTTGGCTGGCCTCGTAAATTCTACCCTATGCAAACTAGAGGTGATCCAAAATTCAGCTGCCCGAGTCCTAACTCGCACCAAGTTCCACTCACCCATCACCCCTGTGCTCGCTGACCTACATTGGCTCCCGGTTAAGCAACGCCTCGATTTCAAAAATTCTCATCCTTGTTTACAAATCCCTCCATGCCCTCGCCCCTCATTATCTCTGTAATCTCCTCTAGCCCCACATCCCCCGAGATATCTGCACTCTAATTCTGGCCTCTTGAGCATCTCTGATTATAACTGCTCAACCATTGGTGGACGTCCTTCAGCTGCCTTGGCCCTAAGCTCCGCAACTTCCTCTGTAAACCTCTTTGCCTTGCTACCTCTCTTTCCTCCTTCAAGACGTTCCTTAAAACCTGCCTCTTTGACCG
This sequence comes from Pristiophorus japonicus, assembly GCF_044704955.1. Classification (NCBI taxonomy): domain Eukaryota; kingdom Metazoa; phylum Chordata; class Chondrichthyes; family Pristiophoridae; genus Pristiophorus; species Pristiophorus japonicus. The sequence continues at coordinate 48,612,428 of NC_091989.1, forward strand.
AACTTTCGATCAACTGCCCAAATTTCTCCTTATGTGGCTTGGTGCCAAATTTTTGGGGCTAAATTTCTGGAGCGGCATGACGTGTGAATTTTGGGTGTCACTAGTTGAGTAGGTTCTGTTCTACCCGTGGAATGCAGCATCTCAAGGCGGCGGTGAGCTTTCCAGTGCCCGCCGACCAAGTGCCGCCTGGCAGAGCTGTGCCGGGTGTACAACGCCCCTGTTTGCGACACCAGCACGAATTTTGAGTCTTGCCCGACCCGTCCACCAGGAAGTGCGTCCGTACTGAACACCTGTGAAATTAGAACGGTCCAATGATCCCGTCGGTGGAGAGAAAGGTAATGGACTCCAAAAGTTAGTGCGAGTGTTTTTTGTTTAAATTTTTTGTGCGATTTGTGTTGCGTCCCTCCCCCTGCCCCCCCCCCACCCCTGCCCCTGCCCCCCCTGCCCCCCGCCCCTGCCCCCCCCAAGCCAGACCTCTCTCGGAGTGTTCCCTGGCTGGCTGTTCAGCTTGGGAGTTTCCCTTCCTTACAACAAGAGAGGTGTACAACGCCTCCCTTAGCGCTACACCCTCTGATTCCGGGCCCAGCAGGCCAAACTTAAATACTAAAACGCATACTATTCCCGGCCCCTAACTTTCCCGCCCTCCACCATTATCATCCCAAAAACAGAAAAGCCTAAAATCTAGCCCCATGTCTCATAATACTCCTGTGAAATGCCTTGAGACCTTTTACTATGTCAAAGGCGCTATATAAATACAAGTTGTTGTTGTTGCTGTTGAATGGGTAGGTATAGGAACAACAGCAGGAACTGCAGCTTGGGTTAGAGTTGACATCGACTCATTGTGGCAACACGACGAGGTGATGCGCAAAGAATTGAAAGGTTTGTTAACAGCCATGAATAGCCAAGATAGGGATTTAATTAGGACGGGCTGAGCACAGTAGTTTCAATCAGGGAAATAGTAGGTGGCATGCTGAAAACAAAGGTTCTGATTAATGAAATTATACGCTTGATGAATAACAAATATATCTCTTAAGGCCATAACATGTAGTATGTTTGGAGGGTTCTTAGTGAATCAGATCCAAAAGGGACCGAAGGATATCAACATCAACAATTACAACTTGCATTCATATAGCACCTTTAACGTAGTAAAACGTCCTCAGGCACTTCACAGGAGCGTTATCAAACAAAATTTGACACCGAGTCACATTAGGAGATATTACGACAGATGACCAAAACCTTAGTCAAAGCAGTAGGTTTTAAGGAGCTTCAAAAAGGAGGAGAGAGAGGTAGTGAGGCAGCAAAGTTTACGGAGGGAATTCTAGAGCTTATTGACTAGGCAACTGAAGTAATGGCCACCAATGGTGGGGCATTGAAAATCAGGGATATGCGAGAGACTAGAATTGGAAGAGCACAGAGATAGCGAGGATAATCGGATACAAATTTTGTTAAAGAAAGTCACTTCCAAAGGTGGTAAAATGGAACTCAGGTTTGATGCAAGGTGAGGCATTGGGGCACTGCCTACTGTGCCAGGAAATTTTATAACCACACTGAGTGGGCCTGGGGTTTAATCCCATTAGTGCTCACTACACCGTGTCTCAGGAGTGACACTACTCTAATGGAAATGTTTAAAGTTGAATTGATCAATGTGCTTGAACATCCTGGACCTCCATAGTTTTAAGGGACAATTGGGCTGGAAATTAGGTTGAGGGATTTTAGAGGCGGTAATGTCAGGCGGTGGATAAATTTAGCGCCGGGAAAAGGTTTGCGTCGGCAGCCAAAGAATTCAGCAGCTGCGCCCTGACAGTAGAGCGGAACGCTAAGGAAAGCGATCCTGACTTCTCTTAGGACGCTAGGCCAGGTGAGCAACTGAACATCCGTTGCTAAAGAGCCAGATTTCGTAGCGCCCTAAGGGAGGCCTCCCTGGAAAAAAAAAAATTGGCACAAAAAATATTCCCAACATATTACTCACCCCAAATAAAGATAAATCGCAAAAAGAACAAAACCCAATCACACGTATCTCATGCAATCATTCCTTCCCTCACCACCGCCGGTACAGCTCTGCATGCCAGCTTTCTCTGGCGCGTTGTCTATGGGGCGCTATGGGGTCAACGCAAAACAAATGTTGAGATCGGAACGATACCGGAGGCGTTACACACCGGTGAGGCAGTCCTGGGCGGTACACCTCTGTGCTGCCAGTACTGGGACTCTGAAATTTCCAAGCAGCGCGAATGCCTGCGCTTGCGACTCCCAACACTTTACCACCACTGTTCTCACCCTCCTGAGGGGCGGTATCACAGTGAATTTCCAGCCCAATAGTTAGAGGGAAGGAGGGAGTCTGTAAGGCCCCAGAGACCGCTTGCTGCTCCAGGAAAGGTGGAGCCTGGCTGTCTCACTGTGATGTGTTGCAGAATCCATTACCAGCCTGTGAACTTGCACTGGATGAAGAATCCCCTGATTATACCATTCAACGGACTAAATGTGGCCCAGGGAAGACTGTACCCGAAGCAATGAAAATACTGTGTTACTTCTAATCAAGCACAGTTTATGTATGGCTCAACTACCTGTCGCTCCTCAGGGCCTACGCACTGCTTTACACCAAGTGAAATAACAACATTTGGGGTTAAAATTCTAGTGCCCGTTAGAGAGCATGATGTTATCGAAATTCAATTGAGAATTATCCTGCAAGTAGAAGCCTTAAGGCCAGTGGTGATGTTTCAGCACCTGATTTCACTCTTGTTCTTGAGCCTTAGATGAATTCTCGAAAGATCTCGCACTCTTTGACCAAATGCAGCAGTAAAATGCTGAGATGGAGAAGGGCAAATCAACGCTGGGTGACTACAAATGGTGGGAAATAGTTTATAATGTTGACTAACATCCTTGGGTCCGCGTTATGTCATCGCAATTTGTGATAGCCCAGACACTCATATTTGTCATGCTGATCATTCTGGTGTGTTATCTCCGAAGATTGGCTAAACAATTTAGTGGGAGATTAAATTAGATAGAAAATCACTGAATGGCCAGTTTACTGCAGAATCGGTAGAAGTGATAAAGAATGGGGTAAACAGTGACTGGTCAGATCTCTGAATGCACAGGGACAAGTGAAGACAGGCTATCCTCACCACTGGTCTTTTCTCTGAAACCCATTGCACGTCACTACAGAGTTTCAAAGTGGGAAATGTTGAATCGTGCCAGATACTTTACTTGCTTGATATTTTATACCATCTTGCGAGATGTATTTGTATGTTAGGTAAGATCTTGTGGTAGCTTAAATGCCTCCCAAAGAATGATGGTATAGTTAGCATACAATGAGTCAGGCAACAGGGCACGTCTGCTGAAAAGGAAGGAAACAGCTTTAGGCAAACTGGTCAGTATGAGACAAAATGGAAAGCGGACAAAGATAGTTTACGCTTAATTACAGTATAGACTAAATCAAGAATGAACAGTAGAATAGATTATAAGAACATAAGAAATAGGAGCAGGAGTAGGCCATTTGACCCCTCGAACCTGCTCCACCATTTAATAAGGTCATGGCTGATCTGATCATGGACTCAGATTCACTTCCCTGCCTGCTAGATTGAATTTATAATATAATATTTCATTTTAATAGTGTAAGAATGAATATAATTAACAGGAGGTAAGCTGGTTCAAGGATAATGGAAGAATACCGAGAGAGATGAGCTCAGCTGAACAGTGTAAGGAACACAACCTTCAGAATGGGGCCCATGGAACTCACTGGCATAAATGGAAATCTGTCAGGAGTTCATAGAATCATAGAAATTTACAGCATGGAAGCAGGCCATTTTGGCTCATCGTGTCCGTGCCAGCTGACAAATAGCTATCCAGCCCAATCCCACTTTCCAGCTCTTGATCCGTAGCCCTGCAGGTTAAGGTACTTCAAGTGCACATCCAAGCACCCCTTAAATGTGGTGAGGGTTTCTGCCTCTACTACTCTTTCAGGCAATGCGTTCCAGACCCCCACCACCCTCTGGGTGAAGAAATATCCCCTCATATCTCCTCTAAACCTCTGACCAATTACTTTAAATCGGTCACCTGGTTGTTGACCCCCTCTGCCAAGGGAAATAAGTCCTTCCTATCCACTCTATCTAGGTCCCTCATAATTTTATACACCTCAATAAGGTCTCCCCTCAGCCTCCTCTGTTCCAAGGAAAACAAACCCAGCCTTTCCTCATAGATAAAATTTTCCAAATCAGGCAACATCCTCGTAAATCTCCTCTGGACCCTCTCCAGTGCAATCACATCTTTCCTGTAATGAGGTGACCAGAACTGTACACTGTACTCTAGCTGTGGCCTTACTAGTGTTTTATAGTGTTGAAGCATAACTCCCCCTGCTCGTATTCTATGCCTCGACAAATAATGGCAAGTATTCTGTATGGCTTCTTCACCACCTTATCTACCTGGCCTGCTACCTTCAGGGATCTGTGGACCTGCACTCCAAGTTGTTTACGTATGGGTATAAATATGGCAAACACCATTGTGTTCTGGCACTTCAGGAGTATGGCTCATTCCATCTTGATTTCCTAACACAGCTGAGGTGTCTCGGATCGTGAGCATGATCTCTGTCCTTATGATCTGTTACAAAGTCCCGTCTCGCGAAATTGCGAATACTGCTCCTCACAGGAAGTAGAGTGCAATGTCGCGCGCTCCACTTCCTGTAGGGGCGGGACCGGGGGCGCTACTCGGATGTGTTCGGCAGTGATACGCGGTCTCTCCACCTAGCGCTGATGCGTTTCAACGCTTTCCCCTTCTGTTAAAGGGGAACGCCGCTGTGCACTCTGCCGGGCCTCTGATGGCCTCCACTGGGCCACCAGGGCAGCATGGTGCCGAGACCGCAGCCCGGCACCGAGACGGAGAGCCAGGCTTCACGATGGCGTCCTGGACCACGCCATGGAGACTCAAGACGGACCGACCATTGTGTCAGCCAAAACGGGAAAATGGTGGCATGCAGTGCTCCCCTCTTGTCCTTTAATTTCCACCCCGCAAGCGGATGTCGGCTCAGTTCGCAACCAGTGAGGTGCTGGGACGGCAAGGGATCACCGCGGGGCGCTAAAGATGATTATGTCATCACCGGTTGCGCGGTAGCCCAGGGCGCTACTAGCGGGGCGTGGCGCTACCGTGTCAACGCCTCTGCTAACTCTTGCACAATTTCACGGGAGCCAGTAGCCCTCCTACCCTGGGCGAAAACAGGTTTACACCCCGTTAGTGCCCACTGGAGGCGCCAACGGGAGGTGCACAACAGGGGATTTGCGACCCCTGGCTTCTTAGGAACATGCCTGGCCACGAAACCCGGCACCTTAATGGCAGTTGTTAAGGCCGGTTTGGAAAGAAAATGCCATCTGCCTCAATACTGGCGCTGTTTGCCATCTTGTTGAGGGTGACCGCGTGGGTGGGACACGCAGGCACTGGCAGAATGCAGAGTAGACAGATCATGACAGTCAGCGTATAACGTTGATTTAACGCACAACCTGCCATTTTGGACTTCGCTGCTCCAATCAATGTCCTCACAACATGCACAGATGAACGTGCATTCAGCTGCACAAGGGAATCCCCACCAATGCTAATTAAAGGGATACATCCTACTTGTAAGTCAGTTGATTATTTCTCTTGTACTGGCTCTTTCAGAGTTTATATGAATACTGGATTGCTGGAAGACAGTTATGAAGTTGTTAAAGTGTGCAGAGAGTGCTGCTGGATTTTGGGACGGCGTTGGCTGCTATTAGAAGGCCTCTGAGTACACCCAGTCATGGGGGCTCGAGTTGCAGTCCCCCTTGCGCTGCAGCATGACAGGGAGATGGAGCAGAGCCAGCAAAGACAAGCTGCTCGCAGAGGGAGGATGAGGACGAGGCCTCTCAGCATGAGGCCTTACCCACCTAGGGTCCTATCTGCACATATGCCAGGAGCAGTGGATTCGGTGGCTCCGCTTCACCAAGGAAGTAGTCACAGAACTCTGCCACCTCTTGCAACCAGACCTGCAGCCTCAGAGCAAGGCGACGATGGTGCTGTCAGTGGCCAGCAAGCTCACTGTGGCCCTGAATATTTTCGCCAGCGAACCCCTTCAGGCTGGAACAGGTGACATAGTAAACATCTCACATTGCACCATCCATAACTGCATCCGGTGTGTCACAGAGCCTCTGTGCCCCAGGCGAGGGGACTTCATTGTCTTCTCTCTAAACAGACAGAATCAGGAGGAGCATTCTCATGGCTTTGCCAGGAGATCAGGGTTACCCATGGTGTGCAACCACTCCCAGCACATCGTGATGGTGAATGCCTGATATCCTGGCAACAGTCATGATGCCTTCACCCTGCGCCAGTCCACTGTGCCAGAAGTCTTCCAGCCACCACGTCGAGCCTGAGAGTGGCTGCTAGGCGACAAAGGCCAACCGCTACACCTGGCTGATGACTCCCCTCCGCAACCCCACCACTCATATAATGACAGCCACGCTGCCTCGAGGAACATCATCGAGCAGACCATCGGGGTGCTCAAGCAATGGTTCCGCTGCCTTGATCGCTCGGGAGGAGCTTGCCAGTACTCGCCGGAACAGGTGTCCCAATTCGAGGTGGTCTGCTGCATCCTCCACAACTTGGCCATCATGAGGGTGCAGCCTTTGCCACTGTGGGTTCCACAACCATCTCAGGAGAAGGCGGCGGAGGAGGAAGAGGAAGAGGAGGAAAAGGAGAAAGTGGAGGAGGAAGGGAGGAAGCAGCCTGTAAATTCCAGTTCCGGACGGGTTGCCTGTAAACACACCATCAGACTCCAGTTACCCTGAATGAAACCCAAGATCCCCATTGCTCAACACTTCCCCACCTTACCATCGCTCTACCATGGAATGTCACAGCATCCTCTTTGTCACAATGCTGAAATGAAAGCCACCACAAAACAAACATTCCAAACATAATTAATAAATGATTTATTCCAAAACTATATACCAAAGTCAACTATTCACCCTTGTACATTCCCTTAGTGCCTGTCTGTCATGTACCTGTACCTATCCCAGTGCTCCTGCGCAGTGCTACCCCAGTGGCTGCAGTATGGCTGGTGGAAGGCTGCTGGCTTTCAGTGGGGGAGAATGCAGAATGCCTTGCAGGACGACCTCCAGCAGCTCTGGGCCTAGAAGGCCCGGCTGTAGACTGCATCAATTCGGCATGGGCAGCGGTCTGGGATGGATGGCTGACAGGCAGCAGCAAGGGACTGGCGGAGTGGCAGTGGTGGAAGTGCGAATGCTGTCATCCTGAGAGAGGACCGCAGGTTCGTGCTCTTGGAGCCGATGGCACACCCCCGGGGTGGCGCCTCAGCAATCCTAGTAATCTGTTGGAGGACAGATTGTGGGACCACTGTCAGACGCTAAAAACGCCTTTCCACACGAAAACGCAGCCACGATGGCAGCAGTCTGAGCCTGCAGGAGAACAGTCTGAGCTTCCACTGCAGCACGCACACATTAGGTCGCTTCCGCTTGTGCTGCAATGGAAGCTGCTACATTGCCCATTGGAACCTAAGCTGAAATAAAGGAGACTATGAAGGTATGAGGGCAGAGTTGGGTTAAGTGGACTGGTTTAATAGATTAAAGTGTAGAACGGTTGATGAACAGTGGTATTCATTTAAGGAGATATTTCACAACTCTCAAGAAAAATATATTCCAGTGAAGAGGAAAGGGTGTAAGAGAAAAGATAGCTATCCGTGGCTAACTAAGGAAATTAAGGACGGTATCCAATTAAAAGCAAGGGCAGACAAAGAGTCCAAAACTAGTGGGAGGGCAGAAGATTGGGAAGCTTTTAAAAGCCAGCAAAGAATGACTAAAAAAATGATTAAGAAAGGGAAGATAGACTATGAAAGTAAACTAGCACAAAATATAAAAACCGATATCAAGAGTTTCTATAGGTGTATATAAAGGAAAAGAGTGGCTAAAGTACATGTTGGTCCCTTAGAGGACGAGACCGGGGAATTAGTAATGGGGAACATGGAGATGGCAGAAACTCTGAACAAATATTTTGGATCAGTCTTTACGGTAGAGGACACAAACAATATTCCGACAGTGGATAGTCAAGGGGCTATGGGGGGAGGAACTTAACACAATCACAATCACTAAGGAGGTGGTACTCAGTAAAATAATGGGACTAAAAGCAGATAAATCCCCTGGACCTGATGACTTGCATCCTAGGGTCCTAAGAGAAGTAGTGGCAGGGATTATGGATGCATTGGTTGTAATTTACCAAAATTCCCTGGATTCTGGGGAGGTCCCAGCAGATTGGAAAACTGCAAATGTAACATAGAAACATAGAAAAAAGGTACAGGAGTAGGCCATTTAGCCCTTCAAGCCTGCACCGCCATTCAATAAGATCATGGCTGATCATTCCCTCAGTACCTTTTTCCCGCTTTCTCTCAATACCCCTTGATCTCTTTAGCCATAAAGGCCATATCTAACTCCCTTTTGAATATATCCAATGAACTGGCATCAACAACTCTCTGCGGCAGGGAATTCCACAGGTTAACAACTCTCTGAGTGAAGAAGTTTCTCCTCATCTTAGTCCTAAATGGTCTACCCCTTATCCTAATACTATGTCCCTGGTTCTGGACTTCCCCAATGTCAGGAACATTCTTCCCGCATCTAACCTGTCCAGTCCCGTCAGAATCTTATACGTTTCTAAGAGATCCCCTCTCATCCTTCTAAACTCCAGTGAATAAAGGCCCAGTCGATCCAGTCTCTCCTCATATGTCAGTCTTGCCATCCCGGGAATCAGTCTGGTGAACCTTCGCTGCAGTCCCTCAATAGCAAGAACGTCCTTCCTCAGATTGGGAGACCAAAACTGAACACAATATTCCAAGTGAGGCCTCACCCATGCCCTGTACAACTGCAGTAAGACCTCCCTGCTCCTATACTCAAATCCCCTAGCTATGAAGGCCAACATACCATTTGCCTTCTTCACCGCCTGCTGTACCTGCATGCCAACTTTCAATGACTGATGAACCATGATATCCAGGTCTCATTGCACCTCCCCTTTACCTGATCTGCCGCCATTCAGATAATATTCTGCTTTCGTGTTTTTGCCACCAAAATGGATAACCTCACATTCATCCACATTATACTGCATCTGCCATGCATTTGCCCACTCACCTAACCTGGCCAAGTCACCCTGCAGCCTCCTCACAGCTCACACCGCCACCCAGTTTAGTGTCATCTGCAAACTTGGAGATATTACACGCAATTCCTTCATCTAAATCGTTAATGTATATTGTAAAGAGCTGGGGTCCCAGCACTGAGCCCTGCGTTACTCCACTAGTCGCTGCCTGCCATTCTGAAAATGACCCGTTTATCCCGACTCTCTGCTTCCTGTCTGCCAACCAGTTCTCTATCCACGTCAGTACATTACCCCCAATACCATGTGTTTTGATTTTGCACACCAATCTCTTGCGTGGGACCTTGTCAAAAGCCTTTTGAAAGTCCAAATACATTACATCCATTGGTTCTCCCTTGTCCACTCTACTAGTTACATCCTCAAAAAATTCCAGAAGATTCGTCGAGCACGATTTCCCTTTCATAATTCCATGCTGACTTGGACCGATCCTGTCACTGCTTTCCAAATGCGCTGCTATTTCATCCTTAATGATTGATTCCAACATTTTCCCCACTACTGATGTTAGGCTAACCGGTCGATAATTCCCTGTTTTCTCTCTCCCTCCTTTTTTAAAAAGTGGTGTTACATTAGCTACCCTCCAGTCCCTAGGAACTGATCTAGATTCGATAGACTGTTGGAAAATGATCACCAATACATCCAATATTTCTAGGGCCACTTCCTTTAGTACTCTGGGATGCAGACTATCAGGCCCCGGGGACTTATCGGCCTTCAATCCCATCAATTTCCCTAACACAATTTCCCGCCTAATAAGAATTTCCTTCAGTTCCTCCTTCTCACTAGACCCTCGGTCCCCTAGTATTTCTGGAAGGTTATTTGTGTCTTCCTTCGTGAAGACAGAACCAAAATATTTGTTCAATTGGTCTGCCATTTCTTTGTTCCCCATTATAAATTCACCTGAATCCGACTGCAAGGGACCTACGTTTGTCTTCACTAATCTTTTTCTCTTCACATATCTATAGAAGCTTTTGCAATCAGTTTTTATGTTCCCTGCAAGCTTCCTCTCGTACTCTATTTTTCCCCTCTTAATTAAACCCTTAGTCCTCCTCTATTGAATTCTAAATTTCTCCCAGTTCTCAGGTTTGTTGCTTTTTCTAGCCAATTTATATGCCTCTTCCTTGGTTTTAACACTATCCTTAATTTCCCTTGTTAGCCACGGTTGAGCCACCTTCCCCATTTTATTTTTACTCCAGAAAGGGATGCACAATTGCTGAAGTTCATCCATGTGATCTTTAAATGTTTGCCATTGCTTATCCACCGTCAACCCATTAAGTGTCCTTTGTCAGTCTATTCTAGCCAGTTCACGCCTCATACCGTCAAAGTTACCTTTCCTTAAGTTCAGGACCCTAGTTTCCGAATTAACTGTGTCACTCTCCATCTTAATAAAGAATTCTACCATATTATGGTCACTCTTCCCGAGGGGCCTGGCACAAAAAGATTGCTAATTAGTCCCTTCTGGGATTGATGGGACTGATAGTCTGCATCCCAGAGTACTTAAGGAAGTGGCCCTAGAAATAGTGGATGCATTAGTGATCATTTTCCAACAGTCTATCAACTCTGGATCAGTTCCTATGGACTGGAGGGTAGCTAATGTAACGCCCCTATTTAAAAAAGGAGGCAGACAAAAAGCAGGAAACTATAAACCAGTTAGCCTAACATCTGTGGTTGGGAAAATGTTGGAGTCCATTATTAAAGAAGCAGTAGCAGGACATTTGGAAAATCAAAATTCGGTCAGGCAGTGTCAGCATGGATTTATGAAGGAGAAGTCATGTTTGACAAGTTTGCTGGAGTTCTTCGAGGATGTAACGAACAGGTGGATAAAGGGGAACCAGTAGGTGTGGTGTATTTGGATTCCAGAAGGCATTTGACAAAGTGCCACATAAAAGGTTTTTGCACAAGATAAAAGTTCATGGGATTGGGGGTAATATATTAGCATGGATAGAGGATTGGCTAACTAACAGAAAACAGAGAATCGGGATAAATGGTTCATTCTCTGGTTGTCAACCAGTAACTAGTGGGGTGCCGCAGGGATCAGTGCTGGGATCCCAACTATTTACATAGAAACATAGAAAATAGGTGCAGGAGTAGGCCATTCGGCCCTTCGAGCCTGTACCACCATTCAATATGATCATGGCTGATCTGCAACTTTGTACCCAATTCCTGCTTTCTCTCCATACCCTTTGATCCCTTTAGTCGTAAAGGCCACCATCTAACTCCATTTTGAATATATCTAATGAACTGGCCTCAACAACTTTCTGTGGTAGAGAATTCCACAGGTTCACAATTCTCTGAGTGAAGAAGTTTCTCCTTATTTCGATCCTAAATGGCTTACCCCTTATCCTTAAACTGTGACTCCTACTTCTGGACTTCCCCAACATCGGGAACATTCTTCCTGCATCTAACCTGTCCAATCCCTTCAGAATTTTATTTGTTTCTGTGAGATCCACCCTCATTCTTCTAAATTCCAGTGAATATAAGCCTAGTTGATCCAGTCTTTCTTCATATGTCATTCCTAGAATCAGTCCTGGGAATCAGTCTGGTGAACGTTGGCTGCACTCCCTCAATAGCAAAAATGTCCTTCCTCAAATTAGGAGACCAAAACTTTACACAATATTCAAGGTGTGGCCTCACCAAGGCCCTGTACAACTGTAGTAAGACCTCCCTGCTCCTATACTCAAATCCTCTCGCTATCAAGGCCAACATGCCATTTGCCTTCTTTACTGCCTGCTGTACCTGCATGCCAACTTTCAATGACTGATGTACCATGACACCCAGGTCTTGTTGCACCTCCCCTTTTCCTAATCTGTCACCATTCAGATAATATTCTACCTTCGTGTTTTTTCCACCAAAGTGGATAACCTCACATTTATCTACATTATACTGCATCTGCTATGCATTTGCCCACTCATCTAACCTGTCCAAGTTATCCTGCAGCCTTTTAGCATCCTCCTAACAGCTCACATTGCCACCAGCTTAGTGTCATCTGCAAACTTGGAGATATTACATTCAATTCCTTCGTCTAAATCATTAATGAGTATTGTAAATAGCTGGGGTCCCAGCACAGAACCTTGCAATGCCCCATTAGTCACTGCCTGCCATTCTGAAAAGGACCCGTTTATTCCTACTCTTTGCTCCCTGTCTTCCAACCAGTTCTCCATCCACAACAATACATTACCCCCAATACCATGTGCTTTAATTTTGCACAATAATCTCTTGTGTGGGACCTTGTCAAAAGCCTTTTGAAAGTCCAAATACACCACATCCATTGGTTCTCCGTTGTCCACTCTACTAGTTATATGCTCAAAAAATTCTAGAAGATTTGTCAAGTATGATTTCACTTTCATAAATCCATGCTGACTTGGACCGATCCTGTCACTGCTTTCCAAATGCGTTGTTATTTCATCTTTAATAATTGATTCCAACATTTTCCCCACTACCAATGTCAGGCTAACTGGTCTATAATTCCTTGTTTTCTCTCTCCCTCCTTTTTTAAAAAGTGGGGTTACATTAGCTACCTTCCAATCCATGGGAACTGATCCAGAGTCTATAGAATGTTGGAAAATGACCACCAATGCATCCACTATTTCTATAGCCGCTTCCTTAACTACTCTGGGATGCAGAGTATCAGGCCTTGGGGATTTATTGGCTTTCAATCCCATCAATTTCCCTAACACAATTTCCTGACTAATATGCATTTCCTTCGGTTCCTCTTCTCTATCCCTCGGTCCCCTAGTATTTCCAGAAGTTTATTTGTGCCTTCCTTCGTGAAGACAGAACCAAAGTATTTGTTCAACTGGTCTGCCATTTTTTTGTTCCCCATTATAAATTAACCTGATTCTGACTGCAAGGGACCTACATTTGTCTTCACTAATCTTTTTCTCTTCACATATCTATAGAAGCTTCTGCAGTCAGTTTTTATGTTCCCTGCAAGCTTACTCTCATACTCTATTTTCCCCCTCCTAATTAAACCCTTTGTCCTCCTCTGCCGAATTCTAAATTTCTCCCAGTCCTCAGTGCTTTTTCTGGCCAATTTATATGCCTCTTCCTTGGATTTAACACTATCCCTAATTTCCCTTGTTAGCCACGGTTGAGCCACCTTCCCCATTTTATTTTTACACCAGGCAGGGAAGTACAATTGTTGAAGTTCATCCATGTGGTCGTTAAATGTCTGCCATTGCCTACCCACCATCAACCCTTTAAGTATCATTCTCCAGTCTATCCTAGCCAATTCACATCAAATACCATCGAAGTTACCTTTCTTTAAGTTCAGGACTCTAGTCTCTGAATTAACAGTGTCACTCTCCATCTTAATGAAGAATTCTACCATATTATGGTCACCCTTCCCCAAGGGGCCTCGCACAACAAGATTGCTAATTAATCCTCTCTCATTACACAACACCCAGTCTAGGATGGCCAGCTCTCTAGTTGGTTCCTCGACATATTTGTCTAGAAAACCATCCCTTATACACTCCAGGAAATCCTCCTCCACTGTATTGCTACCAGTTTGGTTAGCCCAATCTATATGTAGATTAAAGTCACCCATGATAACTGCTGTACCTTTATTGCACGCATCCCTAATTTCCTGTTAGATTCCATCCCCAACCTCACTACTACTGTTTGGTGGTCTGTACACAACTCCCACTAGCGTTTTCTGCCCTGTGTTGTTCCGCAGCTCTGCCCATACAGATTCCACATCATCCAAGCTAATTTCCTTCCTTACTATTGCGTTAATCTCCTCTTTAACCAGCAACGCTACCCCACCTCCTTTTCCTTTCTGTCTATCCTTCCTAAATATTGAATACCCCTGGATGTTGAGTTCCCAGCCTTGGTCACCCTGAGCCATGTCTCCGTAATCCCAATTACATCATATCCGTTAACAGCTATCTGCACAGTTAATTCATCCACCTTATTACGAATGCTCCTCGCATTGAGACACAGAGCCTTCAGGCTTGTTTTTTTTAAACATTCTTTGTCCTTTTAGAATTATGTTGTGATGTGGCCCTTTTTGATTTTAGCCTTGGGTTTCTCTGCCCTCCACTTTTCCTTATCTCCTTTCTACCTTTTGCTTCTGCCCCCATTTTACTTCTCTCTGACTCCCTGCATAGATTCCTATCCGCCTGCCATATTAGTCTAAATCTATATTAACGACTTGGAAGAAGGGACTGAGTGTAATGTAACCAAGTTTGCTGACAATACAAAGATGGGAGGAAAAGCATGTGTAAGGACGACACAAAAAATCTGCAAAAGGACATAGACAGGCTAAGTGAGTGGGCAAAAATTTGGCAGATGGAGTACAATGTTGGAAAGTGTGAGGTCATGCCCTTTGGCAGAAAAAAATCAAAGAGCAAGTTATTATTCAAATGGAGAAAGATTGCAAAGTGACACAGTACAGCGGGACCTGGGGGGTACTTGTGCATGATAGTGTTATGTCCAGAATAAGGTAATGTGATTGAGTACTGTAGACATGAGTAAGTGGGACCTTAGTCTCTTTATTCTAACTCCAGGAGTGTTGGTACAGCATGGAAGGCCTGCTTATATACAGTACTCCCAAGGGATGCTGGGGTCCCTTGGGACTCCAACAGATACGCCCTCTGGTGGTGGTAGAATGCTGGTTACATAGGGTTGCATACATAACATCACTCCCTCCCAAAGTCAATATTTAGAGGGTGAGACGATCTGGGGCTTTTTGCTCCCTAGTCTATTGTCTTGGTACAAATGCAGGTGCAGGTGAGTTGGTTGGTTCTTCGCTGGGCTGCTGTGCAGCTGGCCTTGCTGGGGATGATGAGTTCAGCTTTATGGTCAACCGTGATGTCAGTTGCCATTTGTGTATGTGTCGGAGGGTCGAAGTTGGTGGTGTCCTCTTTAGGTTGCTCGTGGCTGTCTGTGAATCGCAGTTTGGTTTGGTCCAAATGCTTTCTGCAAGTTAGTCCATTTGCAAGTTTGACCTGAAACACCGTACTCCCTTCTTTGACTATGACAGTGCCTTTTGGGACCATGTCCATAGTTGAGTATAAATACAGGGTCATTGACTTCAATATCGCATGACAAATTTGTGCGATCATGGTACATGCTTTGTTGATGCCGCCTGCCCTCGACGTGATCATGGAAATCAGGATGGACGAGTGAAAGCCTTGTTTTGAGTGCCCTTTTCATGAGCAGCTCGGCTGGGGGAACCCTGGTGAGCGAGTGGGGTCTGGTGCGGTAGCTGAGCAGGACTCGGGACAGGCGGGTCTGCAAGGAGCCTTCCGACACGCGTTTCAAGCTTTGCTTGATGATTTGGACTGCCCGTTCTGCCTGGTCGTTGAATGCGGGCTTCAATGGGGCAGATGTGATGAGTGTGATCCCATTGTGGGTCATGAATTCCTTGAATTCAGCGCTGGTGAAGCACGGCCCGTTGTCGCTGACAAGGACATCAGGCAGGCCATGCGTGGCAAACATGGCTCGTAGGTTTTCGATGGTGGCAGTGGACGTGCTTACAGACATTATTACATACTCAATCCACTTAGAATAAGCATCCACAACAACCAAGAACATTTTGCCTAGAAATGGGCCAGCGAAGTCAACGTGGATCCTAGACCACAGTTTGGAGGGCTATGACCACAAACTTAGCCCCCCTGGGTGCATTGCTCAGTTGAGAGCATTTGCGCACGCAAGAGTCCAAATCTGAGTCGATGTTGGGCCACCACACATGGGATCTGGCTATAGTTTTCATCATTGCTATGCCTGGGTGGGTACTGTGAAGGTCGCGTATGAACATTTCCCTGCCTTTCTTGGGCAAAACCACGCGATTACCCCACAAAAGACAGTTCGCGTATATGGACATTGTTATATATGTAAACCTGTAAATACCATGTTTAACCACCAGAGGGCTCTTCACATGGAGTCCCAAGGGATCTCACAATCCCTTGGGAGCACCTGTACATAAAGAGGCCTCACAGGCTGGAGAGGCACTCTGAGATTTGTAATAAAGGACTACGGTCACACCTTACTTTGAGCTTGCAGTATCTAGTCTGATTCTTTATTCAAGACTTAACTGGTGACGAACCCCACTGCAACAATGCAGAGAACCGTGGGCATCCTGGAGAAATTTTCGAAGGGAGATGATTGGGAAACCTTCGTGGAGCGAGTTGACCAATACTTTGTGGCCGAGCTGGAAGGAGAAGCTGCCAAATGAAGGGTGATCCTCCTCACCGTTTGCGGGGCATCAACGTATGGCCTCATGAAAAATCTGCTCGCTCCAGCGAAACCCACAGAGAAATCGTACGATGATTTGTGCACACTGGTCCAGGAGCATCTAAACCCGAAGGAAAGCGTTCTGATGGCGAGGTAATGGATCTACACGTACAAGAGGTCTGAAGGCCAGGAAGTGGTGAGCTACGTCGCCGAACTAAGGCGCCTTGCAGGACATTGTGAATTTGAAGGACATTTGGAGCACATGCTTAGGGACTTCTTTGAACTTGGCATTGACCATGAAGTAATACTTCGCAAACTTTTGACTGTAGAAACCTCAACCTTGAGTAAAGCCATAGCGATAGCCCAGGCGTTCATCGCCACCAGTGACAATACCAAACAAATCTTTCAGCACACGAGTGCTGCTGCAAGTACTGTGAACAAAGTAATGTTGTTTTCGAATCGTAATGTATAGGGCAGGACTTACATGCCTGCAGCTGCATTTCCGAGATGGCTGAGTCCACCATCAAGGGTGATGAATGCAAAGCCATTAACACCTTGTTGGTGCTGCAGGGGTGATCATCGTTTCCATTCATGCCGCGTCAAAGGATACATTTGCAAGGACTGTGGAACAATGGGACACCTCCAACGTATGTGCAGGCAAGCTGCAAACCCTGCTAATCCTGCAAACCACTATGTTGCAGAGGAGGACAGATCCATGGTGGATCACGACAAACCAGAGCCTCAGACCGAGGAGGCAGAGGTATATGGGGTGCACACATTTACCACAAAGTGTCTCCTGAAAATGTTGAAGGTTGAATTAACTGGACTCCTGGTGTCAATGGAGCTGGACACGGGCACGAGCCTGTCCATAATGAGCAAAAAGACTTTCGATAAATTGTGGTGCAGCAAGGCCTCAAGGCCAGTCCTGACTCCCATTCGTACTAAACTAAGAACGTACACAAAGGAACTGATTCCCGTAATCGGCAATGCTACCGTAAAGGTCACCTACAATGGAGTGGTGCACAATTTACCACTCTGGGTGGTACCGGGCGATGGCCCCACGCTGTTCGGCAGAAGCTGGCTGGGAAATATACTCTGGATCTGGGACGACATCCGAGTGCTCTCATCCACCGACGACACTTCATGTGTCCAGGTCATAAACAAGTTCCCCTCGTTGTTCGAACTGGGCATCAGGAAGTTCCAAGGAGCAAAAGTGCAGATTCACTTGATTCCGGGGGCGCGACCCATCCATCACAAGGCGAGAGCGGTACCTTACATGATGAAAGAAAGGGTGGAGATCGAGCTGGACAGGCTGCAACGAGAAGGCATCATTTCGCCGATCGAATTCAATGAGTGGGCCAGTCCGATTGTTCCAGTCCTCAAGGAAGATGGCACCGTCAGAATCTGTGGCGATTACAAAGTAATTATCAATCGTTTCTCCCTGCAGGATCAATACCTGCTACCAAAGGCAGATGACCTATTTGCAACGCTGGCAGGAGTAAAAATGTTCACGAAGCTGAACTTGACTTCAGCCTACATGACGCAGGAGCTGGAGGAAGCATCGAAGGGCCTACCCTGCATCAACACGCACAAAGGTCTCTTCATTTATAACAGATGCCCATTTGGGATTCGATCGACTGCGGCGATATTCCAGAGGAACATGGAAAGCTTCCTGAAGTCGGTCCCGTGCACAGTGGTCTTCCAGGATGACATCTTGGTTACAGGTTGGGACAACGTCGAGCACCTGCAGAATCTGGAGGAGGTTCTTAGTCAGCTTAATCATGTGGGGCTCAGGCTAAAATGCTCGGTGCATTTTCCTGGTGCCTGAAGTGGAGTTCCTGGGGAGAAGAATCATGGCGGACGGCATCAGGCCCACCGATTCGAAGATGGAGGCAATCAAGAACGCACGGAGACCACAGAACGTGATGGAGCTGCGGTCGTTTCTAGGACTCCTGAACTACTATGGAAACTTCTTACCGGGTCTTAGCACGTTATTAGAACGACTGCAATTTTTACTGCGTAAAGGAGATGAATGGGTTTGGGGTAATAGCCAAGAAAATGCCTTTGAGAAAGCTAGGAAACTGTTATGTTCAAACAAATTGCATGTGTTGTACGATCCATGTAAGCGTTTGATACGAGCACGTGATGCGTCGTCATACGGTGTCGGGTGTGTATTGCAACAAGCTAATGAATTTGGGAAATTGCAACTGGTTGCTTATGCATCCAGAAGTCTGTCTAAGGCTGAGAGGGCCTACAGTATGATCAAAAAAGAAGCGTTAGCGTGTGTTTATGGGACAAAGAAAATGCATCAATATCTGTTTGGGCCCAAATTTGAATTGGAAACCGACCATAAGCCACTTATATTCCTCTTTTCTGAAAGTAAGGGGATAAATACGAATGCATCGGTCCACATCCAGAGATGGGCACTCACGTTGTCCGCATACAACTACGCCATCCGCCACAGGCCAGGCACAGAAAACTGTGCCGATGCGTTCAGTAGGCTGCCATTGCCCATCACAGGGGTGGAGATGGCACAGCCTGCAGATTTAATCATGGTCATGGAAGCATTCGAGAGTGAGCAATCAACGGTTACCGTCCAACAAATTAGAACCTGGATGAGCCAGGGCCCCTTACTATCCTTAGTAAAAAAACTGTGTGCTCCACGGGAGTTGGTCTAGTGTCCCATTAGAGATGCAGGAAGAAATAAAGCCATACCAGCGGCGCAGAGATGAAATGTCTATACAGGCAGACTGCCTCCTATGGGGTTATCGGGTAGTGGTGCCAAAAAAGGGCAGGGACACTTTCATTAGTGACCTCCACAGCACTCACCCAGGCATCGTAATGATGAAAGCGATAGCCAGATCCCACGTGTGGTGGCCCGGTATCGATGCAGACTTAGAGTCCTACAAGCAAAAATGTAACATGTTCACAGTTAAGCAATGCACCCAGGGAGGCGCCACTAATGTTATGGTCCTGGCCCTCCAAACTGTGGTCCAGGATCCATGTTGACTATGCAGGCCCATTCTTGGGAAAAATGTTCCTAGTGGTTGTAGATGCGTACTACAAATGGATTGAATGTGTGATAATGTCGGCAAGCAGTCCGCTGCCACTACTGAAAGCCTGCGGGCCACGTTTGCCACACACGGCCTGCCTGACGTCCTTGTGAGTGACAATGGGCCGTGCTTCACCAGTGCCAAGTTCAAAGAGTTCATGACCCACAATGGGATCAAACATGTCACATCTGCCCCGTTTAAATCAGCGTCCAACGGTCAGGCAGAGCGAGCAGTGCAAACAATCAAGCAGAGCTTGAAGAGGGTAACTGAAGGCTCATTACAGACTCGCCTATCCCGAGTCCTGCTTAGTTACCGGACGAGACCCCACTCGCTCACTGGGATTCCCCCCACTGAACTGCTCATGAAAAGGGCACTTAAGACAAGGCTCTCGTTAGTCCACCCTGATCTACACAAACAGGTAGAGAGCAGGCGGCTTCAACAGAATATATATCATGATCGCATAAATGTGTCACACGAAATTGAGATTAATGATCCTGTATTTGTGTTGAACTATGGACAAGGTCCCAAGTGGCTCCCTGGCACTGTTTTGGCCAAAGAGGAGAGTAGGGTGTTTGTGGTCAAAATTTCAAATGGACTCACCTGCAGGAAACACTTGGACCAAACCAAACTCAGATTTATGGACTATCCAGAACAACCCACAATAGACTCTACCTTTTTCGACCCTCCAACACACACACAAGTGGTAACCGACACAGCGGTTGACCATGAAGCAGAACTCATCACCCGCAGCAGCCCAGCAGGACTCACCACGCCCAGCAAGGCCAGCTGCGCAGCAGTCCAGCGATAGCTCAACAAACGACTCACCAAAACCAGCATTTGCACTGAGACGATCAACCAGGGAAAGGAAGGCCCCAGATCGACTCACATTGTAAATAGTTACAACTATTAAATTTGCGGGGGGGGTGGGGGGGTGAAGGGGGAAGTGTTATATATGTAAACCTGTAAATACCATGTTTAACCACCAGAGGGCTCTTCTCCTGGAGTCCCAAGGGATCCCACAATCTCTTGAGAGCACCTGTACATAAGGAGGCCTCACAGGCTGGAGAGGCACTCTGAGACCTGTAATAAAGGACTACGGTCACACCTTACTTTGAACTTGCAGTATCTGGTCTGATTCTTTATTCAAGACTTAACAGACATTTCGTCTTTACACTGCTGGAACAGCTTGATTTCTTCATGCATCTCCGCTGGGACGCTGGACCAGCTCGCATGGAGGACACAGTTTTTTTTACAAGGGACAGTAAAGGATCCTGGCTGGTTCAGGTCCTGATCTGGCGGGCGGTAACGGGCGACTTTTCGTTTTAAAATGCATCCATCACCAAGAGCAAGTCTGCAGGCTGTGCCATTTCCACCCCGGTGGTGGGCAATGGTAGCTGACTGAGGGCGTCAGCGCAATTCTCTGTGCCTGGCCTGTGGCGAACTACATAGTTATATGCAGACAGCATGGGTGGCCATCTTTGGATGTGAGCAGAGGCATTGGTATAGATACCTTTGCTCTCTGAGAATAGCGATATGAGCGGCTTATGGTCAGTTTCTAACTCGAACTTAAGCCCAAACAGATACTGATGCATTTTTTTTACCCCGTAAACGCATGCCAGAGCTTCTTTTTCAATCATGCTGTAGGCCCTTTCGGCCTTGGACAAGCTCCTGGACGCATAAGCGACCGGTTGCAATGTTCCCGATTCGTTTGCTTGTTGTAACACACACCTGACCCTGTACGACGATGAATCGCAAGCTAGCACTAAACGTTCACAAGGACAAGCAGTTTGTTGGAACATAACAGATTTTGGGCTTTCTCAAAAGTTGTCTCGTGATTTCCCCCATACCCAGTCATCTCCCTTGCGTAGCAACACATGTAGAGGTTCTAGCAAGGTGCTTAACCCGGGAAGGAAATTACCAAAATAATTGAGAAGTCCCAGGAACGACCGCAGCTCCGTCACGTTCTGTGGTCTCGGCACGTTCTTGATGGCCTCCGTCTTGGTGTCGGTGTGTCCGATGACATCTGCCGTGATTCTTCTCCCTAAGAACTTGACGTCTGGCGCCAGGAAAACACACCGAGCATTTCAACCTGAGTCCCACATGATCTAGTCGACTTAGAACCTCTTCCAGGTTCTTCAAGTGTTCGATGGTGTCCCGACTTGTGATCAATATGTTGTCCTGGAAAACCACGGTACACAGAACTGACTTTAGCAGGCTCTCCATGTTCCTTTGAAAAATAGCCGCGGCCGATCGAATCCCAAACGGGCATCTATTGTAGATGAACAGACCTTTATATGTGTTGATGCAGGTGAGGCCTTTCGAAGATTCCGCCAGCTCTTGCGTCATGTAGGCCGAGGTCCGGTCCAACTTGGTGAACGTCTTTCCTCTTGCCAGCGTCGCAAATAGGTCATCTGCCTTGGGTAGCAGGTACTGGTCCTGCAGCAAAAAACAGTTAATCGTTACTTTATAGTCCCCGCAAATTCTGACCATGCCATCGCCCTTGAGAACCAGAGCAATCGGACTGGCTCACTCATTGAACTCCACCGACGCGATGATGCCCCTTCGTTGCAGCCTGTCTAGCTCGATCTCCACTTTCTCTCGCATCATATATGGCACCACCCCTGCCTTGTGGTGGATGGGTTGTATACCGGGAATCAAGTGGATCTGCACCTTCGCCCCCGAGAAACTTCCGATGCCTGGCTCAAACAACAACGGAAACTTGTTGAAAACCTGGACACATGAGGCGTTGTCGACGGACGAAAACACTCGGATGTCGTCCCAGTTCTAGCGGATTTTTCCCAGCCAGCTTCTGCCGAACAGTGTGAGGCCATCTCCTGGTACTATCCATAGTGGTAGTTCATGCACTGCTCCATTATAGGAGACTTTTATTGCTGCGCTGCCAATTACAGGGATCAGCTCTTTAGTGTAAGTTCTCAGCTTGGTGTGAATGGGGCTCAGCTGGGCCTGTGTGCCGTGTTGCACCACAGCCTGTCGAAGGCCTTTTTGTTCATGATCTACTGACTCACACCCATGTCCAATCCCATGGATACTGGAATTCCGTTCAGTTGAACTTTTAACATGATCGATGGGCATTTTGTAGTGAAGGTGTGTACCCCGTACACTTCTGCCTCCTCGGTTTGAGTCCCTGGTTCAGTTTGATCCGCCATGGATCAGTCTTCCTCTGCAACGTGGTGGTTTGCAGCTCGTCTGCACATTCACTGAAGGTGTCCCATTGTTCCACAGCCTTTGCATGCATAGTGTTTGAAGCGGCATTGATGGGCTCGATGATCACCTCCACAGCGCCAACAAAGTGTTAATTGCCTCGCTTGATGGCGGACTCTGAGCCATCTGAGGTTGTGCAGCTGCAGGCATGTACATTCTGCCATATGCATTCCTGCCTGAAAATGACATTACTTTGTGTACAGTACTTGCCGAAACATCTTTATGCTGCGAAATTTGTTTGGTGTTATTGCTGGTGGACATAAATGCCTGGGCTATCATTATGGCTTTGCTCAGGTTCAGTGTTAGTTTGCGAAGGATAACCTCATGGCCAATGTCAAGCACAAAAAAGTCTCTGAGCATTTGCTCCAGGAATCCATCAAATTCGCAATATTCTGCAAGGCACCTTAGTTCGGCGATGTAGCTCGTCACTTCCTGGCCTTCAGACCGTTGACATGTGTAAAATCGATACTTAGCCATCAGAACGCTCTCCTTCGGATTAGGTGCTCCCGGACCAGTGTACACAATTCTTCATACAATTTGGTTGTTGGTTTCACCGGAGCAAGAAGATTCTTCATGAGGCCATAGGTTGTAGCCCTGCAGATGGTGAGGAGGATCGCCCTTCGTTTGGCAGCGTTCACACTCCCTTCCAGCTCGTTGGCCACGAAGTATTGGTCGAGTCGCTCCACGAAGGCCTCCCAATCGTCCCCTTCTGAGAATTTCTCCAGGATACCAACAGTTCTCTGCATTTTCGCATGATGGTTCGTTATCTCGTCACTAGTTGTTATGTCCAGAATAAAGTAATGTGATTGAGTACTGTAGACGTGAGTAAATGTGACCTTAGTCTATTTATTCTAACACCAGATTGTTGGTACAGCATGGGAGGCCTGTTTATATACAGTGCTCCCAAGGGATGCTGGGATCCCTTGGGACTCCAACAAATATGCCCTCTGGTGGCGGTAGAATGCTGGTTACATAGGGTTGCATACATAATAGATAGTATGCAGGTACAGCAAGTGATCAGGAAGGCCAATGGTATCTTGACCTTTATTGCAAAGGGGATGGAGTATAAAAGCAGGGAAGTCTTGCTACAGCTATATAAGGTATTGTTGAGGGCACACCTGGAATACTGCGTGCAGTTTTGGTTTCCATATTTTTGAAAGGATATACTTGCTTTGGAGAACATTCAGAGAAGGTTCACTAGGTTAATTCCAGGGATGAGGGGGTTGACTTATGAGTAGGTTGAGCCTTTACTCCTTGGAATTCAGAAGAATGAGAGGTGATCTTATCGAAACATATAAGATTATGAGGGGGCTTGACAAGGTGGATGCAGAGAGGATGTTTCCACTGATGGGGGAGACTAGAACTAGAGGACATGATCTTAGAATAAGGGGCCGCCCATTTAAAACAGAGATGAGGAGAAATTTCTTTTCTGAGGTTTGTAAATCTGTGGAATTCACTGCCTCAGAGAGCTGTGGAAGCTGGGACATTGAATAAATTTAAGACAGAAATAGACAGTTTCTTAAACGATAAGGGGATAAGGGGTTATGGGGAGCGGGCGGGGAAGTGGAGCTAAGTCCATGATCAGATCAGCCATGATCGTATTGAATGGCGGAGCAGGCTCGAGGGGCCGTATGGCCTACTCCTGTTCCTATTTCTTATGTTCTTATGTAACCTGCATCATGGCTGGGTTTGAAATCATGGGCTCCAAGCTCTGTGCAAAGCTCTGTACAAGGTTGGAGCTGTACTCCTCCATGCTCCTTGACAGTGACAATAAGCTCCTTGACAGGCCTGCCAATGCACCAAGCATTTCAGTGTGCATGCCCATCACCCTTCTTCTGAAGACCGCCCTATTGAAGTCCTCATCTGTATCCTCTGCAGCAGAACTCATGTGCGACCTCGTCCCCGGGGAGCTGGCACCTGTGCTACCCTTTCACCCTGCCCTGGCAGCAGGCCACTTGTGCCCGGTGTCTCGCCATGTGCAGATCCCACCTCTGTACTACCCGCTAACGTATGCGTAGTGCCATTTACTGAGTTAGTGCCTGAGAGTGTCAGATCGAGTGACAGTGCCTCTTCTCCATCATGCTCCTCCTCTAATTCTTGCTGTACAGGCTGGCGGCTGGCAGTTCCTGGGTATCTGAAAGAGAAAGGCACAAGGGTAGGGTTGTGGTGAGGCAATGAGGGAAAGCAAGATATCCATACTTACACCATCAGCAGCTTGTAAGTGAGAAGAGATTGTGGGTGAGGGTTAAGTGGAATGTGAAAAGGAGGATTAGTTATGAGTATAAAGTCGTCATCAATGCTTCCAGCCTCGCCGATTGCCATGCCTCAGTGACAGCAGCTCCAATGATATCCAGGACTGTCTCCTCCAGCTGGGTCAGGATCTGCAGCTGTGCCTGCCCCCACCTGTTAGCTGCTGCTGCCTGTGGTTGTGCGCCAGGAGAAAGAGAAAGGAAGTGTGTCAGTGAGTGTAGTGCAATGTGTTTGGGTGATGTGCCTGCCATGTTTGAATAGCAAGTGCGTGCAAGGTGTGAATTGTGGGTGTGAGGCTTGCAACAGTGATAAGTGTGAAGCTATGATTGTGAGTTATGAGTCATGTTTGGTAGAGATTGTTGGTAGGTGAGTGATGCGGTGTGGTGCATTGAGCAGTTTGTGAGGCTAGTGGTGCAGTTGGTGGGATATGCCATTTGATGATGCATTCACTGACCTTGACCACTCGTGTGAGGTCATTAAACTTCTTTCAGCACTGGATCCAGATCCTGGGGAAAAGACTGGTAGCACTGAACACTTCAGCAATCTGCTCCTACTGGATTCTTACACTCTGTCCGGAGGGCCTCCTGGCCCTATGCGGATAGAGGTCCTGTCTACCCCTGCACTAAGGCTCTAGTGCTGTGCCGGAGAACCAAGGTGCACTTTCTCTGCACTGTTTAGCCACATGTATCTTCCTTTTCCATTTGTTACAATAACAATGAGTTTCTTCTTTCAGAAAGCACCTCCCCTTTAAGAAAGGCAGACTGCATTTCATACTGCAGGCTGCCTTTAAATAGAGATCATACTTCCCATGAAATTGGGCCCCCTGTTGAGTGCTGAGCCAACCAGCAATGCGTTCAGCATTGAGCTCAGGGCTTCAATTATGTTAATCAGCAGGCAGCACAAATTTCGCCTGCTGCCTGCATTACTTTCAACGGGTGCGGGCAGATCGCGCATTGTGATCTTCGCATCCACTTTCAGGCCTTATCAAATTTAGCCCCCATGGTCTGCACAATCAGATGAGTAGCTGGTATTTACAAATTGTAAACCTGGAAGTATTTTGAGTAGTCAATAATAAATCTTGTGAATGTATTAAAACACACAAGTTAAGTAAAATTTCAATCTCCCAATTCAAGGCAATGGGTGGCAGCATTAAATAAACAATGTCATATGTGATGATGACACATCTCAATTATGGCAAGAATTCTTTCTTTGAATGATTATTTAAAGGAAAATATTTAAAATTTAAACATTTTAATCCAGCATCCAGCCACACTAGAACTAGAGCATGAAGGAATAATCAAGCATCAACCTATCTTGTTTACCTTTTTATTTAATTGATTGCTTTTCTATTTATACCATACTTTCAAAGTCAAAATTGACTCCAGTGGAAGTAAAATGGGTCAGAGCAATTATTTGCCTTGTATTAATACCTGAGACAAATGTAAATGGCAAATTATTTTAATCAATTTATCAAACTAAGTTATTTAATAACAGATTGAATCACACATTTCAGAGATAGAGTGCAGAATGGAACAACAATAAGTGTTAGAACTTTCTCTCAACTTTACTGTCAATCTAATGATAATCAAGGGAAGCATATAAGTCAACCAGACCTTGCAACACTTTCCTCAAAGTGAAATTTAAACTTACCCTATTTAGTCCCTGCTTCTGTTTAGTAGTTTTCAGGGTCTGGTTATGTTACTTCACATGTTTTAACTAATCTACTAGCCCACTGTAGGAAAGCAGCCAGATGGGAACAATGCTATAATACAGCCAGTTAATGTTAATTGTAAACCAACTATTTCATTAAAATGTGATGGATTTTTGATAATCAAATAATGTACTGTATTAACTGTACTTTGTATTTATGCCCTACTCTTTCTGAATAACTGCAAAGAACACTTTAATTAGAATATCACATAACTGCTAACTTCAATGCTAATACTGTACACATCTTCAAGAGTTAATTTTCTTCACTATTTGAAGAGGAAGTGAGAAACCTATGTGCTTGTACAGTTCTGTCTAATTAATTCATATAACGTTTCTATCCTTGAGGTATTTTGTGTAATAGAGCTTCTCGTCAGTGATGCTGCTGTTCTCACTGATGTAAATGAAGGGTAAACACTTCTAAAATAAAGTCTCACTTACCTTAGATACTACAGGGGAAAGTAAACAGTTACATTATTTTTGGCATTTCTGAAACATATTAAAAGTATTAGTAATCCGGATGCCACAAGGGTGCTCCTGTTAAAAACAAATACACTGAATAAGAGTCTTGTTTAATGTTTTTTATAACTGACTGTGCAGGGCTGTGAACTTTTGAGATCCTCAGGTATGTTTACATACAAAGGATCAATTCTGATTCTATGTAATATTCAACATTTTGGTCCAAGACAGACACCTTAGCCCATGGTACACATTAATAAAAGCACTGTATATTTTTCAGCACAGCGTGACAAACTTCCATCATCAGCAATAAATTCTCTGATTAAAGCAAACAGTTTGATTCAAATTCCTAAGCAGTGACATTGACAGGAAGCAATTATAGCTGTTGACTGGCAAGGAATGTGACTAATGTTACACTGCTCCTAAATCCATTGGACAGTAAGACTGACACAGTCTGAAATTGTTGCTGAGTTTTTATTTTCGATTCTGAATGTGGCATTTCAGGTCACTGCATTAGTGCATTAGAGTGAAATTCTATTTGTAAGAATATTTTTTCAATTATGCCACTTTAGAAAAGATTTCTAACCAAGTTTTTTTTTCAGTGTTTGGGCCTACTCTGTTATATTGGGCTGATTATTGTTATGAAAACTGCATTTTATTTGATATTTTGCCACGCTAAGGAGGGGACACAGTGGAACTATTCGAGTTAAGTCACGAGAAGGGCACAGCAGATAAGATGCTTCACAAATGAGATCATATCCTCTTTTCTCGCAAGAAGAATCCCTTTTCATCATCCACTAAGATTATGTGAACAGATCCACGATTGAAGCTGCAGACTTTAGTCCCGGTTGTGCGCCATGATTATAAAACTGTGAGCTGAATGTCACAGGCTCATCTGCCCATCTACAAGTGGGCACTGTCACAGAATTCTCAGATACAAGGCCTTCTGGATGAAATCTTTCTCCAGAGAGAGGGGGAGGGGGTGCGGGGGAAGCAATTGCTTCTTCCCGCTTGCATTCCTTACAGAAAGCAGCTGGAATTCTCCTAGAAATTATGACAAATCGGACAGAGAGATGTCTCCTTGGCAGTGGAGAACAATGAAGTACTGACTAAGAGACGGGGGCCAGTCCCAAGCTCTGGATGACTGCATTGTCCTCAGCTCAAGTAGGTCTTAAGGGAACCTATAGTCGGAATGTAGCATGCTTGTAGTTTAAACAAAATGTTATTGAGACACCACAAAGGGATATCTTATCATTTAATTGCATGAGACATCATTGGAATCCAGCTAAGCAGATTTGATGGCATCCCAGGGTACTGCGGGATACTGCTTCATTCAGCTTGTCTTGCCATTAACAAAAAAAATAACTGAGCAGCTGAAGATTGCATAAGATTAAAGATTTGACACATGACTTAGTCATTATAACAGAGAAAAATGCAAGGGGCCTGTTTTCTAAGAGAGCTTGAAAATATGTTGCACAAAAGAAACCAGTTAAAGGCTAATAAGCAACTTGGAACAAGGCAGACAATTTCCTGTAAAATACTTTGTACACTCGGAGTTCTTTTTTTTTCCTTTCTAGCACTTTTCCCCATGAAGCTAAACCTGAAATAACCCGTGCTGACAATTGAGCCTTGTATCACAACAGCTAATTATATGGAGAGTTCACTTTTAGCTCTACGTGACATTTCTGACGGATTATGCATTTATAATCAGAAAAATTAACAACCATCAAGCTATTCATGTTTGGACAGATTTTGAAACTGCTAAATGTTAAAGCAAAGATATCATATTGTCCTAAAATGGACAGTCATCTCAAATTACCCGTGAGTTCCAACTTGTGAATCACACTTCATGCTGCTTGGTTTAACTGGTACAGACCCAAATTTACAAGCATAGGCAAACTCTCCAAGAAGTGGAATCCTCCAGCTCATACAAGTCAGACATGAAATAGCACAAGTATGAAAGGTGCTTATATTGCAGTATGGAAGTCATTCATTTCATCCCTCGCAAGTTCTCTGCTGATTGCTGTCAGTTTCCCAGATGCCGATAACATTATGTGCTTATTCCTTTGAGCCACTCGAGTTGCTTTGACTACCTCTCCTTTTAGGAGCCCACTACTGGCTCGGCTCCGTGAAGGAGCTGTCAAGTTTCCCGCTAGAAATTCGGTTTTGGGTCACAGTGGTTTTTTTGGGCGGAAAAACACCGCTATGACTCCGCTATGATTTTGAGGCCGAACATTTGGGAGAAAAGGGGAAAACATAGCGCCCAGCGGGAAAAATCGGCGTTGCATGAAGATTCGTGGCGCAAACTGCAAATTTTCTGCAACTTTTCTCTGAGGCCAAAACCACTGCGAGTTGGGCCTAGGGAGGGGAAAAACATAATTTTTTTTCCCTAAAAAACAAAAAATAAAAAAATCACAAAACATTCACAAAACTCTTTTCTAACAAATCGCTGCAAAAGAATTTAAAAATCAAAACTTTATCTTACCTTTTTTGCAAGGTTTCATACCAATCGTCGTTCCAAGGCCTGCACCGACAGGTTTTCCCCCCCATCTATGGGTCACCGTTGAGCCAAATATCGGGCTGGCACGCCGGCAGACGGCTCCCCAGTGGTATTTCAAAACCGCTGGCGCAAGACTTCAGGGAA
Source organism: Pristiophorus japonicus (assembly GCF_044704955.1). Classification (NCBI taxonomy): domain Eukaryota; kingdom Metazoa; phylum Chordata; class Chondrichthyes; family Pristiophoridae; genus Pristiophorus; species Pristiophorus japonicus. The sequence goes on from NC_091989.1 coordinate 48,642,083, forward strand.
TTTCCCACCGCACAGTTTTCCGCCCAAAACGGCGAAATACCGTTGAAAAACCCGGCGCAAGGTTGCAGAAGTTCCAGCCCTTTATCTTTAAGTTTTCAGGGACATTTTGGATATATGTCTCTGAAGGTCCATATACTATTTCTCCCTATGTTGTTAACCCCCATGTGTTCTGCCATCATAGAGCCTGGTTCTGACCCCTTCAGTATCCTTTCCTTATGCACTGCTCTAACTCCAGAGCAACAGCTCACCATCCTGTGAACCTTATCTTTATGAGTCACAGTCTTACTATGACATACAGACAGCAACTTTATCCAAACTGCTCTCTCTAGTATTGTAGCTGCCTTTTCCTCTAGGAAAGTGTTATTTTCTATGGCATTGAACCGTGCCTAGAATTCTTTCACTTGGGATTTCATGGTTATCTTTGCCGATTTTCTCTTTGACTGGCATAGCTACTGAATCCCAATCTCTTACTGACCCATCCTGGTTGTGTCTATGTTTGGACCAAGGCTGTAATGGCGGATACCAAACTGGCATCGGTGAGCAGGTTATGGGTGAGTACGTGCCTCTTGATAGCATTGTCGACAACACCTTCCATCATTTTGCCGATGATTGAGAGTAGACTGATGGGGTGGTAATATACCGGATTGGATTTGTCCTGCTTTTTTTTGGACAGTACATACCTGGGCAGTTTTCTACATTGTCGGATAGATACCTGTGTTGTAGCTGTACTGGAACAGCTTGGCTAAAAGAGCAGCTAGTTCTGGGACACAAGTCTTCAGCACAAATGCCGGGATGTTGTCGGGCCCCTTGGCCTTTGCTGTATGCAGTGCACTCAGCTGTTTCTTGATATCACGTGGAGTGAAGCGAATTGGCTGAAGACTGGCTGGGGACCTCAGGAGGATCATCCACTCGGCACTTCTGGCTGAAGATGGTTGCAAATGCTTCAGCCTTGTCTTTTGCACTTGCATGCTGGGCTCTGCCATCATTGAGGATGAGAATATTTATGTTACAACAACAGTGACTAGATTTCAAAAGTACTCCATTGGCTGTAAAGCGCTTTGGGGCATTCGGTGGTTGTGAAAGACGCTATATAAATGCAAGTCTTGCTTTCCTCTGTTGTACCAGTGTAGCCTGGGAGGGCGGGTGTGCAAAATAGGGTGAAGACCGGTTACACCAGATCGTTACCCATTTCTATTTGTCAGGATTATCCCTGGAAATGAGGGTCGCTGCAAGAAAAGTGCCTGCTCACTTATGAGCAGATGTATGCAAATGATGCAGTAATGGTGGATGACATCATGCATCCAATTTCCTGTCATTTTCTGCCTCATTTGCATTGAATATAATGTATGTCTGTTTAAAGCAGACTTGCCAGGATCAGCTGCCAAGGAAAAGTGCAATTTAAAGGGACAAAACAGGTCAAAATTGTTTTGCCTGTAAAAACCTTATTTCTGGTTTTAAGTACTTGTGCTTGAGAAATGATCTTCTTGATCGGCTTTACAAATTTATTTCTGTCAGACTTAAACACTTAACCTTTCTTAGATTTACTGAGACTATCATGTACCAGATCATGGGTTCAATTTATTGCGGCTTTTCTCCAATGTGTTGCTAATTGTCCAGCCATTGCAAGTTCATGCTGCTACTCTTTGTCCTTTCCTATTGCTCCGAATCTACAGTGATGCACCATTTCTCCGTGCCAGTCTCATTTTTTTTCCTCCTCCGCTAATTTGCAATGTTGTTTTGTAGCATCCAGTTTAAGTACTTCACCATTGCTCATTGGGTAAACTTTGGCTCATGATCTAAACCTCCTGCACCCATTCTAAACATTGCTGTCTGAAGATGATAATCTACTTTCATTTATAAAATTTGAGCAGTCTGCTTTTGGTGTGCAGGTGATATTCTTATCCCACCTTCGCTGCCAACACTATTGCAATTTTCGTGCTACACCAAATATTTCTTACATGCACAATGTAAAGGATCATTTCTGTAAGTGAATTGACTCCCTACAAATCAAAGTGTTTCATTATATTGTGATATTATAGAGTGCCCCAGGGTTGAACAGAACATTCTTGTTGCTGTAATTAGCTTGATAGAAATGACATGAGTCTATTTCTGGCCATGTAGTTTAGGAGTCATTTTATTAATCAGTTTATTAAAAGCAAAAATTAATCTGAATGAATGATCAAGACAACAGACTCCGTTAGATGACATCTGTTATCTTACACTTCCTAGTTTCACAAACTAATAATGCTGAACCTGGAACACCATGCAGAGAACAAAACTTACACCTGAGGGGGAAGCCTGACCGGGCTCTCACATGCTCACCTCCACACATACTGCAGCACAGTACAACATGAAGAACTGCTGACCTGGAGTTGTCAATCAGCCCCATCAAAAGAGCCTGGCTGGCAAGTTCACTACAACAAGCCAACAGACCCACCACCCTCTCCTGGTGGGTCAGGAATGAGCCCTTGTCTCTTTTCACAGCTTCAGCAAACAATATCTCAAACAATAACATTTTCTTGACTGAGAGTAAAAAGGTCATTGACGTAATCTGATGATATTTGCATTTGTCTAACAGCTAACCTTTCAAAAGCATTTGTTTGTATAGTTGGGGCTAGCCATCTTTCACAGCCGGTGACTCGGACACAAGGCAGCAAGCATTCCCAGGTAAGGTATTGCACAGCCAAAACTTCCTCGACTCCAACAGCTCAGCACAGCCCCAATGACTTTTTAAAATTTCCCACACCAAACATTCTATGGCCTTTTTGAGTGAGATTACCCATTTGCACCACATTAAGACAGGATACTATAGGCTCATGCCTACTGGATTGACACTGCCCAAACTCATTTCACATAGGACTGAGGAGACTTCCATCCCAACACTCTGGGATGGATTTAAACTCAGGTCCCTAGGGGTGAAAGGTTAGTATTTAACCCACTGCACCATCCAATTTTTCCCAGAAATGTCTTTTAAACTCCAAGCAGATATATGAATGTAGATTCCCTTCCAACACAGAGTAGACAAGTCAATTTAAAGTAGTACCGTCACAAATCTTAAATCTAAAAATATATAAAGATTCCTAAGACATTAAACAGAAGTGATTTCTGATTTGTCACAATTCTATTCTGAATTAAAGATGTACAATAATTTTTATAGATGTACATATGTAAGCATTTGCAAACCTGGAAAGTGGTCAAAGGTTTAATGAGAATGATTTCATAAAGGATGGGGTTACATAGCAACTGTGAATCTACAGGGAGATCAATCCCAACAGCAAAAAGGTCAAGGCAACCCAGGCAGCCTGAATAAGTGACCACAGAATGTTATTAGCTAAAAAATAAGAATCAGCTGAGAATCATTCACCGAATTTTGATGGAAAGTAAGTAATGTAATGAAAGGACTATGGGCTAGAAATTGATCAAAGGCTGCTACTGCCCATTTACTGCCCCCAAAAATGCTAAGATTCTGCAATTAACACCAGTGGAAAATTGATCAAAAAATAGAAAAAAAACCCACGCTGTGGGAAAAATGGGCGTTGCACGTGGATTCTCGACGGTCTAAAGCTAAAGTCAGCCTAGGGAAGGGGGAAAACAAGAAAAATATATATTTTTTAAATAAAACATCGGAAAACATTCGAAGGAGCCTTTTAACTGAATCGCTGCAAAAGAATTTTTAAAAAGACATTCACTTATCTTTTTTTGCAGGGTTTCATACCTACCGTCCATCGAAAGGCTGCTCCAAATGGGCATTTTTATTTTGCAGAAGTACGGATCATCGCTCCCATCAAACTCGGGCAGCAGTGGTTTTCCCAGCGTTGCAGGCCGGCGGTCCACTCCCCAGCGGTATTTCGAAACCACCGGCGTAAGGCCCTGATGAAATTCCCAACGGATGAAAGACTGCCCAAAACAAGGAAATATCTCCGAGAAACACGGCGGTGGGCTGATCAATTTCTAGCCCTTACTTTGTTACTGAAGTTTACTCTTTGACATATCTAGGATCAGGTTAAGACATAATAAAAATGACTGCAAAATCTACACGAAACAAACCATTAAAATGGCAGCAAAATAAAATGAGGTTTTCTAACTTGGCAGACCCTTCTTTTTACAATGTTTGTTTAATGTTTAAAAGTCAATGGGAAAGTGCATCCTTGTTAATTTGGACTCATCTTTGGCCTTGAAACCCGATGTACAGTGAACTTATAAAAGACATTGGTTAGCATAGGTGGGGTATTCCATGCAGATTTGGGCATTATAGGAATAATATTAGAGCCACAGAAAAGGTACAGCAAAGATTCACTAGAATGGTATCAAGAATAAGAGATTATAGTTATGAAGAAATACTCAAAAATCGAGGGTTTTCTCGCTGGAAAACAGAAGCTTAAAGTGGATGTGGTCTGCAGCTAGATGGTCATGCAGTACAGGGATGGGTAATGGATTTCTCCATATTTACACCCAAGGTTTACAGTCTGTTTGACACACTCTCAAATGGTTCCATGAAACATTGATGCTTAACTATCAAACTCCATTTGTAGATAGGCACTGTGAGGTTCAAAGCACTCAGAATCTGTACAAGCCCTTGAGCTGGGTTGCCAATTTTTAAACATTATTAGAAATAAATGAAGTTCCACCTGGTTGGCCAGAAACCTAGATGTTTGTGACCACTGCAATAATGGTGTGGACTAATTCTGATTATTGGAACCGATTTGGTGGAGTATTTGATGGACATAATTCACCAAATAGGTTCCAGTAAGCAGAAGGTGTTCTTCACATACTTGACCAAATAGGTTCCACTCCAGGGAATGATATCCTTAAGTGCAGGTATTATTTTACTAATAAAAGCTCTGCTTGGGGCTATAGACATCGTGGACAGCAGTATACCGCAGTCTTTCTTGTCCAGATACAACATGCGGGGGATTGAGATTGCGAGCACCTTTTTTCTAGGCCTCAGTGACCTCATAGCAGGTCCGTGGTCAGCTTCAACAAAGATCCTTGGCCATACTAAGGAACTGCGCCACATCAGGAAAATGACAGGAGTTGGTACAGCTGTTTCTAAGTGCAACGCTATATCAACACCACCATGCTGACCCACTCAAATGAACATAAGAGGTGCATATTGAGTGCCAGCACCCACCCACCACACTTCCAATTACCACTGTATACCTATATACTTTCACTAAAGAGAAGTACCAGGGAAGGAATACTGAAACTCTTTTGAGTTTATCTGTGAAAACATAAAACATTAAACGGTGCCACCCGACCTGGGTGACACTCCAGACATTTACAAGGCCCATTTTTTTTTTTCCCCCTTTTTTGTGTTTTTTTTTTCTTTTTTTTTTTTCTTTTTTTTTTTTGGGCACTAAAATCACAATTTTTCCCCCGTGCCCCCTATAAAAGGGAAGGGGACACTAAAAGCACCGGCAATTAAAACAAATTAACTTTAAAACGTAAAATCAAATTAAAATTTGGTTGCCGGGCGTGATGATGCACTCCAGTCCCTCCGGTGCCCACCTCTCGCGGAAGGCCGCGAGCGTACCGGTGGACACCGCGTGCTCCATCTCCAAGGACACCCTGGACCGGATGTAAGAGCGGAAGAGAGGCAGGCAGTCAGGTTGAACGACCCCCTCGACCGCCCGCTGCCTGGACCGGCTGATGGGAAGGAATACTGAATACACTCTGCACCATGCACAGGTGAGGAAACTAAAATCGGGTTATAACTGTATCTCAAATGTGTTGTGGCAGATAATTTTGAACGAGGCAACTTAAGACAGTAATACAAGAATGTTACTCAATGTAAGCTGAGGGCACTGGTGAGCTATTGTAGCGCTCCAATATATTGGGTAAGTGTGAAGTTAACTACCTGTACATTGTGTGTTTAGTGCAGGCCCTTAAGTGAAGTAATATGTTAATGAGAGCCTGCCTTAATGTAGAGATGTTTTATTAGTGTTGGACTAATGTAGAGATAAAGCTGTATACTAATGTAGAGGTGAAGCTTTGTACTATTGTAAAAATGTTGTTATGTACAAGTGTGGAGTGTGAATGTAGAGGAACTGCTGTGCACTCAGGTCAAAAGAATGCTCTGTAATAAATGCTTAATTACACTTACAGATGAGACGGTGGTGCCTGCTTATTAAAGTAAATGCTCTCAATCAATACAAAACTGAGAAAACTGAGTGCTTGACTCTGTTTTATGAATTAAGAATGTTAATTTGCAAATAGCAGTCTGCATCGTGAGTGTGTGTTGTGGTCACTATATTCCGTTACCTTTAAGGGGGAAATGCATGGAAGTGTTCGCATCATAACTAGTACCAGCCCTCTCCCCAGAGGTTTAGAGGTGATCTGATTGATGCAGATTCATGCATTTCAACTCATTTTGTCATTAAACTTTGAGCTGTGAGAAAACTTTGCAGCCGTCGGCCATCTTATTAAATGAATACTCCCTCACAAGGCGTTCTTGCGCAGTAAACATGCTGATTAAGAATGCAGTAGCTGTGGACATAAAAAGTTGCTGGATTGATTCATGTAAGCGCACAGCGGAGTGAGCTACAGCGATGAAAGAGGGAAAGAAAATCTAACAAGGCCCCATTAAGCACTAAGAGGAACTTGTACTGCGCCAGGCACATTATGATTTAAAAAAAAAGCACAGGACAGCTGGAATAAGTCGATGGCTGAAGCCCAGCGAGACTCTGGCTTCCTGCAGCCAGCTGCTGTACGAACGACAGGGAAGAATAATTTATTGCTAACTGACAGTTCAATAGGAAGAACAAATTAACAAGAAAAATTCACTGCCAGGTACTGGAAAACAAACCCAACGATTAAAAGCATGCCTTACTACCACTAATGTGGTAATGCTGAAAAATCTTGAAGACAGTCCGCATGTTTTCACAAGTACAGTACACGGAGTGTCAGGAGAAGGCGGACCATGAAGACGTGGCACTGAATGGAACCTCCAACTAAGATATCAGACACCAGGTCACGTGTCTACCCCACACACAGACCATTCATAGGGTGCAGGTGAATGAAACTCCACAGTGTCACAATAGACACTTTTTCTGTGCAGATTAAAACTGCCCAGGCAAAGCAATGGAAGAAAAAGCAAATTGACTTGTGCTAATATATCTAATCACAGGGGTTTTATTAAGTTGTTTTATAAGTTTGATCCTTTAAACGGTATGCATTTTCTCAAAGTTGGAAAACTAGGCATTGAACATCTATAGATTAGTTGGGCAAATATAACGATGGATGTAGCAGACACAAATGTGAGGAAAAAGCGTGCTTCGGCATTCAGATTTTTAAAATGAGTTTCAGGAGAACAAGGCCCCAAAAATCCGCAGCTGTTCAAGTAGACTCCTGCCGTAAATCTAGCAGTGGTCCGGCTAGAATGCCACAAAATTGGCCCAGTCGCAGCCTTGTGGCCCTGTTTCTGATATGGTCTTTTTAGAGCGGAACTTCCATCCACTCCTACAAACCCATCAATTTAAGGAGGCAGGGCTGGTGGGGTGGCTGGGGGGGATTCCTACGTCTTTTGTCGTGATCCAACGTTCAATAGGCACAAGTCTTTGTAAGGGGATCACAGGGACACCAAAATATTTATTTGGGGGTGGAGGGGGGGGTGTAACCGGCACCCCTCCCTTGGGCTGTCCAGCTACCGCTAATGTTTCCAGGTTCTTTGGCAGACAGGGAGAAGGCTGGTGCTACAAATATGTGTCCCCACACAACTGAAGACATGCTTCTCCTGGTCCCCCACAGATATGTGTCCCCACACGACTGAAGACCTGCTTCTCCTGGTCCCCACCCGCTTCCCCCACAAACGTTGGCAGTGTCAGCTTCCATTACAAGGCCAGTGAGGTGGGGGAGCGGGACTGAGGTCCAATGCATCCTGGCACTTACACTGGGAAGTGGCCCTCCAGAGACTTTCAGGGACCAAATGTAAACCCGGCTTCCTTGTATTATAGGGGGAAACATGTGAACATTGGTTTGTATAAAAATGTGATAATACCAATAAACCATTAGCTTTAGATTCTTTATCCTAGGTAAATGATGTTTAATTGAGGAGGCTTGTGGAAATGTTCATGATTGACAGTGTTATATATGCGGACTATAGTTATACTCTCGGTGTAGTTACTGTATAGTTGCATAAGATGGAGACTTGTTACCTGATGTACTATCAATAAAGTTTACACTGTGTATATACTATGCTGGCACCATTAGAGGGTGCAACTGGTAGAGACCGGGGTTTCCTGCCCCTGTGGCAGAGGCTGTCCACCAGAAGGCACTGTGGTGAGAGACCTGAGGGTCACCTGCATAGGTGTGCAGGGCCCAGTATAAAAAGCTGGAGTCACAAATAAAGGTCACTTTAGTTTGAGTACAACACATTGCCTCGTGGAGTCATTCATAAGTGCATTACAGGCATAACAGACAGCAAGACAAGCCATCCAGAGTGTGACAGAAGCAAGCGGAGAATGGTCAAGCAAAGTTTCAGATTTAAACTATTATTAAAAGCTTAAATTTTACTTCAGAGACAATGCTAAGCTCAGAAAAAGTAAAAGTGCTTTTCCTTATGAATAATTGGAGGGTTTTTTCCTTTTCAAAACAAAAAATCAAATAAGTTGAATTTTGAAAGCCTTTTCCCACTGGGCCTACTGGCTGGTGAAGATGTGCTGGCCTCCTCCTAGGCTCAGGTTGTGGAATTAAGGTGGGAATGCACCGGATTCTAAGAAATGTTGGCGCTACAATTTATAACATGATTATCATGTAAAAAAAATCAACATTTATTTAAATTAACCCATAAAATTACTCGACTCACCGTGGAAATGCGTCAATTATGATTCATCCCTTGAGGCCTAACCTTTGTCGTGGGCCCAGAACACAAGTTTGTGGCCTTCCCCAAACTGTCAGGCACTATACCTGGCACAGTGCTCCATTCCCAACCCACACTAACCTGTCCTGGCTCACTGTAACCCCAGTGGATTCTTCACCCATCCCGTCATCCCCCTACCTGTACTTTCACTCTAACCTGTTCCTGTTAGCAAATACAGCATAAACACATTTAGCACTGGAAATTAGCTTTAAGCCAGCAACAGGTCCTGCAGGACTGAGGATAGATTGGAGGAAGAAGGAAAATAGCAGTCATGGTCCAGTGGTGGGTTTACAGGTCAGGGGCGGGTAGTGATTTTAAGCCTGCCAAGTTCTGTTGGACCTACGGGTCACTTCCCCTAATGCTGCTATATCCCAGGATATCCTCACTGCCACCAGACCAAATAATGTCCCTTCCTTCATACTGCCAGTCCACATGTCTCCACTCACTAGTACGGCCATAGACTAGGTCCTTCCCCCAGTGCTGTCATAGCCAGGGAGCCCCTCCAGTCCAAACCTGTACTCATAAGTTGCGGATCAGCTAGAATTTCCTAAATACCAAAGCCAGTGTTGTAAGCCCCCACCAAAAACTTAGTACCTTTGCCATCAACCCCATTCCCCTCCCTGGCTGCTTACATGAACGGAACCACGCTGGATACATCCTTGCCATTCTGTTTGACCCAGAGCTGAGCTGATGGCTCCATCCATCACTGGGACCACATACCTCTACCTGACATTGCCCACCTCTACCCCAAATCTTAAGTATAATGTCACCAAAATCCTTGATCATACATCTTTCTTATCCCTAGACTCAATTTCTCCAACACCCACCTTGGAAGCCTCCAAACCTCCACCGTTCACATCTTGTCCCATAATAGGTAGCACATGCCCAGAATCCCCATCTTAACTGACCTACATTGGCTCTACATCCCCAAAGGCTGAACTGGAGTGTGTTTTAGCTCGAGACACTGGAGAGGAAGGGGAATGGAGTCAGTGGCAGGAATACAGAGTTTGTGATTGGGCAGATCATAGATATCAAAGATGATGTCTATGACCTGCCCAATCTTTAGCTGGAGGAAGTTATGGCTTACCCAGGATGTCAGGCTTACCCAGGATGTCAGACTTACCCAGGATGTCAGTTTGACAGTAAAGAGGCCGTGGAGGGGTTGAGAGAGGTCATGGAGAGGTCGAGCTGATTGTCTTTCACATACACGTTGAAACTGACCCCGTGTCTGTGGAGAATATTGTCAAGAGGCAGCATTTAGATGAGGATAAATACGGGGGCCAAGGAGGACTTCAGAGGTAATGGATGTAGCTTTGGGCCCATTATTCTTCATTGGGCAAATTCTTCGGCTCAACCAAATGGAGCGGGAGTTGGGTGGTGGGTGAAGAGAGTTACAGAACAACATTGGTTGAGGTCAAGGTGTTTGTTGGGGTGCAGTGTTGGCAAGGTTTGAAAATAAGTAATGGAGAATAATAATTTTGATTTGATTATCCTTCTTAGCACAATTTACATTTAGAATTAAAAACAGGAGTACTGGGTTTTCAAATTTAAAATTTTCAGATTGGGGTTCAACCAATCACTGTAGCAAACCATTCCATGTTCCAGCAACTCTGTGTAAAGAAATTTCTCTGAACCTCTTTCACACTCTTTTAGTGATATTCTTAAGTTGACGAGCCCCACCACCACCCCCCAACGCCCATCCTGCCCATCCCTCGACACCTAAATCCTAACCAGAAGAAATTGTCTTTCTCTATTTAGTCTATCAAAGCCCTTCATAAGTTTAAAACCCTCTATTAAATTTCCTCTTAGACTTCTCTGCTCCAGTGGAAACAGTACAAGTATCTCAAGTCTCACCTCATAACTACAGTTTCTCAAACCTGGCATTATCCTGGTAAACCTACACTGAACACTCTCAATGGCTTTAACGTCCTTTCTATAATGGGGTGCCCAAAACTGCCAACAGTACTCTAACTGTGGCCTGTTAGAAATAGCTACGTTTAAGGCTATCTCTGGCCACTTTAATAATCAGGATTGACTGTAAACCAATCTGGTAGGTATATTGTGTTTAATCAGAGTTTAAGACGGAATCATCATCATCATAGGCATTCCCTCAAAATCGAGGAAGACTTGTTTCCACTCTAAAAGTGAGTTCTCAGATGATTGGACAGTCCAATACGGGAACCACAGTCTCTGTCACAGGTGGGGCAGACGGTCGTTGAAGGAAAGGATGGGTGGGACTGGTTTGCCGAACGCTCCTTCCACTGTCTGCGCCTGTTTTCTGCATGCTCTTGGCGACGAGACTCGAGGTGCACGGTGCCCTGCGGATGCACCTCCTCCACCGAGGGCAGTCTTTGGCCAGGGACTCCCAGGTGTCGGTTGCATTTTATCAAGGAGGCTTTGAGGGTGTCCTTGAAATGTTTCCTCTGCCCACCTTGGGCTCACTTGCTATGTAGCAGTTCCGAGTAGAGCGCTTGCTTTGGAAGTCTTGTGTCGGCATGCGAACTATGTGGCCCTCCCTACGGAGCTGATCGAGTGTTCAGTGCTTCGATGCTGGGGATGTTGGCCTGATCGAGGACACTAATGTTGGTGCGTCTATCCTCCCAGGGGATTTGCAGGATCTTGCGGAGACATCATTGTATAACACATTAGTTATACAGCAAAAACATATGACTGTGACAAGTAGTTGATACCGATCCGATCGGACAAACGGCTGGTGCACGTGAGCAATGATCTAGCTTGCAGTCTCTTTCTCTTCATCTAGAGCTACCTTCGGTAAAGCATGGGATCACTTAAAGAGTGTTCGACCAGCCCAACTTCTGTTTCGCTCTCCCCTCGCACCGTTTGTGAGGGCAATCTTGAGGAGGTTTACTTTTATTCTCTTTTTAGGGGTGGGCCTGTCATGGGATATTGACAAGACCTTTTGATCTTTAGAGGTTTCCCTAAAACCTTAATACCCAATGGCGTGTCACATTCTTTGTCTCGATTCTCATGTCAAAGCCTGCCCTAAAGATGTCTTATGATTTTGACCACATATCTTTCTCTGTTTATATTTTCCCGAAGATTTCTTTCGTTGAAATTTGTGTCTAATCTCCTTCATCCTTTGATCCCAGGAGGCCAAACCAGAAAACTGTTCACTTCAGAGTGTTACCTCCTTTATGACGTAGCAAATGTTTAACACATTGGGGTAGATTTTCCATTACTTTTACATGCATAACGGCCACTTAACGTCCATGTTAACGTTGAAATGACGTATAATGCCCATATATCGGCCATTTAGCCACAAAATGGAAACTGACGCCCATTTCTCGGTCACTTATCGCCGAGCCTTATTTTCCGCATGTGCTTAACATCGAGAAAAAATAATATCGCCCGCCCACTTTTTTGGGGCGGAATCATCAGAATGGGTGATCCCAATGCCCATAATATCGCCCAGCACTTTCAGCACGTAATTAACGCCAATATTTAATAACACCGATCGGCCACTGATTTTTGTAGTAAAGATCACATTTGCCGAAACTAACGCCCAGTATATCGCCCATCCTTACTTTCAGCAACTCGCACACATCTCACCGACAATATCGCTCACCCAAAAAAACACTGGGAAAAAGTGGAACTAACTGTAACTACTCACAGCGGTATGGACGCCATGTTCTAAATCGCATGTCGCACCATTTTAAAAGGCTGCTCTGCTTCAACCTCGGGGGAGTTCGGATGTACTCTGGAGGTCGTTGGAGGTGATGTGAACGTCTGAACAAACATCAAATCATACTGTGGACGATTGGAATTTAGTAGGTGTCTTAGTGGGGACATTCATTCTTTGCGAACAATCGGTGGAAAACAGATAGTGATTGGAATGGGGCCTGTCCTTTCTCACCCTCTCTTGATGACCACTCACATGCTGCAGACTCGAGGTGGCAGAAGGTGCGCTCGACATCATGTGCCCAATGTAAGACATGACAGACTGATGAGGAAGACGTTACACCTCCTGCAAGTACAGGGAGAAGCAGTCTTACCTCAACTTGTGTGACACCACCTGTCTTCAGAGACTGTGCTTCCACGAAGAGGTTATCAGTGAGATATGCCAGCTCATAAGGGGAGATCTGCAGCCTGCCAGCACCATCAGGACCGCACTGTCCGTCGAGGTCAAGGTCACCGAGGCACTGTCGTTCTACGCGTCAGATTCTTTTCAGGCCTCAGCTAGCGACATTTGCGGTATGTCTCAGCATGCTACACATTGCTGCATTAGACAGGTCACTGAAGCCCTTTACGCATGCAGGATGGACTTTATCAGCTTCCCTATGACCAGGGAGGCTCAGACTGAGAGGGCTTTAGGATTCTACCGAATTGCTAACTTCCTCAAGGTGCAGAGAGCAATAGACTGAACGCACATCACGATGTGGGCATCTTTTCAGGATGCAAAGGTTTTCAGGAACCGCAAGGGATTCCACTCCCTGAATGTGCAACTCGACCACCAGCAAATTATTATGGCAGTGAATACTAAATTTCCGGGCAGCATCCATGATGCTCACATCCTGTGTGAGAGCACTGTATCTGACTTGTTTAACAATCAGCCACAAGGTCAATGCTGGATGCTTGGTGACAAAGCATATGGCCTCACCACCTGGCTGATGACCCCCCTTACATGACACCCACACCGAAGCCAAGAAGCGATACAACGAGAGCCATAGATCCACTCTCAATATCGGCGAGAAAAGATGTGAGTGCTTAAGCAGCACTTTAGATGCCTGGACCACTCAGGAGGCGAGCTCCAATACCATCCTGAGCAGGTAGCTCAATTCATGGTGGTGTGCTGCATGCTGCACAACTTGGCTATCAGGAGGGGACTGGAATTGCCAGAAGGGTCTGATGGTCCACCTCAGGAGAGAGAGGACAAGGAGGTGGATGCTGACCTCGAGCAAGACAATCAGGCGGACGCTGAAGCCATGCCCCCACCCGTCTGTAAACTGCAGGAAAGGGCCATTGGTGACTACATAGCTGCAAGACTCTTACGTCAGGAGCTCATAAATGATCGCTTTGCTTGAAAGAACATAGGTGGTATTTACAAGGCTGACACACTGCTGGGTGTGCAGGTCATACATCAATGGTGTGCATCACCTTGGTGACAGTTAAACTTTAAGGTGATTCAAGTTAAGTGTAATTATACCCTTTGATGTTAAGGAATCACCAGTGTGTAACGGTGCAGCTATCTGAGCCAATGCGCAACAAGGTTATGTTAAATGAAAAACATTTAAACCGACCATTTGTCTGAAATCATAAGTATATCTGTAAAAGCCACCCCACCCCACAACAAATTTATCACATTTACATCATTTACATCATTGCAATGGTTCCCATTTCCCGCAATACAGAACATAAATGCAAACCAACAAGGTAGCCCCTTGCCCCGACCCTCCCACCAAAATAGCAGCAGCAACCTAAAAATATGCCCCGGACAACACCTGTGGCCATGCACCTCACTTTCCTTCTCCATCTCCCTCTCCCTCCCCGCCCCCCGCCCACCCCCCAACTTCTCCTCCCCACCTCTATCCCTTCCCCTTTCCTCCTGACTTCAAGCTGCTTGGCCAAGGAGTTCCTTAGGCACTGCTTCATTGGGGGGGGGAGGGGGGGCATGACAGCAGAACCGCTGCTTGGACGGATACAGGAGAGGACAGACCCGAGGTGGGAACGTGCTCCAAGCCAGAAGCAAGATGTTGATCCTGGCTCTCATGTGTGGTTGGCAATGGGGGTGCGGCACCTTGGGGTGCAGTGCCGCGCTCCGGGACCACTGAGGGCCATCTGCCACCAGTGTTCCTGGCTAACAGCTGCAGGGCCTCCTCCATCCCTTCCATGTTATGTATTATTTATTGGACAAAAACTCAGTGCCAACTATGTTCTTGGTGCTTAGAAGGCTTTTTGCTGCTGGTGAATCTCCCCCATGCCTCCCACAACAACCAAACAAGCATACACTACACCCACCCATGCTTTCAGTCCCTCTCTGCTCCCTCTCTCTCTCTGTCTCCTCTTCTGCGCATGTAATGATGACCCCTGACCTCCTAAATCGCAGGAAATGAGTGTTTCCATGCCGTTGCTAAGGATGGCAACACTTTACGGCAGAAGGTCAGAGAGATTTAATGCTAACGCCCATTTCAGATCACTCGCGGTAACGCCCAATATTTAAAATGGAGACTGGGCGCTTTGAAAATGGGCGACAAGCCGGCGATCTGAAAACCCATTTTTACCACCCACGCTGGAAATACTGCCTATTTTTGTGCGATCTGCATAAAAGTGTAAAATCTAGCCCATTGTCTTAAAGATACATAAACAAAGTTAAAATATGGGGCTAGAACCTCCATTTTTTTTGCCTGCTTAACGCCCAGTTAACTGCTGAAATGACATATAACGCCCATATGTCGCCCATTTTGGCACAAAATGGAAACCAGCGGGCATTTTTCGGAAACTTATCGCCGAGCGTTACTTTCCACATGTGCTTAACACTGAGAAAAAATATTACCGCCCGGCCACTTTTTTTGGGCAGAATCAACAGAATGGGCGAATTCAACGTCCATAATATCGCGCAGCGTTACTTTCCGCACGGAATTAACGCCGAGATTCAATATTAACGCCCGCCCACTGTTTTTTGTCATAAAGAGCATATTTACCCAAACTAGCGGTCATGGAGATAGCCCATCATCAATTTCACCACCTCGCACACATTTCGCCCACAATATCGCTCACTCAAAAAAACGCCCACAAAGTGGAACTAACCGGAACGAATCACAGCATTATGGACGCCATGTTGTAGATCACATGTCGCGTCCTTTAAAAAGCTGCTGTGCTTCAACCTCGGCGGAGTTCAGATATACTCTGCAGGTCATTGGAGTTGATGTGAACATCTCTAAAAACATTTTGACCACACTGTGACCGATTGGAATTGAAGAGATGTGTTCGTCAGGACATTCCTTGTTTGTGAGCAATCGGTGGAAAACAGAGATCTACTGCAATGGGGCCTGTCCTTTCTCACCCTCTCTTGGTGACCAATTACATGCAGCAGACTCAACATCGCCGAAGGAACACTGCACTGCATTATGTGCCCAATGTACGAAGTGACAGACAGATGAGGAGGACCAGACATTACACCCCCCGCAAGTACAAGGAGAAGCATTCTTACCTCGACTTGCCCGACACCATCTGCCTTTGGAGACTGCGCTTCCACAAAGAGGTTATCACTGAGATATGTCATCAGAACTGCATTGTCACTGCGTTGAGGTCAAAGTCACTGCGGCACTGTCGTTCTATGCCTCGGGTTCTTTTCAGGCCACAGTTGGCGACACATGCGGACTTTCTCAGCATGCCACACATTGCTGCATTAGACAGATCACTGAAGCCCTTTACGCATGCAGGAGGGACTTGATCAGCTTCCCTATGACCAGGGAGGCAGAGAGTGAGAGGGCTCTAGGATTCTCCAGAATTGCAAGCTTCCTCAAGGTGCAGGGAGCAATAGACTGTACGCACATCACGATGCGGGCACCTTTTCAGGATGCTGAGGTTTTCAGGAACTGCAAGGGATTCCACTCCCCGAATGTCCAACTGGTTGTCGACCACCAGCAAATTATACTGGCAGTGAATGCTCAATTTCTGAGCAGCATCTAAGATGCTCACATCCTGCGTGAGGTATCTGACTTGTTTAACAATTAGCCACAAGGTTAATGCTGGATGCTTGGGGACAAAGGATATGGCTTTGCCACCTGGCTGATAACCCCCCTTCGTAACACCCACAACAAGGCCACGAGGCGATACGAGAGCCACAGAGTAACTCGCAATATTGTGGAGAAAACCATTGGAGTGCTGAAGCACCGCTTTAGATGCCTGGACCACTCAGGAGGCAAGCTCCAATACCACCCTGAGCAGATAGCTCAATTCATGGTGGTCTGCTCCATGCTATGCAACTTGGCTATCAGGAGGGGACAAGAATTGCCTGATAAGTCTGACAGTCCACCTCACCGGAGAGAGGAAGAGGAGGACGAGGCGGTGGACACTGGCATCAGGCCAGACAATCAGGCTGACGCTGAAGCCATGCCCCTGCCCCCCTGTAGACCACATGAAAGGGCCCATGGTGGTATGATAACTGCAAGAGCCTTACGTCAGGAACTCATCAATGATCACTTTGCCTGAAAGAACGTTGGTGTTATTTACAAGGCTGACACACCTGCTGGGTGTGCAGGTCATACATCAATGGTGAGCATCACCTTTGTGACAGTTAAAGTTTAAGTTGATTAAAGTTGTGTGATTATACCCTTTGATGTTAAGGAATCACCAGCGTGTAATGGTGCAGCTATCTGAGCCAATATGCTGCAAGGTTTTGTTAAATAAAAAACATTTAAACCGAACATTAGTCTGTAATCATCAGTATTTCTATACAAACCAACCCTTACCCCCCACCCGCTTCTCCTCCCCACCTCTACCTCTATCCCTGCCTCTTCCCCTCCTGACTCCAAGCCGCCTGGCCGAGGAGGTCCTCAGGCGATGCTTCATTGTGGGCGGTGGGGGGGGGGGGAGGGGGGGGGGAGGGGGGGGGGGAGTGATGACCGAAGCGCTGCTTGGACAGATATGGGAGAGGACGGTCCCAAGGTGGGAGCCTGCTCCGAGCCAGAAGCAAGATGTTGTTGCTGGCTCTCATGTGTGGTCGGCAATGGGGGTGAGTCACCTTGGGGAGCAGTGCGGCTCTCTGGGACCACTGGGAGCCCTCTGCCACCAGTGTTCCTGGCTACCAGCTCCAGGGCCACTCCATCCCTTCCATTTTATATGTTATTTGTTGGACAAAAACTCGGTGCCGACTATGTTCGTAGTGCTTTGTCGGCTTTTTGCTGCTGGTGAATCTCCGTCGTTCCTCCCACAACAGCCAAACAAGCACACACCACAGTCACACACGCTTTCAGTGCCTCTGTGCTCCCTCTCTCTCTGTCTCCTCTTCTGCGCAAGTCATGAGGACCCTTGACCTCCTGAATCATGAGAATCGAGCGTTGCCATCCCGGCCACACTAAGGACGGCCACACTTTACGGCAGAAGGTCAGAAAAATTTAACGCGACCCCCATTTGATATCGGTCGCGGTAACGCCCATTTTCAAAAATGTAAACTAGGTGTTTTGAGAATGGGCGAGAAGCCGGCGATCTGAAAACCCTTTTTTACCGCCCATGCTGGAAATAATGCCCATTTTTGGGTGATAAGCTCAAAAGTGGAGGTTCTAGCCCCTTAACTTGAAAACAACAGTTAATGGTTGTCATAGTGCAGAATGCTGTAATCTCAGCAGGGTACCAAAACATTAGCATTTCTAAGCATATAATACCAGTCTGAGGAGACATTTGATCTCCAGGTCAAAACAACGATTTAAACACAGTTTTAGTCGCATCACAGTTTTAGTCGCATAACCACATACATTTGGTACACCCTTGATTTCTAACAGGTCTAACCAATGTTTTGTACAAATTCATTATTGCTTCTTTACTCTTGTAATCTATGTCCCTATTTATAATACTCAAAAATAAAAAGTTGCATTGTGGGAGACTTTCTAAAAGCTTTTTTTTTAAATAAAAACAAATAGCAATGCGGCCCAAGAAAAAATACCACTTGTCTCGGGAGGGTATCATAGAATTCCTTAACATTTTACAGCACAGAAACAGGCCATTCGGCCTAACAGGCCAATGCTTGTTTTTATGCTTCACACAAGCCTCCTCTCACCTTACTTTGTCTCACCCCATCAACATGTCCTTCTATCCCATTCTCCCTCATGTACTTATCTCTTTAAATGCATCAATGCTATTCACCTCAATTAAACCATGTGGTAGCAAGTTCCACATTCATTATTGGCTTTATTAGTGACAGCCATAGATTTATGGCCCAGCTTATCGGCAGCTGAGGATAGCAGTGAAGGGCCAGGGCTGGATAGAAAGGCTCACCAACCAGAGAATGGTAATAAAGGGGCAGAGTTTAGACATGAGGGATCAGCAGCCAGCTGATGGTGTTGAAGGGGCTGGGCTAGAAGTGAGGGAACATGTGTGAAAATATTAGGCTAACTTGATTAATTACACAAGTTAGACAATATGTATGACTAGAATACCAAAAAAATAAATCGCTTAGTTTAATTTTTTTTGAGATTTCAGTTAGTAATTGCATTGGAATTCTGCAACAGAAAATAGCAATACCTGTGAAGGTATTTTACATAGGACTACATAGGGTACATGGCACAGAAACAGGCCATTTGGCCCAAACTGTCCATGCTGGCATTTATGCTCCACTCAAGCCTGCTCCCCGTCTTTCCTCATCTAAATCTATCAGCATACCCCTCTATCCCCTTCGCCCTCATATGCTTGTCTAGCTTCTCCTTAAATGCATTTCTACTATTCGCTTTAACCACTCCCTGTGGTAGTGAGTTCCACATTCCCACCACTCTTTGGGTAAAGAATTTTCATTTGAATTCCCTATTAGATTTCTTGCCGACTATCTTATATTGATGGCCTCTAGTTATGCTTGGTGGTAAAAACAGAGAGACAGACTATTATCTGAATGGTGACAGATTAGGTAAAGGGGAGGTGCAACGAGACCTGGGTGTCATGGTACATCAGTCATTGAAGGTTGGCATGCAGGTACAGCAGGCGGTTAAGAAAGCAAATGGCATGTTGGCCTTCATAGCGAGGGGATTTGAGAACAGGGGCAGGGAGGTGTTACTACAGTTGTACAGGGCCTTGGTGAGGCCACACCTGGAGTATTGTCTACAGTTTTGGTCTCCTAACTTGAGGAAGGACATTCTTGCTATTGAGGGAGTGCAGCGAAGGTTCACCAGACTGATTCCCGGGATGGCGGGACTGACTTATCAAGAAAGACTGGATCAACTGGACTTGTATTCACTGGAGTTGAGAAGAATGAGAGGGGATCTCATAGAAACGTTTAAAATTCTGACGGGTTTAGACAGGTTAGATGCTGGAAGAATGTTCTCAATGTTGGGGAAGTCCAGAACCAGGGGTCACAGTCTAAGGATAAGGGGTAAGCCATTTAGGACCGAGATGAGGAGAAACTTCTTCACCCAGAGCGTGGTGAACCTGTGGAATTCTCTACCACAGAAAGTTGTTGAGGCCAATTCACTAAATATATTCAAAAAGGAGTTAGATGTAGTCCTTACTACTAGGGGGATCAAGGGGTATGGCGAGAAAGCAGGAATGAGGTACTGAAGTTGCATGTTCGGCCATGAACTCCTGCATCTATTTTCTATGTTTCTATGCTCTTCCCCACAAATGGAAACATTCTCTCTGTATCCACTCTATCAAAACTTTTCATAATTGTAAAGACCTCTATTAGGTCACCCCTCCGTCTTCTTTTTTCACGAGAAAAGAGACCCAGCCTGTTCATCCTTTCCTGATATCTATACCTTCGCCTGTCTAGTATCATCCTTGTAAATCTTCTCTGCGCCCTCTCCAGTGCCTCTATATCCTTTTTATAATATGGCGATCAGAACTGTACGGAGTACTCTAAGTATGGTCTAACCAAGGTTCAATATAGGTTTAGCATAACTTCCCTACTTTTCAATTCTATACCTCTAGAAATAAACCCTAGTGCTTGGTTTGCTTTTTTTTTTTACAGCCTTGCTAACCAGTGTCGCAACTTTTAACCAGAGTTGTACTTTTTCATTTTCTTTCTATACTGTCTTTAAAGTCTCCTTTAATATGGCTACTTTCCTCATCATGACAGTTTTAGTACTGGTATATTTACAGATTAAAAATAGTACTTGCTTAATTATTTATAACATTGTAGTGCATTTGGTCAGATATATTTCAGCTGTAATTGGGATTCACAAAGGTGAGTCACCAACCAAGTGGTTTGTTTATAGTGTAGACACTCAGACTGATAAAGGCATATTAAAAACAGAAAGACTTGCATTTATATAGCACCTTTCATGACATCAGGGCACCCAAAGCACTTTCCAGCCAATTAAGTACTGTTGTAATGTAGGCAATGTGCTTAACCATGTAAAGCATTGATTACGATACAGTATAATGCTATGCTTTATTAAAGACTTCTGTTCATTTTGAACATCACAAAAGGAAAGTAATTTCAATTTCTGACAAGATATATGCATCTCAGAAAGCAGAATCACTTTTTATTCACAGTTGCCACAGGCAAAATGTAATACTTTTTACACTTCATCAAAGGGACAGCCCCTCCCCCACACGTTCAACCAGTGATGCAGAAGGATGTTCTGCAAAGACAAGTGTTAAACCAAGTTCCTTCGAGTACAATCACGAGCTATAAAAAGTCTTTGTGTCCCAGTATGCTATGTTATTTGTGTTGTCTTGTGAGTTGAAGTGGAGACCACACACACACACGACTGCAGTGGTGGGTAAAGTGCACTGTACAAACTAAGTGTGAAACCAGGCAGCAATTATTTAGTATCAGTGAGCTCCAAAAGCAAAAAGCACAGAGAACCACTGTTGACAGTCACAAGCACAACTTACTAGCATTTGGTTACGCAGTTTATTTTGTCCTTCAATTGACCAAAGGCCTTACCATAACCCACCCTCCCCATCTCTCTAGCTCAAGGGAGTGAATAAACTAACACTTGAACTTTTACATATTTAAAGAGTCTCATAATTAAATGAATCTTTATAACACTTGCAAAAATAAGTCTGCCACTGCAAAAAAATAGCAACTTACAATATATATGATATAGAAATATTTAGATGTGATTAGCTTTTAAAACCACACTTACAATCAGCAGACATTAGCATTACATGAAAGAACATAGAGCAAGGCAAGGGTCACTAAAATCAACTGAATCACGAACATAAATAATCTGCCTGGAAATGTATGGGTTATGAAACTGCCATAGTGTTAAGGAATGTAGCCGTAATAAAAGAGACCGTAAAGACATATAGGAAGGAAATGAGAAAGCACAACTCTGCTCCGTATTCATCACAGCATGCCCAAGTGCTGTACTGGGGTCCTGTTCATCAGTTTTAGCTCTTACCCAGAGGAAATTACTTGTACCTGTGTAGGGCTCACATATGGTTATGTTGTGAATGCACGGCCATTCATTAGTGCTCACTAACTATTCACAGACACCCGTAGAATGCCGGAACCGTTGAAACTTCACAGTGGAGCTCTGTAGATGCAAATACTTGTGGTGCAAGTTAGATGGCAAATCAATATCCCTGGATGGGTCAGCTGTAGACCAAGCTAAGTATCATTTAAATTGATCCACAGTAGTTTACAATGCTAAGCCTGCCGCTTTGTGTTTTAGTGCTGCAGTAAAATGAAGCAATGTATAACCACAGCCAGTTCCAGGGAGCCCAGGAGACAGATTCGAGGAGCAGCTGGTAGTTCACGGCTGCAGTTATTCAATTACACATGAGAGGCTTTTTTTTCCTTTCAGGCTCTCAATCAGCGAACACAGGAACAGATGTTTCCTTTATTCAGCAACTGATTATGGATAAATTAAACGTTATCTAGAAGACCCTACTGACTGTTGGAATTAGGCAGCCCTTTTCTTCTGTACCATGATGTTTAAAAGGGGAACGTTTTGCATCAAGAAAATCTATGTGGCAAAGGGAAGTATTTAAACACGTGCAAACAAGTTCTTTATCCTCTTTTTAAAAAAGTGTTTTTTTAAATCTAGCATCATAACAGCATGTCTGGAAAATCTAAAAAGAAAATATATGTAATGCACAGCTCTTGTTAAAAAAGGAGCCATGGCTTCTAATGTTAGCTCGGCAGAAAACGTGTTCTGCCCCAACAATCAATGCAAAGGAGCTTTGTCAGTGAGCAAATAAGCCTGGAAAATTTTCATGAATGAGCGAAGCTACTTAACCATGAGTGGCTTGTTGTATTTTTTTCCTATTCAAGTTGCTAAAATCCTACCTTAATACCTTAAAAGGGAATCACTATCCCAGCATGACAACTATCCTTTTAATTTCTGGAGCCTTTTATTTATATTCAGGCATACTGCTTTAAGATACAAAATCCGAATTGGCTATAGCAATAACCATTGAATTTTCAGCAGTTTCCTCGGAGCTTCTCTCTTGCATTCTAAAGTATGAAAGAAAGAAGAAAGAACTTGCGTTTAAATAGCACCTTTCCCATCCTCAGGATGTTACATAAGAACATAAGAATTTGGAGCAGGAGTAGGCCATTTGGCCCCTTGAGCTTGCTCCACCATTTAATAAGATCACGGCTCATCTGATCTTGGGCTCAGCTCCACTTCACTGCCTGCACCCCATAACCCTTGACTTCCTTGTCACTCAAAAATCTCTCTAGCTCCACCTTAAATATGTTCAATGAATGAGCCTCCACAGCTCTCTGGGGCAGAGAATGCCACAGATTTACGACTCTCTGAGAGAAGAAATTCCTCCTCATTTCAGTTCTAAATGGGCGACCCCTTATTCTTAAACTATGCCCCCTAGCTCTAGATTGCCCCATGAGTGGAAACATCCTTTCTGCATCTACCTTGTTGAGCCACCTCAGTATCTTATATGTTTCAACAAGATCACCTTTCATTCTTCTAAACTCCAATGAGTATAGGCCCAACCTGCTCATCCTTTCTTCATAAGTCAACCCCTTTATCTCCAGAATCTCTGAACTGCTTCCAATGTAACAATATCCTTCCTTAAATAAGGAGACCAAAACTGTACACAGTACTCCTGGTGTAGCCTCACCAGTACCCTGTACAGTTGTAACAGGATTTCCCTGCTTTTATTCTCCATCCCCTTTGCAATAAAGGCCAACATTCCATTTGCCTTCCTGATTACTTGCTGTACCTGCATAGTTGAGCGCCCCGAATCCGGCAACCTTGGGACCGAGGCCGAGCCAGTTTTTGTGTTTTTCCGGACTTCGGAACGTGTTTCTGACTTCCAAAATCTGGAAATACCCGAGCACATGTTCGTGTATTTCAGGATTTTGGAATGTCAGAAAGGAGGTAGGGGGGCTTGCCCTCTGAGGAGCTGTTTGGGTCACCAGACCCGTCCAGGAGGTCGTCGGGCGGGGCCCAGCCGCTGAGGAGTTGTTCGGGCGGGGCCCCGCCACTGTGGAGGTGTTCAGGTGGGCCCCGCCGCCAAGGTTGTTGTTGGGCCGGCGGGCCCCGCCAAGAAGGTCATCGTCAGGTGGGCCCCGTAGAGGTTGTTGTCGGGTGGGCCCCGCCAAGGAGGTCGCCATTGGGCGGAGCCCCGCCAAGGAGGTGTTCGGACAGGCCGGCGAGGAGGCCCGAGGTAAGGGCGGTGAGGCCCAAGGTTGTCATGGTCATCCAGTCCGGATTCCGGAACATTTTACGGATTCCAGACGACCCTGCCATGGATCGTCCCGGAGTCTGGATTCTGGAACATTCCGGATTATGGAACTCCGGATTTTGGACACTCAACCTGTACTAACTTTTTGTGTTTCATGCAAAAGGACCCCAGATCCCTCTGTACTGCAGCATTTTGTAATTTCTCTCCATTTAAAAAATAATTTGCTTTTTTATTTTTCCTGCCAAAATGGATAACCTCACACTTCCCACATTATACTCCATCTGCCAAATGTTTGCCCACTCACTTAGCCTGTCTATATCCCTTTGCAGATTTTTTGTGTCCTCCTCACAACTTGCTTTCCCACTCATCTTTGTATCATCAGCAAACTTGGCTACAATACACCATCCAAGTCATTAATATAAATTGTAAATAGTTGATGCCCAGCACCGATTTCTGTGGCACCCCACTAGTTACAGTTTGCCAACCAGATAGTGACCCATTTATCCCTACTCTCTTGTTTTTGTGTTAATTAATCAATCCGCTATCCATGCTAATATATTCCCCCCAACCCCGTGAGCTCTTATCTTGTGCAGTAACCTTTTATGTGGCACCTTATCGAATGCCTTCTGGAAATCCAAATACACCACATCCACTGGTTTTCCCTTATCCATCCTGCTCGTTAAATCCTCAAAGAACTCCAGCAAATTTGTCCCTTTCATAAAACCATGCTGACTCCGCTTGACTGTATTATGCTTTACCAAATGTTCTGCTACTGCTTCCTTAATAATGAATTCCTGCATTTTACCAACGACAGATGTTAGGCTAACTGGTCTATAGTTTCCTGCTTTCTGTTTGCCTCCTTTTCTAAATAGGGGCATTACCTTTGCGGTTATCCAATCCGCTGGGACCTCTCCAGAGTCCAGGGAATTTTGGTAGATTAAAATCAAAGCATCCACTATCTCCACAGTCACTTCTTTTAAGACCCAAGGATGCAAGCCATCAGGTCCAGGGGACTTGTCCACCTTTAGTCCCATTATTTTCCTAAGCACTTTTTCTTTAGTGATAGTGATTGTTTTAAGTTCCTCCCTCCCTATAGCCCCTTGATTATCTATTATTGGGATGTTTTTAGTGTCTTCAACCATGAAGACTGTTATATATGCAGACTATAGATATACTCTCTGTGTAGTCACTGTATAGTTGCATAAGATGGAGACTTGTTACCTGATGTATAAGGTTTACACTGTGTATATACTATGCTGGCACCACTAGAGGGTGCAACTGGTGGAGACCGGGGTTTCCTGCCCCTGTGGCAGAGGCTGTCCACCAGAGGGCACTGCGGTGGGAGACCTGAGGTCTGCAGGGCCCAGTATAAAAGGCTGCCCACCATACTTGTGCCTCACTCTGGAGTTACAAATAAAGGACCAAGGTCACTACAGTTTGAGTACAACACATTGTCTCATGGAGTCATTCATAAGTGCATTACAGACATAACAAAGACCAATACAAAATATTTGTTCAATGTCTCCGCCATTTCCCTGTTCCCCATTATTAATTCCCCAGTCTCATCCTCCAAGGGACCAACATTTACTTTAGCTACTCCCTTCCTTTTTATTTACCTATAGAAGCTTTTACTATCTGTTTTTATATTTCTTGCTAGTTTACTCTTATACTCAATCTTCCCTCTATTTATAATTTTTTTAGTCATTCTTTGTTGATTTTTTTAAAATTCCCAATCCTCTGGCCTCCCACTAATCTTGGCAAATTTGTAAGCCATTATTTTCAATTTGATACCATCCTTTACTTCCTTAGTTAACCACGAATAGTTCTCCCTTCTCTGAAACTCTTTCCTTCTCACTGGAATATATTTTTGTTGAAAGTTATGAAATATCTCGCTAAATGTCTGTCACTGTTTATCAATCTATTTTCCCAGTCCACTTTAACCAACTCTGCCTTCATACCTTTGTAATCGCCTTTATTTAAGATCAGGACACTGGCTTGAGATCCAACTTTCTCACCCTCCAAATGAATTTGAAATTCAACCATGCTATGGTCACTCTTTCCTAGAGGATCCTTTACTATGAGATCATTTATTAATCCTGTCTCATTACACAGTACCAGATCCAAGATAGCCTGCTCCCTGGTTGGTTCCGCAAAGTACTGTTCAAGGAAACCATCAACCATCTCGGATACACTCTACGAACTCTTCCTCAAGGCTATCTTGGTGCAGTGCAGTAGTGAGAAATGATATTGGCTCAGAAGATCAAGATGTCGAATCAGTTTGGGTGGAGATAAGAAATAATAAGGGGAAGAAGTCACTGGTGGGCGTAGTCGATAGGCCCTCTAACAGTAGCGACACTGTTGGACAGAGTATAACTTGATTTGTCCAATCAATATGAAGATTAAAATCGCCCATGATTATTGCCGAAACTTTCTTACAAGCCTCCAATTTTTCTTGATTTATACTCTGTCCAACAGTGTCGCTACTGTTAGGGGGCCTATAGACTACACCCACCAGTGACTTCTTCCCCTTATTATTTCTTATCTCCACCCAGACTGATTCTACATCTTGATCTTCTGAGCCAATATCATTTCTCACTACTGCACTGATCTCATTCTTTATTAACAAAACTACCCCACCTCTTTTTTGTGGCTATCAGATCATACCCATTTATATCTCTTTTTGCTATAACCTCATCTATCTTGTTACGAATGCTGCGTGCATTCAGATAAAGAGCTTTTAATTTTTTCTTTTTACCATTTTTCCCTGCTTTGACCCCACTTTCTGATACATTCTTATTTTTACACATTCTTCCCTTCCTGTCACACTCTGGTTATCATTTTCCCCACCGTTACCCTGCTGTATTGCCTTCTCCATTCTCTTTGACTTTAAAAATTTCCGCTCACCTGAACTCTCTCTGCAATTATTTAGTTACAAAATGCTTCACAGCCAAAGAAGCACGTCGGAAGCATAGGCACTGCTGTAATGCAGTCTTTGGCTTAGTAGTAACGTTCCCACCTCTGAGTCAGTGTTCGAAACACACTCCGTTGGAAACTGGAGCTTCAGCTCTGAATTCTGGATTGACATCCAGAGGGAGGTTATGGGTGGTCCCGCCCCCATCATCGTATGGGTTGTGGAAACCTGTAAAACAATCCCACCAATAAGACTAACCATCCTATCAACTTATATAAAGATGGTTATGGGCATCGAAATACCATCGCGGCCTGTCAAACTGTAAATCTGGCGGCAAAAACCCCAAATATTTTTTTAAACAACTCGTTGGCGTCCAAATTCAGGTGGGAAGGCGACTATGCCATGAAGCTCAACAAAATCATTTAGGTGAGCTGCTGGCACCTGTTGTGCATCCACATGCAACTGGCCTTTCTGCAGGACGAATTTCGCCGATGACAGCGCTCAGGTAAGTGCCGTGAGTTGGGGTAAGGACAGTGGGAGGGGGGCCGATCGCAGCCAGTAGCAGCCCTCACGAGTGCTGTGGAACTGGGAGGCAGGAGCACTCCTCCAAGCTCCACCTCAAAATTAAAAAAACATTTAAATGTATCTTCTTGGTGGCTGCCACTTCCTGCCAGAAACACCTCAGGCCTGTTGCCCGCTCCATTCAGCACAGGCCAATTTCCCAGAGGGCTCCTAAAACAGGCGTTAACCTCTTCATTATTGCAAGCAAGGCGATGATGCCTCGGGTCCCAGATCCCCGAAAAATAGCCCGAACCAATTACAGGTCAAATCCTTGAGGCGCATTACATTGGTCCCGAAATTGGCCCTGGCCGTGCCAGTTTTCACTCATTAGATACTTTAGATGATATTTCTACCTCAGAGTGTCTTTATTCATCCTAATTAATTGATTCATTTATATTTTGGGGTTTTGCAGGCTGATTTACAGTCTGATAGGTCGCAACGATCTTTCAATGCCCATAACCATCCTTCTATCAGCCGATAGAATGATTAGTCTTATTGGTGGAATGGTTTTACAGGTTTCCACAACCCATACGATGACAGGGGTGGGGCCACCCATAACCACCGGACACAAGTGTCCCACTCGATTTCAATCCAGAATTCAGAGCTGGAGCTCCAGATTCCAGTAGAGCCAAATTCGAACACTGCACCTACTGACTCAGAGGGCGGGAGGACGGTCCCACTAAGCCAAAGGCTCGCATCTCAAATGCTTCATCCAGTTCCAGGGGTCTGAGTTATCAAGAAAGACTGGATAGACTTTGGACTCTAGCCTTTTCAGCCTGAGAGGTGATCTTCTAGAGGTATATTGTTAAGGAAAGACGAAAAGTTAACCCAGAATTGTACTTTAAAGTAAATTGTGGAACCAGAACTAGAACACAGATTCAAATTAGTGAAACATAATTTTAGTACTGGTGTTAAGAAATTCTTCTTCACACAGAGTGATCAACATGTGGAATAAACTTCCAGGTGGAGTAGAGGCAAAAATGCTAGAATCATTTAAGAAGCAATTGGTTGCTACAATGGCATGAGATAGATAGAAACTCTCTGAATGGATAAATTAAGATGGGCTGAATGTGCTTCCTCATTTGTAATTATTTTGTGATCTTGTTTAAAAAAAAGTGAACTTTTTTTGGATTGCATTTGTGTGTGTGGTGAGGTAATAAAATGCAATCTAATCTATTTACATTTCTTGTCTACAAATTGTCACTTCTTGTTGTCACACTTTTTGTGAACCTCTCCCATTCTAAATTCCTATGTCCACATTGAAAATGAAAATTGTCCTCCGTCAATTGGCTCTTGGTCACTATTGCACCTAGTGGCCAGAGTCTGTAATTCCATAGTGACAGAAGCCAGTTGACATTGGGTATTTCAATTTCCAATGTAGACATAGGAATGTATAATAAAAAAAATTGACAAACAGGAATAAGATTTTTCACACAGAAAGTGTCCGTAAGACACAGGTGGGGGGAGAAATTGGTCTGGTTTGCTCCTCTCGTTAGTGCCTGCGCGGGGCGCTACGGGGTTACTGACCGGGCGCCGTAAAATCACCGATGCTCGTGAACTTCCCTGGCTAACACTTGCCGCCTCATTCTCTTGCGCTCCGAGGATCATGATGTCATCCGATGCGCAGCGCCCCGTTACCGCCCCAGCAGCATCGCTGGGCGTCAATAATGGCAGCTGCAGGAGGCGTTGTCACCTCGGCTGACCACTGGGGTGCGCTAATTAAAGGCAGTGGTGTATTTATGTCCCCATTCTGGTGCCTCCTGGATTCCCTTGCCGCCGCGATTGCTTAGCCCTGCACTCTCTGAGAGTGCTTGGGGCTGCTATGCACATAATGCAGGTGCTGTGGTCCAACACAGACTGCAGGAAAACTCAGTCACCCCAGCACTGGCACTTCCCTTTAAGCAAGGGAAGGAGCCTGTACTAACAGCAGCACTGCACAGAACATTGCTCGGTGCTCTGCCGATACCGCCTCTTTCACGCCCTTTCGCACTCAAAGGGAAGAGAAAGCGCTTGATTTAGCACTCCACTTCCCTCTTGGGGTGCTAAAGTGGAAGTTCCCGTCAGCGGCAAATCTTTTTTGCCCGGCAATACTTTTGCACTCCCGCAATACTTATCGCCCCAAACGGGGCACTACGCAATTTCTAGCCCAAGATACTTAGTAAGATATAGATGTAGGGCATGCACTGGGCATATGTTGCGTTTGTGATTGGGCACATGCCCATTTAGGGGGAAGAGGCTTAGGTTACTTAAAGTCCTGCAGCAGCTTACCAGCGCAGTATTCAGTGATTGAATCTGACCTGGCTGTGTGAAGCTGACCCCCTGTCTTGCTGTTGTTGGCTTCACTTTGTTGGGGTTGTCTGGAAGTTGGCATCGTTACTTCTGTTCTCCCTGTGGAAATTCTACTTTTGATGTTATTTTGTTTTATTGGAATGTTAGTGTTTTATTAAGTGTTAGGTCTATAAGCTGAAAAAGAGAAGTTATAGTCAGGCCAGGGAAGTTCAAATTTCCTTGGATCCATCAAAAGGTCTGTAGGTTAAAAATCCAATTTGAAGAAAAAAATGGAAAAATAAAGTGCATTCATATAAATATGATTTCCTTCCTCCCCCCAATATAATGATTCATGGTTGATACCGAATGACAGAGGATATTAGATTCTGACCTCCGTGGTGATAGACATGGAGTATATGCACATTTTGATGTCTGGATAATTTTTTACATTTTCTGTTACTCTTATCTACAAGCTTATAAAACATTTGAGTCCAGCATCATAAATAATAATCTGAAAGTTAATGAATTAAGTTAACTAGTAAATTAATTAAATTATTAATTGAAATTAGTAATTATTGAATTTGCTAACACTGCCTTCAAAAGGTAAGATGTAAGTGAAGCATTCTGCAGACGAGTAGCAAAATCTATAACTGAATCTCAAAAAAAACAGTAAAAAATATTTTACAGATATTGGTTTTATTGTTGCTATTATACAGAAATTACATAAAATAATTAAATTCTGAGTTCCATCATTGGATCCATCAACACAAGTACAACTTTTTAATTTTGGAGTCTGGATTTGGCATCAAATCTGCTTTTGACAGGTGGGATGAAAGTGCTCTTTATAGAGTGGAACTGGGCCTATTAGACAATAAATGTTGGATATGATTGTTTTCCTGGCACTACTTGATACCATATTTGGGAACCACTGCCACAAGAGACATTAAACCCACTTGGCAGACACACAGTCTACACAAAGCATTAAAACCCAGAGTGCCACACAGAGCGCTTCCTCCAACTGCTACCATAGCAGCAAGCAAACATTCAACTAACACACCACAATGTGCAACCAGGAAAACAGCAGAGAATTACAAAAGTAACATTAACAACAGAAAAGAAACTACTGTGACAAAATGAAAATGGACTCACAAGTTAAACACAGAGGTGATAAAGGCTGTCCTTTCACCAGCAATGAAAATATTAAAATAAATGCCGTTATGTTGGAGAAGGATGGAAAATATTTAGTCACAAAATGTTGAATCACAACAGGATGAGCAAAAGGAGTGAGGGGCAAGGAGGACTCTGGTACTAGAGGAATGGAGGAAGAAAGAGACAAGTCAAAGGTGTTAATGGAGCGTAGTGAATGAGGGGTGTGGCAAAGGTTTTCGCAGCCTGGAGAGAAGTCTGATGTTAGAGGAGCAGAAGAAGTGAATGACGAGGACATGTTAAAGGGTTGAGGAAAATGTGTGAGAGGAATGTAGGTGTGGTGGGCAGAGCAGAATTTCAGTGTTAGAAGGGGGGAGAGCACAAGGAGCAAGGGGAAAGTGCACAGGAAAAATCCAGTGTTACAGGAGCAAAGGTATAAAGAGCGAGACATTCCCTAGCCTGTCGCTATTTGATAAATAACGTCATTTTAGTGAATAAGTTAGAAGAAAAATTTCACCATTTTTTTAAGGAGGTAAATTTGGCCACAAAATACGCCTGTCCTTAAAAAACGGCGTTGCACGACGATTGGCGTTAAAAACGGCGATCTCACCAACTTTAGCCCGAGGCCTATCAACACCAAAAATACAGGCCCTGGGAGGGGGGAGTAAGCACAAAAAAAAGTGTAAAAAGAAAAAAATCAAAAATCACAAAACATTACAAGACCCTTAACTAAGAAATCGCTGCAAAAAAATTTTTAAATAAAAACTTTAACTTGCCTCTTTTGCAGGTCTTCCTACTTACTGATGTTTCTGAGGCTGCAACGCCTGCTTTTCGTGTGCATTTTCTTTTCATCCAAAAATGGGTTCGCCGAATGGCCAAACTTAGGTGGTGCGTTTTTTTTTCGCGTTACACCAGGGCAATCCTCTTTTTGTCGATATTTTCAAAACGGCGTTCTTACAGTTTGGGGAATTTTGACCATTTCATTTTAAGAACAAAAAAGCACTTTAAACACAAAAAAATCGTGTTAAAACGTGCGTTAGGCTGGGGAAATTCTAGCCCAAAGGGTCAGGAGATGTTGTGTGTCAGGAATAAAGGGAACGGGAAGTGCGGAGACTGTAAGTGGTGGAGATAGGGATGGGTAAGGTGAAGATGTTAGAGGAGCAAAGGGAGTGAGAGATAACGAGAAACCTGGGACCCTTTTAGCAACGGCCGTTACCATCTTGGAAAGTTTTTTCTGTTGGCCATTATTTATTTCTGGTTTCCAACAGTTAAACAGAGTGGCTGGTGATAGAAATGAATTTTTGCTCAAAGGTTCTTCTGCCTCCTACCTTTACCTCTGTATCACTCACGGCACGTTCGACGTTCTACCATTTCTGTCGCTTCATGGGGGCTGTGCTGGTAGCTCCAACTTCACTGTCAGAGTATGCTTCAACGAAGACAAAGGCACCGCCAATTACAGAGGGTAAGGCATCAAGAATGGGAGAGAGAAAGCCTACAACAAAGAGAGGGAGCACCACAAGGAGAGGTACACAGAGAGGCCCATGGAGAAGCCCATGGAGCACGTCACAGGGACAGGTATAGAGAGAGGGAAAGGGAGAAGGCAAGGGGACAGGCAAAGTGAGGCAAAGTGACAGGCACAGACAACCACATACAGCAGCACCGGGAGAAGCACATGAAGATGTCATCAGAGGAAGAAGGCTCCACAGGGCTTGCAACAGAAGGCTTTACTCTCCCACTCAGCAGCAGTACTCCCGCATCAATTGCACTGAGGAGCAGTATATGCAAAGGCTGCATTTCAGGAAGGACATGGTCACAGAGCTTTGTCATCTGCTGTAACCAGGGTGAGGACGGCTCTCTCAGTGGCAGCCAAAGTCACCATCGCTCACAATTTCCACGCCAATTACCTTTCCAGGGAGCAATAGGTGACATCTCCAACATCTCCCAGTTTACCGTCCATTGCTCCATCCGCGAGGTCACAGATGCTCTGTACAGAAGGAGGAGGGACTACATCTCCTTCCCCTTGAGCAGAGAGAAGCAGCACGAGCGTGCATGTGGCTTTGCCAGTATAGCGGGTTTCCCCATGGTGCAGGGTGCCATTGACTGCACCCATGTCGCTTTGAGGGCAACGCATCACAATCTGTAACCGCAAAAGCTACCACTCACTGTACAGTTGGTGTGCGACCACACATGCAGAATAATGACCGTCAATGCCCGCTATGCTGGCAGCAGCCACGATGCCTTCATCCTGCACCTGGTTGATGACACTCCTGTGAAGCTCTTTTGGATGTTTTGCAACGTTAAAGATGCTATATAAATGCAAGTTGTTGGTGTAAAGTCCTTACTCTACAGTATGAAACCACACGAGACACATTCTGGGGACAAGGTCACTCTGTGATCTTAACTCTTTATTCACAGGACTCCAAAGACGATGATCCTGCGTGGGACCTCCCTTTTTATACTTGTGTGATCAGGTAAGGAGTGTCTCCCACAAGTTCACCCCTTGTGGTCAAGGTGTGCATCTAGGTTGAGTGTATACAGTAATACAGTGGTGTTACATTGTGGTTACCTACATGACATCACCTCCCTCCCCCCCCCCCCCCCCCCCAAAGTCTTATTGGGATCATAGGTTTAGTCTTTCAGGTGGTCTACGCTCCCTCGTGGAGCGCCGCAGTTGGGGCTCTGGTTGTTAGACACTGGCGTGAGTGTCTGTCACCTGTGGTGATTCCGGCCTGTCCGGGCTGACCGCAGGGACTGTACATTCTTCTGATTGCTCTTGCTGCTTATTCACTGGCGGTGGTGTGAGCTCCACCTCATGGTCTTCTTCAGGTTCCTCCTTGTCGATGCTGAACATTTTTTTTACTTGGTCCAGATGCTTACGGCATATCAGACCATTGTTGAGTTTTACCACGATGACCCTATTCCCCTCTTTGTCAATTACAGTGCCCTCAAGCCATTTGGACCCCATGGCATGATTGAAGACGAATACAGGATCATTTATTTCTATACATCTCCCCCTCGAATTACGGTCATGGTACTCGTTTTGTGACTTGCGCTTGCCCTCAACTATGTCGGTCAGGACTGGGTGAATGAGGGACAACTGAGTTTTGAGTGTCCGTTTCATTAGTAGCTCTGTAGGCAGGACCCCCGTGAACGAGTGCGGTCGGGATCTATAGGCCAGCAGGAGATGCGACAGGCGACATTGTAGGGAGGGTCCTTGAATCCTGAGCATACCTTGCTTAATGATTTGGACCGCACGTTCTGCCTGGCCATTGGAGGCTGACTTGAATGGCGCAGTCCTGACATGGTTGATGCCATTGCCTGACATAAACTCTCGGAATTCGTAGCTTGTGAAACATAGGCCATTATCACTAACCAGGATGTCCGGCAAGCCATGGGTTGCAAAGATCACACGTAGGCTTTCCACGGTGGTGGATGACGTGCATGAATTCAGAATGATGCACTCGATCCATTTCGAGTACACATCTACCATAATAAGGAACATCTTACCCATGAACGGGCCCATGTAGTCAACATGAATGCGTGACCATGGCCTGGTGGGCTAGGGCCACGGGCTGAGCGGGGCCTCCCTGGGGGCATTACTCAGCTGGGCACACATAGTGCACCTGCGAACACAGTGTTCCAGGTCTGAATCAATTCCAGGCCACCAAACGTGTGACCGGGCAATGGCCTTCATCAGCACAATGCCTGGGTGTTCGCTGTGGAGTTCCCTGATGAATGCCTCCCTGCCCTTCTGGGGCATAACTACCCGGCTGCCCCATAGTAGGCAGTTGGCTTGGATGGAGAGCTCATCCATCCGTCTGTGGAACGGTCTGACCTCCTCAGGGCATGTTCCATGTGCGGGCGCCCAATCCCCAGTCAGGAAAACATTTCTTAATCAGGGATAGGAGGGGATCTCTGTTTGTCCAGATTTTGACCTGGCGGGCTGTGATGGGGGTGCTTGCACTGTCAAAGGCATCGACAGCCATGACCATCTCGGCGCTTTGCTCCGCTGCCCCCTCAGTGGTGGCCAGTGGAAGCCTGCTGAGCGCGTCAACGCAATTTTCAGTGCCGGGCTGGTGCCGGATGGAGTAGTCATAAGCAGCCAGCATGAGAGCCCATCGCTGTATGCGAGCTGATGCTTTGGCATTGATATCCTTGCTGTCTAACAACAGGGATGTTAATGGCTTGTGGTCCGTCTCTAATTCAAACTTCCTACCAAAGAGGTACTGATGCATTTTTTATACACCATAGACACATGCAAGCGCTTCCTTCTCGACTGTCATGTATGTAACCATCATGCAACGGTAATCTTCATGTAACTGTAACCTTCATGCAACTCCTGTACACTACTTATACCTTAGAAATACACACCCTGACCACAGGGTGACACTCCTCACCTGGGTTTCCAGGTACAAAAGGGGAGGTCCCACCCAGGGTCAGCACTCCTTGGTCCAGGGAATAAAGGTTAAGGTCACGTAGTGACTGTGTCTGCAGTACATGCCTCGTGTGAGTTTGTAGTACGGTGCAGGGACACCACATCTGGCGACGAGAAACGGGAATCACCGAATCACGAGGATGGCTACCGGTAGCACAGGGGAACGTTACTGTGTGGGTGAGAACTGGGACGACTTCGTGGAAAGACTCCAGCAGAGCTTTGTCACGAAGGATTGGCTGGGAGCGACAGCGGCTGACAAGCGGAGGGCGCATCTACTGACCAGCTGCAGACCACAGACGTATGCGCTGACGAAAGACCTGCTCGCACCCCAAAAGTCAGCGGAAGTCCTTTGAAGAGCTCAGCCAGCTGATCAGTGAGCATCTCAAGCCGGCGAGTAGCCTATACATGGCCCGGCACCGGTTCTACACACACCCGCGTCGGGAGGGACAATACATCTCGGACTTCGTTGTGGACCTGCGGCGCTTGGCCAGTCTCTGTAAGTTCACAGAAACCTGCAGGGGGGAGACGTTAAGGGACTTTTTCATTGAGGGCATTAATCATGCCGGGATTTTCAGGAAGCTCATAGAGGCCAAAGACTTGACTTTGGAAGGGGCTGCGTTGATAGCTCAGACCTTCATGGCAGGGGAAGAGAAGACAAAGCTAATTTACGCGCGCAGCCCTGGTCCCAACGTGGCGATGGACCAGGGAATTAACATTGTGAATGCGGCTAGGGACCCCGCAGGCAGGCAAGGGCATTTTGAAACCGCCCAGGCAGCAACAGAGTCTAGGGTGGGCCCACAACAAGGACAATGGAAAGGGAATTGGCAATTCACAGCATCACGAGGAACAATGCGTCCTGCGATGGGACCATTAACACCCACCATCAGCGTGCTTAGAAACAACCAAATGGGCAATCAGAGAGGAATGCCTGGTAACAGTCCCTTTGTTAACAACAATCTCAGCTCATGCTGGAGATGTGGGGGTAGACATACTGCGAAAAGCTGCAGGTTCCAGCAATATACTTGTAGGATTTGTAACGTCAGTGGACACTTGGCCAGGATGTGCAAAAAGGCTGTAGCAAGGCTAATCTGCGAGACAGAGGAACCAGACGAGGGGTCTGCAATGCAGGATGATGCCTGGGGAAAAGCCATGGATGCTGAAGTTCAACGGGTTCACGTGGCTGACGTCCACAGCTCATACACTAAAACGCCACCCATGATGATGAAAGTTTTATTGAATGGCATCCCGGTGCACATGGAGCTGGATACGGGAGCTCGCCAGTCACTTATGAGCGCCCAACAACTTGAAAGACTATGGCCACACAGAGCTAGCAGGCCCAAACTGGAACGCATTGACACGCAGCTACGGACGTACACCAAAGAGATCATCCCAGTGCTAGGCAGTGCAAACTTGGTGGTAACACATAATGGATCACAGAACCGGCTGCCACTCTGGATCGTCCCGGGAAATGGCCCCGCGCTCTTGGGGAGGAGTTGGCTAGCTGAGATGAATTGGAAATGGGGGGATGTGCACGCCATTTCATCTGTGGAGCGAAGTTCATGTTCACAGGTCCTACAAAAATTCGGGTCACTGTTTCAACCCGGTGTTGGAACGTTGAAGGGCACTAAAGTACTGATACGCATCACTCCGGACGCCAGACCAGTGCACCACAAAACCAAAGCGGTGCCGTATGTGATGCGTGACAACATTGAAAGTGAATTGGCCAGGCTGCTCAGAGAGGGCATAATTTCGGCCATTGAATTCAGCGACTGGGCAATTCCCATCGTTCCTGTCCTTAAAGCAGATGGCTCGGTCAGGATTTGTGGCGACTACAAAGCCACCATCAACCGAGTGTCGCTGGAAGACCAATACCCGCTCCCGAGAGCGGAGGGCCTTTTTGCCACGCTGGCAGGTGGCAAGCTGTTCACGAAGCTGGACCTCACTTCGGCCTACATGACTCAGGAACTGGCTGAAGAATCCAAGCTTCTGACCACCATCACAACGCACAAGGGATTATTTATCTACAACAGGTGTCCGTTTGGCATTCGTTCGGCGGCAGCTATCTTTCAGCGGAACATGGAAAGCTTGCTCAAATCCATTCCTGGAACAATCGTATTCCAAGACGACATTCTTATAACGGGTGGAGACACCGAGTAACACCTTCACAACCCGGAGGAGGTGTTACGCCGACTGGACCGAGTAGGCTTGCGGCTGAAAAAGGTCAAGTGTGTGTTTTTGGCCCCAGAGGTCGAGTTTTTGGGCAGGAGGGTTGCCGCAGATGGGATCCGGCCCACTAAATCAAAAACGGAGGCGATCCACCGGGCACCCCAGGCCCGGCAATACGTCGGAGTTGCGATCATTCCTGGGACTTTTGAACTATTTCGGGAACTTTCTGCCGAACTTAAGCACATTGTTGGAGCCGTTACACATGCTCCTGCGTAAAAATTGTGAATGGCTTTGGGGGGACTGTCAAGAACGGGCTTTCAATAAGGCGAGGAACCTGCTGTGTTCTAACAAACTGTTGACTTTATATGACCCCTGTAAAAAACTGGTTTTAACATGCGATGTGTCATTCTATGGGGTTGGGTGTGTGTTGCAGCAGGGTAATGATGATGACCGACTCCAACTGGTGGCTTATGCCTCCCGGTCACTTTCCCAGGCAGAAAGTGGATACGGCATGGTCGAAAAGGAAGCACTCGCTTGTGTTCACGGTGTGCACCAGTACCTTATCAGTAGACGGTTCGAGCTAGAGACGGACCACAAGCCGTTAACATCCCTATTGTACAACAGCAAGACTGTCAATGCCACTGCGTCAGCTTGCATACAGCAATGGGCTCTCACGCTGGCTGCGTATGACTACACCATACGGCACCGGCCAGGCACTGAAAATTGCACTAACGCGCTCAGCAGGCTCTCACTGGCCACCACCGAGGGGGCAGCGGAGCAAAGCGCTGAGATGGTCATGGCCGTTGAGGCTTTTGACACCGCAGGCTCCCCCATCACAGCCCCCAGATCAAAATCTGGACCAACAGAGACCCCCTCCTATCCATGATAAAGAAATGTGTCCTGACTGGGGATTGGGCGCCCGCACACAGGGCGTGCCCCGAGGAGGTCAGACCGTTGCAGAGACGGATGGATGAGCTCTCCATCAAGCCGACTGCCTGCTATGGGGCAGTCGGGTAGTCATGCCCCAGAAAGGCAGGGAAGCGTTCATTAGGGAACTCCACAGCGAGCACCCTAGCATCGTGTTAATGAAGGCCATTGCCCGGTCACATGTATGGTGGCCGGAGATTGACTCAGACCTGGAACACTAGGTTCGCAGGTGCACGACGTGTGCCCAGCTGGGCAATGCCCCCAGGGAGGCCCCACTCAGCCCGTGGCCCTGGCCCACCAGGTCATGGTCACGTATTCACATAGACTATGTGGGCCCGCCCACATAGGGAAATGGGGAAAATGTTCCTGGGGAAAATGTTCCTGATCGTTGTCAATGCATACTCGAAATGGATCGAGTGCATCATATTAAACTCGTGCGCGACATCCATCACCATGGAGAATCTGCCTACGGTTTTCGCGACCCACGGCTTGCCGGACATCCTGGTCAGCGACAATGGCCCGTGTTTCACCAGCCATGAATTCCAGGAGTTTATGTCGGGCAATGGTATCAAACATGTCTGGACAGCGGCGTTCCAGCCAGCTTCCAATGGCCAGGCGGAACGTGCGGTCCAAGTCATAAAACAGGGCATGCTACGCATCCAAGGACCCTCCCTTCAGTACCGCCTATCGCGCCTCCTGTTGGCCTACAGGTCCCGCCCGCACTCGCTCACGGGAGTCCCGCCAGCGGAACTCCTCATGAAACGCACGCTTAAAACGCGGCTGTCCCTCATTCACCCAGCCCTGGCAGACATTGTTTGAGGGCAAGCGCCAGTCCCAAACCGAGTTCCATGATCGAAACTCAAGGGGGAGGTATATAGAAATGGATGACCTGGTATTTGTTCTTAACCATGCTTTGGGACCCAAGTGGCTTGAGAGCACAGTAATTGGCAAAGAAGGGAATAGGGTCATAGTGGTCAGACTAAACAATGGGCAGATATGCCGCAAACACTTCGACCAAGTAAAGAAAAGGTTCAGCATAGACACGGAGGAACCTGAAGAAGAGCATGAGATGTCACCCACACCACTGCCGGTGGATGAGCAACAAGGACAGTCCACAGCATGCACAGTCCCTGCGGCCAGCCCAGACAGGCCGGAATCACCTCAGGTGACAAAGCCACATGCTGAGGCTCAGCCACCAGAGTCACAACTGCGGCGCTCCACGAGGGAGCGTCGACCACCTGAAAGACTTAACCTTTGACACAAAAAGACGTAAGGGGGGAGGTGATGTCATGTATGTAACCATCATGCAACGGTAATCTTCATGTAACTGTAACCTTCATGCAACTCCTGTACACTGTACTTATACCCTAGAAATGCACACCCTGACCACAGGGGGTAAACTTGTGGGAGACACTCCTCACCTGGGTTTCTAGGTATAAAAAGGGAGGCCCCACCCAGGGTCAGCACTCCTTGGTCCTGGTCATGCGGAAGGTCACGTAGTGTCTGTGCCTGCAGTACATGCCTCGTGTGAGTTTGTACTATGGTGCAGGGACACCACATCGACCATCCCATATCCCCATTCTGCTTGAGAGAGCAACCTGGAGGCATAAGCCACAGGTTGTAGTTGGCCCTCAGCATTGCCCTGCTGCAACACGCACTGAACCCCATAGGACGATGCATCACATGTCAGAACCAATTTTTTACAGGGGTCGTACAGGGCCAACAACTTGTTTGAATAAAGTAGGTTTCGCGCCCGATCAAAAGTCCGTTCCTGACAGTTCCCCCAAAACCAATCGCAACCCTTACGCAGGAGCACGTGTAGCAGCTCCAATAACGTGCTCAAGTTTGGCAGAAAGTTCCCAAAATAGTTCAACAGTCCCAGGAATGAACGCAACTCCGATGTGTTTCAGGGCCTGGGTGCTTGTCAAATCGCCTCTGTTTTGGATTCGGTTGTGGAGATGTTCCTCGGTGTCTCAACCCGTGATGAGGATGTCGTCCTGGAATACAATCGTTCCAGGAATGGATTTAAGCAGGCTTTCCATATTTCATTGAAAAATCGCAGCCGCTGATCGAATGCCTAATGGGCACCTGTTATAAACAAACAGTCCCTTGTGCGTGGTGATGGTAGTCAGTAGTTTAGATTCGTCGGCCAGTTCTTGGGTCATATAGGCTGAAGTGAGGTCCAACCTGGTGAACAGCTTGCTGCCTGCCAGCGTGGCGAAGAGGTCCTCCGCTCTCGGGAGCGGGTATTGATCTTGTAGGGTCACCCAATTGATGGTGGCCTTGTAGTTGCCACAGATCCTGACAGAGCCATCCGTTTTTAGGACGGGAACAATGGGGCTCGCCCAGTCGCTGAATTCAACAGGCGAGATGATGCCCTCTCTCAACAGCCGGTCCAATTCGCTCTCGATCTTTTCCCGCATCACATACGGCACCGCTCTGGCTTTGTGGTGCACTGGCCTGGCGTCCGGGGTGATGTGTATCACTACTTTAGTGCCTTTGAAAGTCCCAACGCCAGGTTGGAATAGTGAATCAAATTGTTGTAGGACTTGTGAGCACGAACTTCGCTCCACAGATGACACTGCGTGAACATCCCCCCATTTCCAGTTCATCTCAGCTAACCAGCTCCTCCCCAACAGTGCGGGACCATTGCCCGGGACAATCCAGAGCGGCAGCCAATTCACTAACCCATTGTATGTGACAGCCAACATTGCACTGCCTAGCACCGGAATGATTTCTTTAGTATAAGTCCGTAATTGTGTCTCAATACGTGCTAATTTGGGTCTACTGGCTTTAAGTGGCCATAGCTTCTCAAATTGCTGAACGCCCATGAGTGACTGGCTGTCCCCAGTGTCCAGCTCCATGTGCACTGGGATACCGTTTAATAAAACCCTCATCATCATTGGTGGCGTTTTGGTGTATGAACTGTGGATATTCGCCACATGGACCCACTGAACCTCGGCATCCATCGATTTGCCCCAAAAGTCATCCTGCCTCAAAGAACCCTCTTCTGGTCCATACGCCTCATATATTAGTCTGGTTGCAGACTTCCTGCACATTCGAGCTAAGTGGCCACTGAGATTGCAGTTCCTGCAGAAAAACTGTTGAAATCTGCAAGATCTAGCTGAGTGTTTTCCCCCACAGCTCCAGCATGAGTTAAAGTTTCCATTGTTGGGAACAAAGGGACTATGGCCAGGCATTCCGTGCTGACTGCCCCTTTGACTGCTCTTAAGTACCCTATTGGTGGTTGTCAATGACCCCATCCCAGGCCGATTGACCACTGTGATGGCGTGAATGTCCGTTCAGCCTGCCATTGTCTCTGTTGCAGTCCTACTCTGGGGTCTATGACTGCCTGGGGAGTGTCAGACTGCCCCTGCCTGCCTGCGAGGCTCTGAGTGGCATTGATGATGTTGACTCCCTGATCCATCACCGCGTTAGAGGCAGAATTGCGCGCGTATATTATTTTCGTCTCTTCCTCCCCCGCCATGAAAGTTTGAGCTATCAACGCCGCTGCTTCCAAGGTCAAATCCTTGGTCTCAATTAATTTGCGGAAAATTCCCGCATGACCGATGCCCTCGATAAAGAAGTCCCTTAGCATCTCCCCCCTGCAGACATCTGTGAACTTACAGAGGCTGGCCAAACGCCGAAGGTCCGCTACGAAGTCCGGTATGCTCTGTCCTTCACGACGTTGGTGGGTGTAGAATCTGTGTCGGGCCATATGTATGCTACTCGCCGGTTTGAGGTGCTCCCCAATCAATTTGCTGAGTTCTTTAAAGGTTTTGTCCGCCGGCTTTTCGGCTGCTGGCAAGTACTTCATGAGTGCGTAAGTCTTTGGTCCGCAGCTGGTCAAAAGATGAGCCCTTTGCTTGTCGGCCGCTGCATCCCCCAGCCATTCTTTCATTTCGAAGCTTTGCTGAAGCCTCCTGACAAAATTGTCCCAGTCTTCCCCAACACAGTACCGTTCCTCTGTGCTACCGGTGGCCATTCTCGTGGGTCGTGAATTCCCGTTTCTCGTCGCCAATGTAAAGTCCTTACTCTACAGTATGAAACCACACGAGACACATTCTGGGGACAGGGTCACTCTGTGACCTTAACTCTTTATTCACAGGACTCCAAAGACAATGACTCTGCGGGGGACCTCCCTTTTTATACCTGTGTGATCAGGTAAGGAGTGTCTCCCACAAGTTTACCCCTTGTGGTCAAGGTGTGCATCTAGGTTGAGTGTATACAGTAATACAGTGGTGTTACATTGCGGTTACATACATGGCAGTTGGTGTTGTTGTAACCTGGTCAGGAAAGGTGAGTACATTGGCTGATTCGCCTACATCCTGTAGTGTAACCCATCGCCCCACCACCACCACCTCTGCACTTCACTCTGCCTGACCAAGCGTGCTCCACCACATCACTCCTTACATCCACTTTAAGTTCAACAGAACCCATCCTTCACTTTCTACATACTTCTCTCCTCTCCCCTCTGCATCTCTCCCCTCTGCATCTCTCCCCCTACACCTCTCCTTCTGCACCTCTCCCTCTCCCCCTCTCCCTTCTGCACCTCTCCCTCTGCACCTCTCCCTTCTGCAACTCTCCCTCTGCACCTCTCCCTCTGCACCTCTCTCCTCTGCACCTCTCCCCCTCTCCCCTCGACATCTCCCCCCTCTACACCTCTCCCCTCTACACCTCCCCCTCTCCCACTCACCCCTCTATACCTTTCCCCCTCTACACCTCTCCCCCTGCACCGCTCCCCTTTCCACCTCTCCCTCCCCCCTCTCCACCTCTCCCTCCCCTCAACACCTCTCCCCCTGCACCGCTCCCCTTTCCACCTCTCCCTCCCCCCTCTCCACCTCTCCCTCCCCTCAACACCTCTCCCCCTGCACCGCTCCCCTTTCCACCTCTCCCTCCCCCCTCTCCACCTCTCCCTCCCCCTCTACACCTCTCCCCCTCTCCCTCTACACCTCTCCCCCTCTGCACCTGCTGATCTCACCATCGCACGTCATCACTACCGTGAATGGTGATTCTGTTCCTCTCCTGATATAGTGTCATGAACAGCCGTGGCACCTCCCATCCTGTTGGTCTTTCTTTGAGCCTCCAAACCTCTCCAGAACCTCTTTGCTGACAAGAACTTTCTACGAAACATTTGCCAGAGGGAACTGACAGCTGTAAATACTTACCCTTTATTGAGATCAGGCTAGCTGACCTTTAAAGACCCCAAGAACTGAACCAAAAATTCGTCTCCTTTAAACTGGTGACTTTCACAAGCCCTGAGAAACCTGTGCTGGAGGCATTAAATCCGGAAGAAAGTTAAATTCATTTGAAAAGCATTTTGCATGTAATTATGATGTCTTCAATGCCCAGCCCCCTGCGCTAACAATCACGCCAAGTCTGGTGAGGAGGTCACTTACACACAGCCAAAGGCACTTCAGTTAAACTCGGAAGTTGGCGCATTGGAATCGTGTTACGGTCACGTTTTGGGTTTCTCCGATTTGAAGTACACACTTGGCTCCAACCTTTCTTCCCTGTTAAAATTCCCCAAGTATGTCCCTGGAAGATTCACCAGGGAATGTCTGTTTGCATTTTCTTCGTTACACTAAATGTAGATGGTTGCGCATTAAATGAGGTAAAGCTCAAAGAAAGATTGTGCTGTCAACATATGAACCTATTATCTAGCAGAAAAAATATTCTGTTTGATAAAAAGTTATTTGACAATTAGCATGCAAACTCTAAAATGCAACCTATCAGAGGGTGGCAGTGAAAGATTTATTGATAACGACGGAACTGTTTTACAGGATCACATCATTTTCTTATTTTTTTTGTCTTAAAACATTTGTAGGAAATCTTATTTTAATTAAGACATGCACATGGGTACACGGGTCCCAGAGTACACAGGTACACAGGCCCAAGGGTACACAGGTAGATGCAGGAAGAATGTTCCCAATGTTGGGGAAGTCCAGAACCAGGGGTCACAGTCTAAGGATAAGGGGTAAGCCATTTGGGACCGAGATGAGGAGAAACTTCTTCACCTAGAGAGTGGTGAACCTGTGGAATTCTCTACCACAGAAAGTTGTTGAGGCCAATTCACTAAATATATTCAAAAAGGAGTTAGATGTAGTCCTTACTACTAGGGGGATCAAGGGGTATGGCAAGAAAGCAGGAATGGGGTACTGAAGTTGC
The DNA here is from genome assembly GCF_044704955.1 of Pristiophorus japonicus. Lineage (NCBI taxonomy): Eukaryota > Metazoa > Chordata > Chondrichthyes > Pristiophoridae > Pristiophorus > Pristiophorus japonicus. The sequence goes on from NC_091989.1 coordinate 48,686,789, forward strand.
ATGTTCAGCCATGAACTCATTGAATGGCGGTGCAGGCTCGAAGGGCCAAATGGCCTACTCCTGCACCTATTTTCTATGTTTCTATGTTTCTATGTACACAGGTACATGGGCCCAAGGGCACACAGGCCCCAGGGTACACAGGTACATAAGCCCAAGGGTACCAGGTACACAGGCCCAAGGGTACACAGGTATATGGGCTCAAGGGTACACAGGCACACAGGCCCAAGGGCACACAGGCCCAAGGGTACACAGGTACACAGGCCAAAGGATACACAGGTATATGGGCCCAAGGGTACACAGATACATGGGCCCAAGGGCACACAGGTACACAGGCCCAAGGGTACACAGGCCCAAGGGTACACAGGTACACAGGCCAAAGGGTACACAGGTATATGGGCCCAAGGGTACACAGGTACATGGACCCAAGGGTACACAGGTACACAGGCCCAAGGATAGACAGGCACACGGGCCCAAGGGTAGACAGGTACATGGGCCAAAGGATATACAGATACATGGGCCCAAGGGTACACAGATACACAGGTATACAAGCCCAAGGGAAAACAGGTACACAAGCCCAAGGGTACACAAGTACATGGGCCCCAGGGTACACAGGTACATGGGCCCAAGGGTACACAGGTACATGGGCCCAAGGGTACACAAGTACATGGGCCCAAGGATAGACAGGCACACGGGCCCAAGGGTAGACAGGTACATGGGCCAAAGGATATACAGATACATGGGCCCAAGGGTACACAGATACACAGGTATACAAGCCCAAGGGAAAACAGGTACACAAGCCCAAGGGTACACAAGTACATGGGCCCCAGGGTACACAGGTACATGGGCCCAAGGGTACACAGGTACATGGGCCCAAGGGTACACAAGTACATGGGCCCAAGGGTACACAGGTACATGGGCCCAAGGGTACATAGGTACACAGGCCCAAGGGTGCACACGTACATGGGCCCAAGGCTACACAGGTACATGGGCCCAAGGGTACATAGGTACACAGGCCCAAGCGTACACAGGTACACGGGCCCAAGAATACACAGGCACATGGTATCACAGGTACATCGTGATCATGATATGCCGCACAAATGTAACAGAAAACTGATACAAAAATAAGGAAACTGATAACTAAATAACATTGATGCCATTGTGCAAGTACTGAAAACTTTCTTACCACACTTGTTGCACAAATAACTGACAATTCTACACACACATCTATTGTCCATCAGTTGCTTGAGCAGGCACAGGCAAAAATGTTTCCACAGAAAATAATGACATTAAACGTAATTTACTGTACAGCGAGAGTATCCTTGAAAATCTGGATAAATTCTGCCTGTAAACACAAACCAAGTTTTCTATTATTGATTACCTGGCAATTCCCTCAAGCTGTCTCACATGAAAGCAAGGCCTGTGCCTTGATCTTGTACACTGAGCAAATAGTACTAGCATGAAGCACTCTGTTCTCAGTCTGATAGCAGCTTTAGACTGCCAAAAGTTCAGCCAAATGCTGAAAGAATCATTGGGGGATTTCAGGTCACCTACCAGTCAACAAGCTTTCCGGGGCAGTGTTAACCTCCATTGATCGTGGGTTCTTTCAGAAGGCCATTCTCCTTTGGGCTTGAGGTCAGTGACTAGTAGGACCCACCCAAATACTGGTCAGCGTATTTCAATAACATTTAAATGCTGTTGTGATGTCAACCTTCCAATTCCTGTCATTTTTACCTTTCGATCATCCACTAGGATGCCACAATAAGTGGAATTTAGCATTGTTTGCCAATTGCATTTAAATCGAGTCTTCGTACAATCTTCAAATTACTAGTGCATTGCTTCTGACTAATTGCGGGTGTATATTTTATTTTTATCCAAACCTGACATGGCCTCACAAGAAATATAGGGCTCAATTTTGCCCAAAGCCGTTTTCTGGCGTATTGCCAGAGTTACACCTGTTTTTCTAGGCCAGAATTATTCCAAAAATAAATATGCCAAGTTTCCCGCTCTATTTTTCAAATTTAGTGCTGCGCAGCCTGTCCAGTCGCCTCGGGCGGTGGAGCCTGCGGACTGTGCCGAAAAAACCGATGCTGCCCTTTCTACACATGCGTGAAAAAAATAAATGTTTTGGACATGATTCCTATGGGCGCGCATGCGCAGTACAGCTCCCGGTCTGCAATCGGCCATTTTTAAAGAGCCAGTTGTGTGTGTGAGAGCGTTGAATGCTGTATGAGAACAGTAATTATCATTCGAAAAATCGCAGCTGCAATACAAGATGCAACTCGGCGTTAGGACCAAGAATTTCTTACAGGATGAAGTGGAGGCACTAGTTCCTGTGATTGGAGCCAGATGGCAGGAGCTGGACACCAGCAGAGGTCACATAAAAGTTCCACCCAAAGAAATGAAGAAACGCTGGAACCAACTTGCACAAGATTACTGTGCAATGATGACCACCCCGAGGTCTGGAGGCCCAGTGCAAAAAGAAGTGGCAGGACCTTGGTCAAGTAGTTAGTGTAAGTAATATTTTCATTTAGTCAATGTAATTGCAATTGTAATGTAAATGTGACCAGCTATATATGTCCCACCCAGCAGAAAGACATCCTTTCTAAAAAGTTAAATTTTCATCTTTGCAGAGGAAAGTGGCACATAACAAAAGGGAAAGAACTCGAACAGGAGGAGGCCAGGCAAATCTGCACCCACCAACATCCTTGGAAGAGAGGGTCGCTGGTTTGATGGGACCTGCCAGGAGAAAAGCAACCACCACTGCACAAGCTGGGCTCACATTTGAGGGAGAGGGTAAGTCCTGCAAATTCCACAATCTGGCTTTGCTAAATGTTAAGTACTGCGTGGGCTAGCTATGCTTCGGTTCATGTGGATGTGTCCATCAGCTACACTTCGGTTGATGCAATGTGCTATGATTCATTGTGGTCCCTCAAATCAGCCTGCTGCCTGCGCTGTGTGAGTCTACTCATGCCACCCACCCTGTCCCCTCCTCTGCTGCTAACCATTTGTCTGTTCTATTATATTTTGCAGAACTTGAGGCCAACCCCGACGATGCAGAAGAAGATTCAGATGAGGACGAGCCTGAAGAGGAGAATATCTTCCAATCCCACCTTCCAGACCAAGAGCATGGGGGTGAGGGGGAGGAGAAAGGGATGGATGAAGCCCCCACTGTTGTACTTACTTTTGAGGAGGTGAAGGTGCCGCCCATTGAGGTACCAGCCCCTTCCCTGACTAGTGGTTTGAGTATTGGTGGGACATTCCATGGTTTCCCACCATCTGAGGCTGCGGGTCTCAGTGGGGTGCAGCGAGGCACACCCAGGGCCCCACCATCCGAGGCTGCAGGTCCCAGTGGGGTGCAGCAAGGCACACCCAGGGCCCCACCGCCCGAGGCTGCAGGTCCCAGTGGGATTCAATGAGCCACACCCAGGGTGAGGAAGGGAAGGAGAGCTCAACTGCGCTCTCCTGAGGTGCAGGATCTAACAGATGTGGTTCAGATGCTGGCAATGAGTGCGGAGAGCATTGACCTTACGCGATCACTCCTGGACACCATCAGTGGGGTGAGTGATGAGGTATCGGAACTGTCGGGAGAAGTAACAACATTCTCACAAGAAATGGAAGCACTGTCCAGAAACATGAGAGAGGGAATATCTCAGTCAGCAGAAACCATGTCGGTGCAGATGAGGGAGGGAATATCGCAGGTCGCTGATGCGCTGTCAGATAACATGAGGGAGGGAATGTTGCAGGGTAGCCGAGATACTGTCGGCGAACACGAGGGAGGGAATGTTGAAGGTAGTTGAGACACATAAGGGAGAGAATTTTGGAATTAGCTGCTGCAATAAGGGAACACACCCAGACCTCGCGCCCATTGACAGAATCAACTGTCACTCCCACTCCAATCCCCAAACCAGCCTCTGAAGAACCCAAAGCCGGGCCCTCCACTTGCCGCACCCCCCTCCCCCCCCCATCCCCACTCAATAGGTGCACACCACCCGAGATGTTACAAAGAATAAGCTTGGTACCAACCCGAGAAACACTGCGCCACCGCCTGCGGGCAGGAGTTGTGGAGTCACCAAGACCAAGCGCGACGGGCGGTCTTAGAATAAGGTGGAGGAGAGATGGGTGCAGCCTGTCTTTGCTGTTACTGTTGTTGTTATTGTTATTATTGTTCTTGTAACTGTTGTTCTCAAATTAAACGTTTTTGTAAGTTATGTAAATTTACAAGTTTAAAAGTTGGTAAGTGATCTTAAAGTTTGTAAGTAATTTTAACCGAAAACTTTAAAGTTTGCTCTAAGAATATGTTTATTAAAGTGAACTGACTGACAATCTCAGGGAGTATAGCAAGTAGCCTCCGGAATGGTCTAGGCATTGGAGACGCTGTTTTAAGATGCCAATGGTCCTGTTTATTATGCATCGTGTCACAATGTACGACATGTTGTATTCCCGGTCAGCTTCCGTCCGGGTTACGCGTAGGGGCGTCATGAGCCAGGTGGCAAGGCCATACCCTTTGTCTCCCAGTAGCCAGTTCTGCCCTTCTGGCTGCTGCTGAAACATGGCAGACATAACGCTCTCGTGTAGGATGAATGCAGCATCGATGCTCCCAGGGTATCTTGCATCAACTGACATGATGCGATGCATGTCATCACACATGAGCTGCACATTAATGGAGTGGAAGCTTTTTCTGATCCGGTACATCTCGGAATCCTCCAAAGGTGCTCGCAAGACAATGTGGATACAATCAATACAGCCCTGTATCTTGGGGAAACCAGCAATCCTGGAGAAGCCCACAGCCCTGTCACAAATTGACTGGGGGGTCATGGGGAACTTTATGTAGTCATTCCTCCGGAAGTATAGTGCAGCAGCCACCTGCCGAATGCAGACATGTGTTGCATGTTGAGAAATGGCACACACATCCCTAGTTGTAGCTTGGAAGAATCCGGATGCATAGAATGAAAGTGTAGCTGTAACCTTCATTTCAACTGACAAAGCAGTGCTCCTGATGCTTCTAGTTTGCAGGTCTCCTTTCATAAACTCACAGATCTCAGTTATAACTTCTTTATGGAAACGCAGCTTTCTGACACAGTTTGCATCACTCAGGTGGAGGTACGAATGCCTGTCTCGATATACCCGAGGTGGGTAAGGCCTCCTGCCCATCACATAGAAACATAGAAACATAGAAATTAGGTGCAGGAGTAGGCCATTCAGCCCTTTGAGCCTGCACCGCCATTCAATAACATCATGGCTGATCATTCAACCTCAGTACCCCTTTCCTGCTTTCTCTCCATACCCTTTGATCCCTTTGGCCGGAAGGGCCATATCTAACTCCCTTTTGAATATATCTAACAAACTGGCCTCAACAACTTTCTGCAGTAGAGAATTCCACACATTAACCACTCTCTGAGTGAAGAAGTTTCTCCTCATCTCGGTCCTAAATGGCTTACCCCTTATTCTTAGACTGTGACCCCTGGTTCTGGAACTCCCCAGCAATGGGAACATTCTTCCTGCCTCTAACCTGTCCAATCCTGTCAGAATTTTATATGTTTCTATGAGATCCCCTCTCATTCTTCTAAACTCCAGTGGATACAAGCTCAGTTGACCCAGTCTCTCCTGCCATCCCAGGAATCAATCTGGTGAACCTTCGCTATACTCCCTCAATAGCAAGAACATCCTTCCTCAGATTAGGGGACCAAAACTGAACACAATATTCCAGGTGTGGCCTCACCAAGGCTCTGCACAACTGCAGTAAGACCTCCCTGCTCCTATACTCAAACCCTCTCGCTATGAAGGCCAAAATGCCATTTGCCTTCTTCACCGCCTGCTGTACCTGCATACCAAACTTCAATGACTGATGCACCATGACAGCCAGGTCTCGTTGCACCTCCCCTTTTCCTAATCTGTCACCATTCAGTTAATATTCTGTCTTCCTGTTTTTGCCACCAAAGTGGATAACCTCACATTTATCCACATCATACTGCATCTGCCATGCATTTGCTCACTCACCTAACCTGTCACCTGTCCAAGTCACCCTGCAGTCTCTTAGCATCCTCCTCACAGCTCACACTGCCACCCAGCTTAGTGACATCTGCAAACTTGGAGATATTACATTCAATTCCTTCACCTAAATCATTGATGTATATTGTAAATAGCTGGGGTCCCAGCACTGAATCCTGCGGCATCCCACTGGTCACTGCCTGCCATTCTGAAAAGGACCCGTTTATCCCGACTCTCTGCTTCCTGTCTGCCAACCAGTTCTCTATCCACGTCAGTATATTACCCCCAATATCATGTGCTTTAATTTTGCACACCAATCTCTTATGTGGGACCTTGTCAAAAGCCTTTGGAAAGTCCAAATACACCACATCCACTGGTTCTCCCTTGTCCATTCTACTAGTTACACCCTCAAAAAATTCCAGAAGATTTGTCAAGCATGATTTCCCTTTCATAAATCCATGCGGACTTGGACCGATCCTGTCACCGCTTTCCAAATGTACTGCTATTTCATCTTTAATAATTGATTTCAACATTTTCCCCACCGCCGATGTCAAGCTACGGGCTCTGAGGTTCCTCATGCGATGACGTTGAATCAATTGTCTCCTCCGCAACATCATGATGCAAAAGGCTTACACATGGTATGGCATTGTCAGTATTGCCCCCATGCTTACATTTTACTGTTGCAAGAAGCTCAAAACAGCAGGCAGAACAAAGTTCTTTGTTCTCTCTCCCCACAGGTCTGTATGGATCACACCCAGGTCTGAGCAGGCGCAGTGAGCGGGAACCCCGCCATTCCCCCGCCCCCCCCAACCCCCGGGCTACATTTGATGGAATGTGCCGGCTTCTGATGCCTTCCAAGCGCCTTACACATCCCACCTCCCCCCCCGCCACCCCCCACCACCCCCCGGGCTTCGTTTGTAGCCGAGCCCCAAGCCTCTGTGTCCGGGTGCGGGACCGATTCTGCCGGCTGACCCTCCGACCCTCCAGCTCTATTTGTAAACGCTCGTTGGTGGCGTGTCAGTTGAAAGAATATGAAAAGTTACAGAACTATATCAAACTTCCATTTACTGTGTTATAAGGTAATTAAAAAAAAAATCTTTAATGGCCCTGTAATTCTGGCCTCCCCGGGTCTGCACGGAGTCAGTACGGACCCGGGGAGGCCAGAATTTCAGGTTTTCGGTGCGCAAAGCATGCGCTGAAAACCGGCTTTTCCAATCTGTCAAGTTTCTAGCTTGACAGGTGGCTGCATCTCAAGGAAAAGGACATTCCCACGGCAGAGATCGGGTGCATAGCCTAATTTTACCAGCGAAAGAGTTTAAAAACATATTAAAATAAAATTTAAAAATACATATTTATGTTAAAAACCCTACCCACTCAGGTAATTTTATTTTAAACCATAATTAAAACTTTTTTTAAAAATCGGCATAAACATTTCTATGAACTTTAATTTCTATAGTGTATTTATGTGAGGTGTTTTTTTAATGTTTTATGTAGTGTTTGGGTGTTTGGAGGTGTTTTTCATTCATCGTCATAGGAGTTTCGGTCTTACTATGAATGAGAAAATACTTAACCGTGATTGGGTGTCCAGGCCCACGTGACTCCTACGGACGTTCCAATGTGAACACGCTCCGTTGCGCAAGAAGAGGAGGCCTCGAGTCCAGATCTCTGGCGAGCGTCCGACCAAAACGTAAGTGTGCATCTTTTGTCCTATTTTTAGTCGAACGCCCGCAGGAAGAAGAAACTGGGATTTCTGGGCCATTCTGTACATTTAAGTCTTCTTGACTCCCTCCAAAACTTTGCTGAAAAATAATGGCGTCTTTCTGCGCCGATCTTTCAATGTGCGCTGCTTTTTCATAATTCACAGAAATTTTTTGGGGAGTGGTCACATATGCCGACTCGGAGACATTTTTTTTGGCCAAACTTCCATAATTGACAAAAACTGGCACAGACGTCGGGTTACGCCTCCCCATGCCAAAAAAAACTAACCTAAAAAAATTGTAACTAATTCAGTTACGCTGGCGCAGATTCCTTGGAGAAACTTTAATTTATAAACTTACACCCAAAAAAGCGGCACGTGCCAAAAAAATGGCGCAAATCACTGGGGAAAATAGAGCCCTAAGTTTTTTTGACATTTTTGGCGCACTTTCCAGCATTTTGAAGTGTATTGTGATTCCGCCTCTGGAGCTAGACATTTAGGGGCTGATTTTCATCAAGGCCTCCGCCCGCCCAAGTCCCACCCAAAGTGCCGCCGATGGCCACCGAGGTACCGGACGGTACATTCGGCGGGACATCCATCGCCGAGGTTCCTCGAAGGTCGGCGGGCGGCAAATGGACAACATACGCCACCAATCTGGGCGGCAGCGGGCAGGAGGTCCCATTCTCGGCGGCAGAGGCGCTTGCTGCCCAAGTGCCGGCGAGGTTGGAGTCGGGCCCACGGAGGGTCGAAGACCTGAAAAAAAAATGCAGCAATAAAAAATTTTAAAACTATTGGAAGACCTCCAGGAGACCCCATCCACATAAGTCACTGTTGGAAAAGAAATTTTAAAAAGTTCACTTACCTTTTTTTCAGATTCTTCACATTCACCGTCAGGGACAGACCAGTCTCCATGCAGCGGTCCACCCCCATTCTGCCGCCGAGTCCCGCCGACTCCCACCCACAGGAATCTGGGAGCTCGGCGGGCGGGAGCTCAGTTGCACCACTTGGCCGTCCGCTGACGTCAGCGGGCGGTTCCCGGTGGCTCTCTCCAACTGCCCGCTCCAGACCACCTCCAAAGTGGCACTGGGCGAATCAAGAAGATCAATGTCAGCGGCAGTGGGCGGCAGCCAGTGGCAGCGGGCAGTGAGGTGATGAATTGCGGCCCCTTAGGAACGGTTGTAGATATTTTAAGTATCAAAATAAAAGTAGTTGTTATGAATCACCAATGACTCTTGATTTTTGTATCATCAGAAGGTAATACACAAGGACCCCGAAAATCTACAGCCCTCCTGCTGGGACACAGATGCCTTGGGAAATCCTATTCTCTTTGGCCTCTAGAGGGGTTTGGAGTACGATCAGAGGAGATACATCAAGAGTATTTAACCATTGAAGAGTTGAAGTGGGGCCCACCTCGAGATTTTGACCAGGATTGTGGCCTGGATTGAAGTCCCACTCTGATGTACATGGCAATGTTAGAAAACATAGGCCCAGGTGTTTCGAGCTGTTAGAACATAAGAAATAGGAGCAGGAGTCAGTCATATGGCCCCTTGAGCCTGCTTGATCATTCAATGAGATCATGGCTGATCATCGACCTCAACTCCACTTTCCCGTCTGATCTCCATGTCTCTTAATTCCCCATGACTCCAAAAATCTATTTATCTCAGCCTTGAATATACTCAGAGACTCAGTATCCACAGCCCTCTGGGCCATAGAATTCCAAAGATTCACAACCCTCTGAGTGAAGAAATTACTCCTCATCTGTCTTAAATGGCCTTCCCCTTATCCTGAGACTGTGCCCCGTAGTTCCAGCTGTTGGTGGAAACTCTGGAGGAACAGACTATACAAAGGAGCTTGGTGATTTTTGAGCCGTGAGCATTGAGCAAAATATCACAGGATGATTTCAATATAGGACAGTGATGCGCAGCAAGCTAGGTCACAGAAATAATTACCCTTTACCTTTTAACTCCCCTCTTTAAAATCAACACCAATTATATCCTGATAGAAGAAAGCTCTAATCCAGATAAATTGGTTCCAGCGCATTTTGGTGCCTCATAAATCAGCAGCACCCATGTGAAGATATTTGTGAGATCCAGCATGAGTCTTAGATGTGAGTTTTTAAAAAAGTAATCTTTGAAAATCACCAAAAAGAGAGCAGCTGTTTATTCAGATGCAAGAGCAAAGCAACGGCTATCTGGCAATCCAATGATTAATGGATAGGAAGGTAAAAAGGAAAACTGTAGATTCTGGAAATATGAAATAAAAACAGAAAATGTCAGAAATACAGAGCAAGTCAGTTAGCATCTGTAAAGGGAGAAGGTGGGTTATGACGCTTCAGATGTGTACCTTGCATTAATTTAATGAATAGGAGCATCCTTGAAAGATGCAAGGACCAATCCTCTTGACCTTTGCTCCCCGATGCTCACATCACTCTGGTTGAAAAGATCAATGAAAAATGGGCGGAGACAGGTTTTGCCAGTTTTCTGTCCATCTTACATAATCCTGGGATTTCCAGGGCTTCCTGGAGGTGAGAACCACCTGTAGTAGAGGAAGACCGGACAATCCCACTGGAATTAATTAACACATTCCCAGTCTCCTGCCCTAACTCCTCTTCACCTATTGGTTGTGTAGCCTATGCAAGCACTCAAATAATGACTCCATGAGGTAAGGGTATAGTACTTGAACTGTAGTGACCTTAGTTCATTTATTGCAGCTCCTAGAGTGAGACATTAAGAGGCGAGCTCCCTTTTATACTTGGTTACCTGCAGTGTGCAGATGAACCTTAGATCTCCACCAGTAGCACCCTCTGGTGGTACAGGTATGGTGTATACAGTGTGAAGGTACATTCAGTGGTCTAGTGTTACAGTACATACATTAACATACATACATAACAACACTCCTCCCTAAGTCTTCCCCAAGTCCTTATCGCCATGACATAGGGAAGTGATTAGCAGTGGACAGTTGGAGGTTATAGTGAGGGTTGTGTGGGTTCCAGGTGTGATCCATGTGTTCATGGCTACACACATCCATTTCCCCCCCCATACATTGACCATGCGGTTATGTCACTGTTTGAGGATTCAGCAGTGGTGGAGCAAGTACATGTTATAGGTAAGTTACCTACATTATTTTGTTTGGGTGGGTGAGGATTTTTGTGTTGGGCAGAGCCACAGGGTGGTGTGGCCTCCCTGTCCTCTATTGAAGGCTGTAGGGTTGCCCTGTGTGGTGGTGGAAGTCTGGTCATCCCAGGTCCCGCAGGGAAAGCTGGAGGGTACTGGCCTCTTGCTTCCGGTGCTGGCCCTGGTGGCCAGGAGTGTAGGGCCAACCTGGGGCAGGTGGCTGTGCCGTCCATTGATCGCTGGCCCTGCAGTGGGTATGCTCCCACTGTGTGTGTGAACCCTCCCTGGGGCATCACATTGGTCCCGGAAGCGCAGGCTACATGATCAGGTAACCCGCTGGACCTGGGTGTTTCCCACGGGAGGTTTCCTTTGGCATTATCGACAAACGTGTAGAACCCAGCATCATTTCTCATTTTATCATTAGCATTCATGATACATTGGCTCCGACCGCAACTAACCGACTCAACATTGTTATTTCTCTTTACACTTTTACATTTATCAATTACAACACGTTCCTGTGTACTATCAGCATTTCCGTGCAAGGTTACATTTGGATACCTGCCTTTGTTAGTTACATTTTTATCATTAGCATTACCGGCATCACCGTTCAACAGTACATTTATATACCTGCATTCATTAATTACACTTTTATCATTAGTGTCACCCGGCATCGCTGTGCCAAGAGTGGAACTGTCCCTTTAATTGTTTTGGTTTGCCAGTCTCCTTTAAGAGAGCCATGCAATCTTTACCCCAATCCCCTCGTGGTCAGGTCGCGGCCATCTTGATTTCAGGTGCTTCACCTCGTGGTGCGGGCGCCATCTTCTTTTTTTCCACGAGGTAGGCTGCGGTGATCCTTTTCTTCCCAGGTTCTGTCACGGAAGCCGGGAATCTACCTTCTGCGCCGATCTTCTTCCCTCAGAATCCTGCCACTGGAAGGTGAGGTCTGGTCGTTCAGGTTGGATCACCTCGCCGTTGAGTTGTGCAGTCTGTGTCGTCGCCACGCAGTCGAGCTGGACAGTAGGATTTCCAGGTGCTGCGATGAATCCAAGTTTGGGGCCTCGTAGGACGTCGATCGCCAGGGCCTGGAGGCTTTCCCTGCTCCAACAGATTTGGATTTACTTCATCCATCCTCTTCCCAGCAGCATTGGACCATCATCAGCAATGATCCACAAAGGAAGCGTGTGCATCGCACTGCCATGGGACACCTGGACCTCCACGCTGCCAACAACTGGGATGGTGTCTTTTGTGTAGATGAGCAGCTTCGCCTGGTTTGGAAACATTTTGGGTAATTTGGCGGGATTGTCCCAGAGTTTCTCGAAGGCCGTCTGATTCATCAGCGATTGGCTCGCCCCTATGTCGATCTCCATCGAGACTGGAACACCGTTGATTTCTACTTCCATTTTCCACGGGGAACTTTCGGTGGAGCAGGTAAACACTCCGTACACCTCTTAGAGGCTGAGCCGCTTTGTCGTCATCAGCGCTGGAGCCCGGGTGATCAGCTAACTCATCAGCGACCCGGTGAGTAAAACTTCTTCTACACATTCGCTGAAGGTGATCTTTAGTGTCCTGGGGTCAAGCTGAAAAGGAAGCAGGAAAAAAAAGAAAGAAAGACTTACATTTATATAGCGCCTTTCATGACCATAGGACGTCTCAAAGCGCTTTACAGCCAATGAAGTACTTTTGGTGTGCAGCCACTGTTGGAATGTAGGAACCGCGGCAGCCAATTTGCACTCAGCAAGCTCCCACAAACAGCAATGCGATAATGACCAGATAATCTGTTATTGTTATGTTGATTGAAGGATAGATATTGGCCAGGTCACCGGGGATAACTTCCCTGCTCTTCTTCGAAATAGTGCCATGGGATCTTTTACGTCCACCTGAGAGAGCAGATGGGGCCTCGGTTTAACGTCTCTTCCGAAAGACGGCACCTCCGACAGTGCAGCGCTCTATCAGCACTGCACTGGAGTGTCAGCCTAGATTTATGTGCTGAAATCCCGAGAGTGGGACTTGAACCCACTACCTTCTGACTCCAGGCGGAAGGTCAGCAAAACTTTTATTGCCACCCCTTAGGATGAAGTTTGGGCCTTGGCAGTAGCCAGAAGGCCGAGATTCTGCTGGCCTGAAAGCTCCAACAGCTGCACTCCTGTTTGCTCCACTGCTTTCTGGCAAAATGTCCAACCTGGGGATCGGCCTACAGTAGAGGAATTAATAGGCCATATTAATAGCCCAGGACAGGAACTCCCGGTGCTCTTGGGCCTGGACAGGAGCAGAGTATTTCAGGTCTATTACCTCAAAGCAGCACTGGAGCAGAGGGGAACCAAAAAAATCACTCACACCAAACCACACTCATACCAAACCTCACTCACACCAAACCTCACTGACACACCAAACCTCACTCACACCAAATCTCACTCACACACCAAACCTCACTCACACAAATCGCACTCAAACCAAACCTCACTCAGACCAAACCTCACTCACACCAAACCACACTCACACCAAACCTCACTCACACCAAACCACACTCACACCAAACTGCACTCACACCAAATCACACTCAGACCAAACCTCACTCACACCAAACCTCACTCATACCAAACTGCACTCACACCAAACCGCACTCACACCAAACCTCACTCAAACCAAAACGCACTCACACCAAACCTCACTCACACCAAACCGCACTCACACCAAACCTCACACACCAAACCTCACTCACACCAAACTGCACTCACACCAAACCTCACTCACACCAAACCTCACTCAAACCAAACCGCACTCACACCAAACCTCACTCACAACAAGCCTCCCTGACACACCAAACTGCACCCACACCAAACCACACTCACACCAAACCTCACTCACACCAAACCACACTCACACCAAACCTCACTCACACCAAACCTCACTCACACCAAACCTCACTCAGACCAGCCTCACCCACACCAAACCTCACTCAGACCAAACCACACTCACACCAAACCTCACTCACACTAAACCTCACTTACACACCAAACCTCAGTCACACCAAACCTCACTCAGACCAAATCGCACAGACATTCCAAATATGCTTAACAAAACAGTTTTTGCAGATTTTTCAATTCCATTATTGAGGAATGTTTTTAAAATATCTCATTTATAGTCACTGACTTCTGACATACGGTATCAATGGTGAGCAGGAGATTTGTCATCATGTAATGAGGGTAGCTGATGGACATATCCAGCGCACGTGGGAACAGTTATGCTTTCGGTTTCTTCTTTCATGTCACTTATTTTGTGCACAATTTCGCAAATATGTGGAAAAGAGTTCAGCTGCTGCAGAGCACAGTCAGAGCCAGCATTGTTACCTATTACTGATTAGCCAGTCAGCTGAATGGTCAGTCTGTCCTTGGCAGGGCAAGTCACATAAAAGGAAGCCGCTTATTTTGAAGCAAGCTTAAAAGCACATTAGCTATCTCAGGAATTAGGCTTATCAGAAACCGGGCAGTTTATGAAGCAACAAGGACACACTATTTCTAGGCTGGAGACAGTACAAATATTCTGTTCAGAGCAGCCAGCCAGAATGTGACTCGTTTTGTAATACCAATCTGTCAGCTGCTCTTCTATCGGCACAATAAGCTTAAGTTTTATTAACACTAAAATTGGAATTGCTCCAAGTTAAAACTTAGACATCTAATTTATCTTATTTTGGAATACGTTTGAAATTAAACCTCTGCAGTAGGGTCTCATCAACTGGGCTTAAAATGTGCTATGAGGTGAGCAAATTAAGATTAAGATGATATACACAATGCATGCGTTGAGTAGTTTTCTGTGGTATTAAATTCCTGTTTAGTTCCAGATGTAAAGAGGAAGTGGTTTAGATTCAACTCAGTTAATGGAAGGATGTATAATCTAGATTTCTTAGCCCAGAAATTCACCTCTTCCATGAGGTGGAATTCGGACGTAGAATTGGTGGAAGTTCCGGATTCCTCCTCATACAAATAATGACCAAAATTCCCGATCAGACCGATTTGGGCACTTCTTCTGTCCCTCTCCCTCATGTTGCTACCACAGCCTTGGGATACCCCGGGAATCCCACCAAATATGAAAGAAACAGAAAGATTTGCATTTATATAAGCGCCTTTCACACCCTTATGGTGTCCCAAAGTGCTTTACAGCCAATGAAGTACTTTGGAAGTCTAGTAACTATTCGATATGGTGCCACAAGGCCCAGTCATATTGATGCCTGCAGAATGCTGTTTTGGGCTGCACGTGGACCCCACCAGGAAAGAGGAATCAAATGCCATTTGATTCTGGGCTTAATACAGAGGGAGCAAAGAAGTATAAATTCTTTAGCCTACCTGCCTATGGTTCCACTGCTCCTGAGATTCTGTGTTGTATGCTGGGTGTATACCCCTGCTGCAGCACGACTGCTGTGGGCTCCCACCCCATATTATTGATAATGACCCCATGCCCAGGCTTCAGGATAAAGTCACCGAAGGGCCAAAGCGATGGGTAGGAGTTCCGCCCAGCAATGGTGCCAGTGGAATCACTAGCCTATTTTGTTTACCATTGCTGTTCCCAAATTGGCCGCCACTTTTGTTTACAAAACAAGTAACTACCCTTCAAAACCAATTCACTGGCTGCGAAGCACTTCGAGACGTACGGAGGACGTTAAAGATGTTCTGCAAGTGTTGGTTTTCCTTCAGCTTTTTTCAGGAAAATAAAGGAGAACCGATTCAACCACTAATATAATTAAAATAGCAATCAGTTCAGTAGAGATGTTTATTTTTAAATCGATTCTTCATATTGTTAAAAATTGAAACGGGCATTTAGATAAAGATTATACTTAAAGAAAATACTTTATTATTCAAACCATCCAAATTGAAAACTCAACATGATCCAGACTGGATAGGTTTGGGTTACTTTACAAATAATGTTTATCCATTTTGGATAACTTTAGGTTGCAGTCAGCTTATCTCGTTTTCAAAAAACGACCCATGCTCACAGATTTGATAGAGGTGTTCCAAGTCATGAGGGGTCTGGACAGAGTAGATGGAGAGAAACTGTTCCCATTGGCAGAAGGGTCGAGAACCAAGGGACACAGATTTAAGGTGACTGGCAACAGAACCAAAGGGGACGTAAGAAAAAACTTTTTCACGCAGCGAGTGGTTAAGATCTGGAATGCACTGCCTGAAAGGGTGGTGGAAGCAAACTCCATTTTATCTTTCAAAAGGGAGTTGGATAAATATCTGAAAGAAAATATTTTACAGGCTACATGGAAAGGGCGGGGGAGTGGTACTAGCTGATAGCCGGCATGGGCTCGATGGGCCGAATGGCCTTCTTCTGTGCTGTAACCATTCTATGATTTTATGATATACAAAATATGCTGCTTTGCTCTCTTTATTCCATCCGAGTTTCCCTGCTAGCGTGGAGCTGAGGTGGTGAATTAGCAGCTGCTGCCTGATTTTAAAACTACAACCACAAATATAGTTAATTAAAGGCTCAAATTTCCTCAACGTGATTAACTCCACTATTGCCCCTTGAAGAAGACCATTGTTGCGGCCAGATTGGTGGCCAGCAGAGGGAGTTACATGTAAGTTCCCTGGGTACGCTCATTTGCATACTGGTGTAAAACCCATGCTAAATGGGTGTCGGGAGCTGAACTTGCAGGAAGTTTCTGTGCAGCCTTTTAAAAGGATTGCTTGGCCTCCACCCCTCAGCAGCACTCTGGGAGACGAGCAGGTAAGACAGCAACAGTCTAGATATCAAGAGTAAAAAAAGACTCAGAGGGCAAACTTCCTCGGAGCTTTTCCCGCTCCGACATCAGAATTTCGCCGGATGTGCAGTGATAACCCTGTTCACCCAATTAAATGGGTTCAGCCAAACCTCCGGTGAAGATATAGTGGCCGGGCGGAGAAAGATTTCAGAAATTCACCCCCTAAAAAAAATTCAGGAGCATATCAGCCAGTTTTTGTGCTACAACATCCAACAACCTCTCATTCTAATCAACAAATCTAACAGGATAATAAATATGAGGCTAGAAATTGCACAGCGCCCTGTTTGGGGCGATAACTTATGAAGGAGCCTAAAATTATCGCCAGGCAAAAATGATTTGCAGCTGATGGAAACTTCTGGTTTAGCACTCCAAGAGGGAAGTGGAGTCAAAATCAAGTGCTATCACTTCCCTTAGAGCACTAAAGGGAGTGAGAGGGACGGTAGCAGCAGAGCAGTGAGCAATGTTCAGTTTAGCGATGCCTTCTTTGGAGGCTCCTTCCCTTGCTTAAGAGGCAGGGCCAATGATGGGGTCAATCACTTTTCATGCTGTCTGTTGGGCCATAGGACCTGTGCTACGTGCATAGCAACCCCAAGCACTCTTAGAGAGTGCAGTGCTGAGGAGTCGCAGGGGCAAAATAAAGCAGGAGGCACCAGTCTGGGGAGAGAAATACATTTTGCTCTACCTGATTCCCACTGCCTTTAAGTATCACTCCCCTAGCAGCCAAGCAAGGTGACAACGTCTCTGCAGCCGCCGTTGTTGACCCCCGCGATGCTGCAGGGGGCAGGACGGAATATTACATCCACAGGCGCGAACAGGAGACACGAACCAGGCGGATTTCTCCCCCATGATGTGTATATAGATCTACCTACAAATATTTCAGTGTTCAGTACTCTAACCACATTGTGATGTTTTAAAGAAAAATATTAGCACCAATAAATTATTTGCTCTTACTTTGCTGAATTCATATCTTTTAAGCAGATGAGTGCAGTGACTTTGATATTCACTGGAAATATTAGACTCCCTGCTTACTCATGTTTTTAGAGGCGATAAAATGTATCTGGATATGAAACAATGAAAAATGAATCAAAAACACACTTTATACTAAACAGATCATGAATAACCATCAGGGTCTCCTCAGGACAAAATCGTTCCTAGTATGGCTCTTAGCCGTGGCACGTCCATTTCCTAGTCTGTGTGTCATGCAAACAGATGGTAGTGATAGATCCCAGCTTTCAGCGGGAATAGGTTAAAGGTCGGCTGCTTAAGAAGACAGGGACCAGCATGTAGGAGTTTTCTGTCCATTGATAGTGAAACATCTAAAGGACATGCTGGGGAAGCAGAAATGTGCAGGCCTGCACCTCAGCATGTTTCCAGCAGATCCAGCACCAGCTCCACAGAGACTTGTACAGCCACTTCAGAATTACAGGCATGTCTAATCCAATCACATTTATATGCCCGCTGTCTGTCTACCTCCCATACAGCACAGTTTAGGAAGCTTAAAGCAAACTTCAGCTCATATCACTCTACCCTGTTGTTGTCCTCTCATTCTACAAAACCAATCTGTCTCCTTCAGGCGTACAGAACTAATCCTCTTTACTCTCCTCATCAAATTATCCATATTCTATGTTCACATCCTTTGAAGCAGCAACCAAAATAAAAGCATGCAGATCATTTACATGGTGACATGCAAAGTCCTGAAGATTTTCCATTGCACTTTGATAGCAGCTCCAAACGTTTCCACATTAGCTGCTGGCAGTAATCCTCCGAGTGCTGGGAATCAGCTCGGCATGCATTTTCGTTCAAACAATAGCCAGTTAATTGTGGAAAACCCTTGTTTGAGATTTCTTCCATTATGGAAACTCAATTCTCGCAAAATATCATACATAGTACATTTAATATTTCTACTTTGAGAAATAAAAATGTTTATTTCAAATCTTGATATATGAACATATATAGTGTAATTATTGCTATATATGTAGTGTAGTTATTGCTATATATATATATATGATAAATAAAAGATTGATATGGTGCAAATATATAAATAGTATAGATATTGTTATATAAAGTGTGTATTGATATATTAATATATAGTTGATATATCAAGATACAATTGTTGATATCATGCAAATGTTTATATATAGTAGTGCAAAAATGATATATAAATATAATTTCTTTACTCAGAGATTGTGCAACTCGCTACCACATGGAGTGATTGAGGTGAATAGCAGAGATGCATTTTAAGGGGAAGGATTTATTAGTGTGAAAGGAATAGAAGAATATGTTGATAGGGTTTGATGAAGTAAGGTGGGGGGAGACGCGTGTGGAGCATAAACACCAGAATAAACCTGGAGTGCCGAATGGCCTGTTTCTGTGCTGTAAAATTTGAAGTCAATATATAGTATGAATATTCATGCATAAATATACATATGGTGCAAATCTTCATATATTAATAATGTAAATATTTTATATATACAGTAAATTTTAATGTAGCGCAAATATTGATGGTGTAAATTTTGATATATAGATAAATATAGTGCAAAACATTATTTAGAGTGTAAATATCTATGTCCCTAATATATTAAAAATATCACATCTGTGTGCGCTTTGCAGCTAACAGGTTAAGACGTATGAAGACATTTCATGAAAACAAAAAATAAGTTTCCTGACAGTAAAAGATTAAATTAACTTGTCTCTTAAGAAACAGGTAGAAACAGCCAAAAGTTAAAAGGAGAACAAAATTTCACGTTGCCTCACTTCAGAAACCAAAATGCCTATGAGAACTGAGCCAATCTAACACAGTGCCTACACTGGGGGATGGGCTACCACTACATTGTGACAGTGGACATAGACAAATGGAATGGGAAATGTTGACATAGTCATTTGACCTATTGACCCGGAATTTCCTGGAACAGCATGAACAACGATGTAGGCCATTAATTACGTCGAACTTCCCGTTGTGAACTTTTTGTAAAATTTCGTGGAAAACTAATTTGAAAACACCACAGAGAGGATAGCAATGAATCAGAAGTTGGCCAAGAGGTCTGTTTTGCCCTATAATTTACGAATTTTAATATTAAATTAAAAATACTTGATTTTGAAAATAGCTACACTTGCATCATTTGCTGATTGGAAACAAAATGTTTTCCTAATTGAAAAGAAGAATTGTTTTTTATCAGCTTGGGCTGAAAGGGTCTATTCTATTACATGCCAGTGGCTCAATAGAGTCAAATTAGAAACCTGTAGTGTTATGAAACAGTCTGTTCTGTACATTTTCTTTTTCTACATCCAATTCATGAATGCTTTGCCAGTGCTTAGGGTATTTTATGTTAACAGTATAGAACGCATTATTGGTATTGTACTCGACTTTGTGACTAACCAGATTAACCATCAAGAGTTAACCAGCTATGCATTTTGGGGAATAACCCATAATATATATATATCACTATTTGGTTTAATGTGGATACAGGGGGCCCAAAATTCCACATTGCCTTTATTTGGCACTATTTCAGATTAACGGACATTTTTAAAATCCGAACTAGCGCCCCAAAAACAGTCCAAAGTTTCGCCAAAACTGTTTTTAATTTTGGCGCAGCGCAGAAAGACCTTTGGTTTTGAGGGTGGAGCTAATTGTTAGTGCATGCGCAAAAAAAAAAATCCTCCCGTTTTCCACCTGACGAGTGTGCCATTTCTAAAGAGCTTTTGAGCAGATCTGTGAGTACCTGAAATCGGAACTGCAAAACTAAAAAGAGGAAACGCATTCGATTTTGGCTTGACACCTGTGGTGTGAAAAACATAGGAGTCCATTAAAACCAAAACCAAAACCAAAAAGGAGATAGAAAACTAAATATCCTAAAAATGGCGCATGAATCTGAAAGGAGAAGGGCCAAGGAATTTAGCGAAGTCGACATGAAGCCCTGGTAGATGCCATTGAAAGGAGATGGCAGTAGATTGGAAACAAGGGTGCCGGGAAATTTAAACCCACAGCAATGAATAAAGTTTGGGACCCTGTTGCAGAGGAACTTTCGGCAGTGCATCCATCCAGAGGGACGGGAAGCAGTACCGCAAGAAGTGGCAGGACCTTGGCCAAGCAGTTCATGTAAGTAATATTTTTATGTATGCACTGCAATTACTAGAATTGTAAATGTAACTATGTGTGCGTACCACGACAGCAGAAGGCCCCTCTCTTTAAAAGTTGTATTTTCAGCTTTGCAGAAGACGTTGTCACACAACAATTGAGAGCGGACAAAAACTGGCGGAGGTGTGCCAAATATGCACCCACTAACACCCTTAGAAATGAGGGTCGCTGGTATGATTGGTGCTTGCTCCAAAAGATCGACCACCCTTGCACAAGCTGAGCCCAGCTTCCAGAGAGAGGGTAAGTCCTGCAAATTCCACAGTCTGGGTTGGTTAAATGTTAAGAACTGTGTGGGCCACACTTCAGTTTAAATGGGATGTACACTCCATCGGCTATGCTTCGGTTTATGCTATCATTCATCGTGGTCCTTTAAATGAGCCTGCGCTATGTGAGCCTACTCATGTCACCCTGCCCCCTCCACTGCTGCTAACCATTTGTCTGTTCTGATGTATTTTGCAGATGTTGCGCACACATCCATTAATGAAGGACAACCCTTGTCATGGCACCACAACCAGAAGTGGATGATGAGCAGGTCAACCTCATCCATATTCAAGATCTTCCACAGTACGATGAGGACGAGGATGAGAAGGAGAATCAGGGAGAGCAGGAAGATGCCAATATAACACAGATGGTGACATTTCATTTGAAGGATGTGGTGCCGGATAGACATGTACCAAGCCCTTTCGAGGCCACGATGACCGACGGGACATTTCATGGTTGTCCAGCCTCCGAGGTCGCGGCGGGTCCCAGAGGGTTGCAGCACACCACACC
This sequence comes from Pristiophorus japonicus, assembly GCF_044704955.1. NCBI lineage: Eukaryota > Metazoa > Chordata > Chondrichthyes > Pristiophoridae > Pristiophorus > Pristiophorus japonicus. The sequence goes on from NC_091989.1 coordinate 48,708,250, forward strand.
CAGGATATGGGTGACGAGGGGAAGGAGAGCTCAACAGTGCTCTCCTGAAATGCATGCTATACCGGAGGTGGCAGAGCTCACGGGAATGTATGGGAAGAGCATTGAGCTTACCAGATCGCTCTTTGAGACCATGTGTGGGATGAGGGGAGAAATAGCGGCACTGTCGGCAGAAGTAGGAGGACTGTCGGGAGGAACGGCAGCAACACTGTCGGGAGGAGTTGCAGCAACACTGTCGGGAGGAGTTGCAGGACTGTCGGGAGAGATTAGGGAGGGAATATCGGAGATAGCTGCTGCAATACGGGAACACACCCAGACTGTCATTGCCCAGTGGCAACTGATGGCATCGATTGATGCTATTGTGTTCCTAACACAGATGAGGCTGGATACAGGGAGGTTAAAGTAACAGTGACCTCAGTCTTTAATAAGACACTCCAGAGTGAGGAACAGGCCTTAGGGGCCGGCTTATATACAGTGCTCCCAAGGGATGCTGGGATCCCTTGGGACTTCAGGGGATGAGCTCCCTGGTGGCGAAACATGGGAGTACATGCTTTACAGATACACAACATCACTCCCCCCTCAAATTCAAAGTGAAAACTATTTATAAGGTGAGGCAGTCGGGAGCCTTTCTTTCCCTGGTGGACCGCCTCGGTACAAATGTCTGTTCTGGTGTGTTGGCTGTGCCCTCGCTGGGCTGGCGTGTTGTTGGCCCTGCAGGGCTGCTAGGTGAGCTTGGCCTTGCTGGGCTGATGGGCGTGATGAGTTTGATTTCCTGGTCCGGGGTGGTGTCGTTGATCCTTTGGGTGTGTGTTGTGGGCTCAATAAAGGTGGTGTCTGCTGTGGATTGTTCTAGGGCAGTCTGTGAACCGCAGCCTCGTTTGGTTCAGGTGCTTTCTGCAAATTTGTCCATTGTCTAGTTTGACTACAAACACCCTACTGCCTTCTTTAACTATCACCGTGCCTGCATTCCACTTGGGACCATGTCCATAGTTTAGCACATACACAGGGTCATTCGGATCAATTTCCCGTGACATGGTGGCGCGACCATTGTTTACATTTTGTTGCTGCCGCCTGCTCTCTACCTGATCTTGCAGGTTGGGGTGAACCAGCGAGAGTCTGGTTTTACATTTCCTTTTCATGAGTAGCTCAGCCGGGGGCACCCCTGTGAGTGAGTGGGGTCTTGTGCGGTAGCTGAGCAGGTTTGGAGTGAGCCTTCTGTGACTCGTTTAAGGCTTTGTTTGATTGTTTGTACTGCACACTCTGCCTGCCCATTGGAGGCTGGTTTAAATGGGGCCGAGGTGACATGTTTGATCCCATTGCGGGTCATGAATTCTTTAAATTCGGCACTGGTGAAACATGGCCCGTTGTCACTGACCAGTATGTCAGGCAGGCCATGGGTGGCTTTCAATGGTGGCAGTGGCGGTGCTTCCTGACATTATTTCACATTCAATCCATTTTGAAAAAGCATCCACCACCACCAGGAACATTTTACCGAGAAACGGGACAGCATAGTTTACATGGATCCTCGACCATGGTCTGGAGGGCCAGGACCACAAACTTAGTGTTGCCTCTCTGGGCGCGTTGCTCAACTGAGCACACACGCTGCATTGCCGTACACAGGACTCTAAGTCAGAGTCAATACCGGGCCACCACAAGTGGGATCTGGCTATCGCTTTCATCATTATTATACCCGGTGTGTGCTGTGGAGATCCGAGATGAATGTTTCCCTGGTAGCACTGCGCGGTTACCCCACAACAGGCAGTCTGCCTGAATGGACAGCTCACCCTTTAGATGCTGGAACGGTTTGATTGGCTCTTGCATTTCAACGGGGTTGCTGGCCCAGCTCCCATGCAGTACACAGTTTTTTACTAGGGACAGCAGAGGATCTTAGCTTCTTTGACTCACTCGCCAGCTCCTGTGTCATGTAAGCTAAGGTCAGGTCCAATTTTGAAAAAAGTTTGCCACCGGATAGCGTCGCAAAGAGGTCCTCCGCTCTCAATAGCGGATACTGGTCTTGGAGTGACACCCAATTGATGGTGGCCTTGTAATCGCCACATATCCTGACCGACCCATCCACCTTGAGCACCGGCACGATCGAGTTCGCCCAGTCACTGAATTCGACTGACGAGATGATGCCTTCCCTCAGCAGGCGGTCCAATTGGCATTCTATTTTTCCCCGCATTATATATGGCACTGCTCTGGCCTTGTGGTGTACTGGCCTGGCGTCCGGATTTATGTGAATCACTACCTTGGCCCCCATGAAAGTGCCGATGCCGGATTGAAATAATGAATCAAAAATTTATCCAGGACCTGTGAGCATGATATTCGCTCCACAGAAGAAATTTGCATTGACATCGCCCCATTTCCAGTTCATGACAGCAAGCCAACTCCTCCCCAGTAGTGCGGGACCGTTCCCCGTGACAATCCAGAGTGGCAACCTGTTCTCTGAATCTTTGTGGGTCATGACTACCGTGGCGCTGCCTAGCACCGGAATGATCTCCTTTGTATATGTCCGTAGCTGTGCGTCAATCAGCAATAATTTTGGCCTCCTGGTCTTGGGCACCCACAGCCTTTCGAACTGTTTGATACTCATCAGGGACTGGCTGGCCCCCGTGTCTAGCTCCATTAATACTGGGATGCCATTGAGGAGCACTTTCATCATTATCGGTGGCGTCCTGGTATATGAACTGTATATGTGCTCCACATGAACTCGCTGAACTTCAGCTTCCAGCGATTTCCTCCAGTATTCATTTGGCCAAGTGACCGCTGACGTTGCAGTTTCTGCAGGTATATTGCTGATACCTGCAAGCTCTGGCTGGGTGTTTGCCTCCACAACTCCAGCATGAGCTGGAGGCCCCGTTGTTGGAAACAAAAGGTCCATTACCAGTCAATCGTCTCTGACTGTCTCTGTAACTGTCCTTAAGCGCACCATTAACAGATGTTGATGGCCCCATTACTGGCCGCATTGTCCATTGCGATGGCATGAATCACCGTTCAGCTAGCCATTGTCTCTGTTGAATTCCCCCTTTGGGTTTGACTACATGCTGGGGCATGTCCGATTGCCCTTGTCTGCCTAGAGAACTGTGTGCCGCGTTAACAATGTTGACTCTCTTGTCGTTTGCCGCATTTGACCCAAGATTTTTGTCATACATCATTCTGGTCTCTTCCTCCCCTGAGATAAATGTCTGGGCTATCAGAGCTGCCGCTTCCAAGGTCAAGTCTTTGGTCTCAATCAGTTTCCTGAAAACCCCAGCGTGCCTGATGCCCTCAATAAAAAAGTCTCGCAGCATCTCCGCTCTGCATGCATCTGGGAACTTAAATAGGCACGCCAGTCACTGGAGATCTGCCACGAAGTCTGGAACGCTTTGCCCTTCTCGCCGCCGGTGCGTGTAAAACCGTTGTCTCGCCATGTGCATGCTGCTTGCCGGTTTAAGGTGTTCCCCGACCAACTTACTGAGCTCTCCGAACGTCTTGTCCGCCGGCTTCTCTGGCGCTAGAAGGTCCTTTATCAGGGAGTACGTTCTGGATCCACAAACCGTCAGGAGATGAACCCTGCGTTTGTCGGCCAAATCCTGTCCCAACCATTCCTTTGTGACAAAACTTTGCTATAGTCTCTCAATAAAGTCGTCCCAATCATCACCAACACAGTACCTCTCTTCTGTGCTGCTGGTGGCCATGCTCGCGTGGTTTAAATCCCAGTTTCTCGTCACCAATGATATGTCCTTACTATACAATATAAATGCACACGAGGCCCATACTTGAGAGAAGGTCACTCTGTGACCAGTTACCTTTATTACCAAGACCTCAAGTGATGAAGGTGGGTGGAGCATCCCCTTTTATACCTGAAAGTCCAGGTTAGGAGTGTCTCCCAGAAGTTTGCCCCTTGTGGTCAATGGCCTCAACTTACGTCAGTTTATACATGGGTTACAATGATAGGTGAATACATGGCAGTAACAAATACCTTGGGCTCACCGGGAATAGGACAAAGGCTGTGCCAACAGGCAAGGGTAGCAGCAGGTAGAAGAGGGGCAAAGGCAAGAAGGGCGCGCGGTGCTTCAATAAAGGGGAGGAGAGATGGCTGCAGCTCAAGTTTGTTTGCTGCTGTTCTTTCTTCCACCTCCTCTTCCTCCTGCTTTTTCTCCGCCAGATTTTTTGGCACAGGTCTGGTTGAAAACTGATTTCCGTGCCATTTTTGGCCATTTTAACCAATTTTCGTCAACACCAATTTTTTTCAGGGCACTGCACTTTCAGCCCCTCTGAGCTCCCTCTCTCTCTGTCTCCTCTTTTGCACATGTCATGATGACCCTTGACCTCCTGAATCGCGGGAATCGAGCGTTGCCATGCCGTTGCTAAGGACGGTGACACTTTACGGGAGAAGGTCAGCGAGATTTAACGCTGCCGCCCATTTCATATCGGTTGCGGTAACGCCCAATTTAAAAAATGGCCTTAAGTGCCAATCAGTAAAACCCTACGCTAACTTAAGGAAATCGGTGCTGAGTATATTTCTGAGTTTTTGGAGCGAGGGAAGAAGACAATTTAAAACACAAATTCATGATGATTTTTGCAGTGAATTTGGAAAATAACTCGGAAAGTTAATTTTTCCCACAGAATGTTAGAAATGTAAATTTTTCCATGTTATGTGAGAAGGCAAAATGCGACTCCACCCCACCACAGAATCTCTGCCCACGGGGCTTCAGGCACAGGTCGGAGGAGTGCCAGCTTGCCGGCGGCAGGATCGCTCCCTCGGCTGGAGACAGGCACAGGCGTTCGGCGCTTGGATTCCACCTGCACCACCCTCCCCCCCACCCCCGTCCCCAGGCTCAGCTTGTAAAGAGGCCCGGGGGTGGGGGAGGGGGGTGCAGGTGGAACACTTCATGGGCTAGATTTTACACTTTTGTGCTTATCGCCCAAAAATGGGCGTTATTTCTGGCGTGGGCGGTAAAAATGGGTTTTCAGATCGCCGGCTTCTCGCCCTAATCTCCATTTTTGAAATTGGCCGTTACCGCGAGCAATATGAAATGGGTTTTCAGATCGCCGGCTTCTCGCCCTAATCTCCATTTTTGAAATTGGCCGTTACCGCGAGCAATATGAAATGGGTTTTCAGATCGCCGGCTTCTCACACCTAATCTCCACTTTTGAAATTGGGCGTTACCGCGAGCGATATGAAATGGGTGGTAGCGTTAAATCTCACTGACCTTCTGCCGTAACGTGTCGCGTCCTTAGCAACGGCATGGCAACCCTTGATTCCCACAAATCAGGAGGTCAAGGGTGATCATGACATGCACAGAAGAGGAGACAGAGAGAGAGGGAGCTGAGTGGGACTAAAAGCATGTATGGCTATGGTGTGTGCTTGTTTGGCTGATGTGAGAGGCACGAGGGAGATTCACCAGCAGCAAAAGCCTATTAAGCACCAAGAATGTAGTTGGCACCGAGCTTTTGTCCAACAAATAAGAGATAACTTTGAAGGGATAGTGGCGGCCCTGGAGCTGGTAGCCAGGAACACTGGTGGCAGAGGGCTCCCAGTGGTCCCGGAGCTTGGCACTGCACCCCAAGGTGCCATACCCCCATTGCCAACCACACATAAGAACCAGGAGCAACATCTTGCTTCTGGTTCAGAGCACGATCCCACCTCAGGACCGTCCTCTCCCGTATCCGTCCAAGTAGCGGTTCGGCCATCATCCCACCTCCCCAATGAAGCATCGCCTGAGGAGCTTCCTGGCCAGGTGGCTTGGAGTCGGGAGCAGAAATGGAAGGGGTAGAGGTGGGGATGAGAAGCAGCGGGGGAAGGGTTGGTTTCTACAGAAATACTGATGATTTCAGACTGTTCAGTTTAAATGTTTTTTATTTAACAAAACCTTGTTGCGCATTGGCTCAGATAGCTGCACCATTACACGCTGGTGATTCCTTAACATCAAAGGGTATAATTACACTTAACTTCAATCAACTTAAACTTTAACTGTCACCAAGGTGATGCCCATCATTGATGTATGACCTGCACACCCAGCAGTGTGTCAGGCTTGTAAATAACACCAACGTTCTTTCAGGCAAAGCGTTCATTGATGAGCTCCTGATGTAAGGCTCTTGCAGCTATCATGCCACCACGGGCTCTTTTATGCGGTCTACAGGGGGGCGGGGGCATGGCTTCAGCATCAGCCTGATTGTCTGGGCTGTTGTCAGTGTCTGCCTCCTCGTCCTCCTCTTCTTCTCTCTGGTGAGGTGGACTATCAGTCTCATCAGGCAATTCTTGTCTCCTCCTGATAGCCAAGTTGTGCAGCATGGAGCACACCACCACGAATTGAGCTACCTGCTCAGGGTGGTATTGGAGCTCGCCTCCTGAGTAGTCCAGTCATCTAAAGAGCTGCTTAAGCACTCCAATGGTTTTTTCCACAATATTGCGAGTGGCTCTGTGGCTCTTGTTGTATCACCTCTCGGCTTCGATGTGGGTGTCATACAGGGGGGTCATCAGTCAAGTGGCGAGGCCATATTCTTTGTCACCAAGCATCCAGCATTGACCTTGTGGCTGATTGTTAAACAAGTCAGATACAATGCTCTCATGCAGGATGTGAGCATTATGGATGCTGACCGGAAATTTAGCATTCACTGCCATTATAATTTGCTGATGGTCATCAATGAATTGAACATTCAGGGAGTGGAATCCCTTGCGGTTCCTGAAAATCTCAGCATCCTGAAATGGTGCCCGCATCGCGATGTGCATACAGTCTATTGCTTCCTGCACTTTGGGGAAGTTTGCAATTCTAGAGAATCCTAGAGCCCTCTCACTCTGTGCTTCCCTGGTCATAGGGAAGCTGATTAAGTCCCTCCTGCATGTGTACAGGGCTTCAGTGACCTGTCTAATGTAGCAATGTGTGGCATGCTGAAACAGACCACAAATGTCGCCCACTGAGGCCTGAAAAGAACCCAACGCATAGAATGACAGTGCCGCGGTGACTTTGACCTCGACGGAGAGTGCAGTACTGATGGTGCTGGCAGGCTGCAGATCTCCCCTTAAGAGCTCGCATACCTCAGTGATAACCTCTTTGTGGAAGCGCAGTCTCCGAAGACAGGTGGTGTCGGGCAAGTCGAGGAAAGGCTGCTTCTCCCTGTACTTGTGGGGGGTGTCACGTCTGGTCCTCCTCATCAGTCTGGCATGTCTTACTTTGGGCACATAATGCTGTGGAGCGTACCTTCGGCGATCTCGAGTCTGCAGCATGTAATTGATTATCAAGAGAGGGTGAGAAAGGACAGGCCCCATTGCAATACTCTCTGTTTTCCACCGATTGGTCACAAACAATGAATGTCCCGACGAAGACACCTATTCAATTCCAATCGGTCATAGTATGGTCAAGATGTTTGTACAGATGTTCACATCAACTGCAACGACTTCCAGAGAACATCCAAGCTCCCCCGAGGTTGAAGCACAGCAGCCTTTTAAAGGATGCGACATGTGATGTAGAACATGGCGTCCATAACGCTGTGATTAGTTCCGGTTAGTTCCACTTTTTCCAGGCGGTTTTTTGGGTGAGCGATATTGTAGGCGATATGTGTGTGAGGTAGTGAAAGTGACAGTGGGCGATCTCATGGCCGCTAGTTTTGGCGAATATGATCTTTATGACCAAAAAAAGTGGGCAGGTGGTATTATTGAATCTCGGCGTTGATTCTGTGCGGAAAGTAACGCTGGGCGATATTATGGGCGTTGATTTCGCCCATTCTGATGATTCCACCTAAAAAAAAGTGGGCAGGAGGTATTATTTTTTCTCGGCATTTCACACATGGGGAATGTAATGCTTGGCGATAAGTTTCCGAAAAATGCCTGTCAGTTTCCATTTTGTGGCTAAATGGGCGCTATATGGACGTTATACGTCATTTCAGCGGTAAAATGGACGTTAAGTGGGCATTAAGCATGCAAAAAAAGTGGAACATCATGTGTTTCTGTCTGGTTGAGGGAGCGATCCTGCTGGCATGCACTCTGAACTGTGCGTCGGAGACGGCACAGCAACAAACATATGCATTTCGGCAAAAGGTGCATTGCGTCTCCATAGAAACAGAGCTTAGTGTTACACATATGCACAAACCAGGGTGGGTCTGTTCTATTAGGGCATCACAAAGTAAAGGTGTGTGTGCTGTGCTTCAGTAAGTACTGTCTAACAATAACAAGAATAACAAATTTAAGAAGAATAATTATGGATGCAAATATTACTATGCCTCAGGTAGTAAGGTTGGTTTACATGCATGCCATGCAGAGGCAATGGATGATACTTGGGCATTAATAGGGAGGAAGCCATATCCTGATCAGATCGACAGGGATAGGCACTCATACCTACACCTGAGTGAGCAGATTTAGAAAGGAGGTCATCACTGAGATCTACCAGCTAGTCAGGGCAGACATACAGCCAAGAAGTGGCAGGAGGACTGCCCTACTTGTGGAAGTAAAGGTCATTGCAGCACTTACCTTCTATGCTTCTGGTTCATTTCAAGCAGCAACTGGGGACATGTGCTGCATCTCGCAGCATGCCACACATTGCTGCATTTGACAGGTGACTGTTGCGTTGTATGCCAAAAGGGACCAGTTGCTTTAATTCAAAAAATAATGGGCAGGATTCTGCTTAAATTTAAAAAATAATTTGGTTTATTAAACATTTGTACAGTTTTACTTAAGTTTAATCTAAAAAATTGTATCAAATTGTAAACTTTTCAACGAAGAAAACAACAAGTAGCAGCGACAAGCAAACAAACAAACAAACTCTAGCTACAGCCATCTCTCCTCCCCCTTTTCAAAGATCTTAGCGCTGGCGCCCTTCTTGCCCCTGCTGTTGCCTTTACCCCTACCCTTGCCCGTTGTCTCAGACTTCGGCTTTCTCGCCCTGAGCCCAAGGTTTTTTCTGCTTTCTGCGCCAACTCGCATTTATTGTTGGTGGGGTTGGACAGGGACAGAACTAGCAGACAGCATTGTGGAAGGCCCGGGTTCCCCTTCGAACTCTTCTTCAGCCTGTGGATCAATCCACGGCACACTGCCTGAGGTTGGTCTGGGGATTGGAAAGTGTGTGTCAGCAGTTGATGCTGCCAATTGCTGTTGGGCAATGACAGCCTGGGTACGTTCACTTATTGCAGCAGCTATCTCCGACATTTCCTCCCTAATCTATCCCAACACTGCATCAGTTGTCTCCGACATTCTCTCCCTAATCTCCGACATTCTCTCCCTAATCTCCGACATCCCCTCCCTCATCTGTCCCAACACTGCTCCCATTCCTCCGGACAGCGTTGCTACTTCTACTGACAGTCCCGCTAATTCTACCCTCACCTCACCCATGGTGTCCAGGAACGATCTCGTTAGCTCAATGCTCTCCCTACTCATTCCCATGATCTGTCCTATGTCCCCTGCATCCTGCATTTCAGGTTGAGCTCTCCTTCCCACTCTCCTCGGCCATATCCCAGGTGTGGCTTGCTGCAACCCACTGGGACCTGCAGCCTCAGACTGTACCCCATGAAATGTCGCGTCGGTTGTATCGCTCAGCAAAGGACTTGGTGTCCTTAGGGGGTTCATCGGCTCCAATTGCAATGTAACCATCTCATCATTGGGGTCTTCCTGCTGCCCTTCATTCTCCAGCTCATCCTCATCCTGAAGTTGATGAAGAATATCTGGACCCACGGTTTCCTGATTTTCTGCTTCAGCTTCTGTCTCTTCCTGATGCACAACATCTGCAAAACATAACAGAGCAGATGTTTGGTTAGCAGCAGGTGAGGGGACAGAGGGGCAGGGTGACATGAGTACAGAGGTCATACAGTGCAGGCTCTTTTCAAAGACCACGATGCCAACCCAGACTGTGCAATTTGCAGGGCTTATCCTTTGTCGGTGACCTGGGCCCAGCATCCACATTGGTGGTTGAGCTTCTCTTGCGAGATTTAATCATATCAGTGATTCTCTGTTCCACGGCTGTTAGTTGCAGCCTACTTGGCGCACCTCCTCCAGTTTTTGACCTTTCTCGGTGATCTGTGACACCTTCCTCTGCAAAGATGAAAATAGAACTTTTTAAGAGAGTGTCCTTCTGCTGTGGTGGCCCCAAACAGCCACACAGCCACACACACACACACACACACACACATACACATATACACATTAGTCACATTTACAAATGTAATTGCAGTGCATAAATAAAAATATTATTAACAGTAACTGCGTGGCCTTGGTCCTGCCACCTATTTTTGATCTGTGTGCCACTTCTCGGGGTCATGGCTACTGCATTAAACTCTTCTGCAACTTGGTCCCAAAGTTTTGCTAGTAGAGAGGGTTTCAGTTTCTTTTGTCCCATTCTTCCTTTGTTCTCAAGCACATTCCATCTCCTCTCAATGATGTTTACTGGGGCTCAATTTCTTCTGCTAGAAATCTCTTGCATCTTCCCCCTTCCCCTTCTCCTTCTCCTTGTCTTTCTCCTTCTCTTTCTCCTTCCCTTTGATCCATATTTTGCAGCTAAAATTTTACTATCCAGATCCAGCTCTGATCCCAATGTGTTCTCACAAGCTCTTGATCCAGACCAGGAAGTTCACCGTGGATGCACGGACACACCCGTCACATGGAAAAGTTTTTTTTCGGCGCATGCTCACTGACTTTTCGGCACACACTTGAAGCTCCACCCCCAGATTTAACTTCGGGTACTGCAGCGCCAAAATTTAATTTTGCTTTGCCGAAAGTTGTATTGTTTTTTTTGGCGCAATCGGGCACAAAAAAAATCAGCCGTACATCCTCCAGGACATGAAAAATCAGCAAAGGGGAAAATAGAGCTCCATATGCTTTTCATTCCTGGACTTAGTTAACAAATTCAAATGTTTACAGATGGTCCTTCCAGAATTACATACAATGGCCTATTTAAATTGTTAAACACTTAACCCGGGTGAATCACATTCAGTCTAGAAGCAGAGGAATTATTCAGTGTGTTAAAATTTAATTGGGGTCTATTTACATGAATAATGACACAATTCACAGTTGGAGTAACAGCAACGCTAATTGCAATTAAATAATCGCGTCAGTTTTCATACAATTTGTTACAGGTGTAAATATTATTGCGGCTTATATTGTTCGCTCCTAATAATGCATCAGACCGAAACTTAAATCCAGTGTAAACTCAGTAGCAGCTTATTCAGACACTTCAACTCCTCCCCAATTTGTTTACAAACACTGTTTGGGAGACTCCCACACATTCTTTTACAAGGGTGCATGTGAACTTGTTTCAGTACAAAATTGAGAACGGTATTATCTCAAACAAAATGTTTCCTCGGATGATCTGTAAATATTATCTTTGTTAACACTTTAAAAATTGCAACGTATGGCTTAAGTATTATCTAACGGAGGACAATGTCAGACAAAACATCAGGATAATCAGATGGTGATTGTAATGTATTTGTTTCATGGGTTCTTTGTTTAAGAATTCATAGCAACACATTAGTTGGTTTATTAACAAAGGTTTAACTATCACACTACACATTAACAGTTCATCCACTAGGCTCACAACTGCATACCTCTTTGTGAATGACCTAGACCCAACTGACTGGAGTTTTGTTGAGTCTTGTGAACATCGTGTGACTGGCTAAGCCACTCACAATACAACAGCTCTACATACTCACAGGTGTATCCATTACAGTGATTATGTTTTAATTTTAGACGCAAAACTTGGAAGTATAGTGAACAGTGAGGAGGATAGCGATAGACTTCATGAAGACATAGACAGGCTGGTGAAATTAAGCAGACATGTGGCAGATGAAATTTAATGCAGAAAAATGGAAAGTAATACATTTTGGTAGGAAGAATGAGGAGAGGCTCTATAAACTAAAGGGTACAATTCTAAAGGGGGTGCATGAACAGAGAGACCTGGGGCTATTTGTTCACAAATCATTGAAGGTGGCAGCGCAGGTTAACAAAGTCATAAAATATGAAATCAAAGCACTGGGGTTCATTTCGAGAGGAATAGAATTCAAAAGCAGAGAGGTTATGTTACACTTATATAGGACCTTGGTGAGACCACACTTTAGTTTAGGTATCATGCAGCCTGCAGGTAGGTCTTGTAAAGCAGAAGGGAGCAGAGCTTGGGCTGGCATCAGTTTGCGGTATTTTTGTAGAGACAGGAAGAGCACTCCTGCTTCTCTTGGCTCGACAAAAATCTAACATGGAAAATGTTTTGGGGCAATTTTTGGAGTGACCATCCCTTTAAGGCCACTCAACACCAGGACACACGGACAGATTGTGTGCAGTGCACATTTCATCCATGTGTCTCTTAAAATTGCAATCAGGATCCTCAGTACATCATAGGACCCTTATTTGCACAGTAAAGAGACCTACTGCCTGAAAAAGGCTGTGCTCTAGCCACCCATGAGAAGGCCCCTTTAAAATGATGCCGAATAGGATCTACTGACCCTATTTTGAGACCATTACCACCCTGTTAACACTGATTTCAGCTAGTTAAAATCAGATCTGTTTTGCGGACACTGCCAGAATTAGATCTGGCGTCTGTTTTACACCAAGCCCAATTGTGATTGAAGTCAATGGAAAGTTAAATTGGGCAGAGTGCAAAACGGGCACTAGTGTGACGTTTGTGGTTTTTTGAGGATATTAGTTTTCCAATGGTTTGGTTTTTGGAGGGTCTGCTTTTCTCCAGATTGGGCTGTTCCAAGGGCTTAGGTTTTCCAAAGGCGGGTGTTTTCCGAGAGCGTGGGTTTTCCGAGAGAGTGGGTTTTCCGAGAGCGTGGGTTTTTCAAGACCATGGATTAACCATGAATTTAGTTTACCAAAGTGGTTGGGGTTTCCAAAGACTTTTCTTTTTTAATGTTGTGGGTTTTTCACGGGCTGGTATTTACCAAGGTGGCAGTGACCATTTATTTTACTGCACTAGGAGTATAGTATTAGTATTCGGCAGTTCCTCATGTCGAGGATAACCCACTTCCACACTAAAAAAAGATGAGTTCACAGGTGTTTCAATGACCTGACATTCTTGGTCCCAAGCTACATCTTGAAGGGTGGAAGATCCCTGTGCGTGAATTCTTTTATCGTGGGGTGGCCGTTGCACACCAGCTACCACACGGGCTTGACAGAGCAAGGTCTTGGTCCAGTGGCAAGGGTTAACCAAGACAACTGGAGACCAAGCTCTGCTGCGCCGCACCTAGGCCCCGAACTCTCGCCTCACCTCGGCCTGACCTCGCCGATTCTCTGATGCTCGCCGCCTGTCCTCCTGCACTTGTGTCCCGACCCTGCCGATAGTCTTGCCCACGCTCCAATCGGAGACCTGGATTTTGATTACATCAATCTAGTCGCCCTCCTCGAAGCTGCCACACTTTTAGACTAGCTCGCGCTGCTCCCTGCAGTGGCTGACTCCTCCTTATATCCCCGACCTGCCGTGATGGTGTTCCCTCGCAGGTCGGAGTGCTCATAGTGTCACCACCTTCAGGAGATTTGGGGAAATAAAAGGAAATAAAACTAACTGGAGGGACGCAGCTCCTTAAAATTTCTATTCCATCAAGTATTAGGGACGTCTTTGTGAATGTAGCCTCAGTTTGTGAGATCACTTGTTACTGTTTGTTAATAGTGGCACCTAGTGCTCAGTCAAAGTTTATACAGCAATTGTCTTCTAAAGCATGTCGTGCCGACTATAACGACAAATAATCCAGTGACCAATTTAGACAGTGTTTTGGGACCAGGCATTTGTGCAATTAAAGCATATAGTTTCAATTTTAGGCAAATCATCTGTAAAGATATGAAAATTTGATTTGTCGACAGGGTGAGTTGAAGTATATAAAGTAGGAGGAGGCTCGTGTGGAGCATAAACACTGGCAAATGGCCTGTTTCTGTGTTCTAAATTAAATGATGTTTTTTTTAAGAACACTGAACTGTATGTTTGCCTATATAGGTAGAACGTCCGAAATCCGGAGTTCTAAACACCGGAATTGTCCGAAAACCGGACGTTGTGCAGATTGCATGAGTCGTTGTCCGGAATCCGGAAATATTTCCCCAAAAACGGACTTTTAAGCTGTACATACCTTTTTCAAAGCTGGAATCCAAAAAAATACACAGCTCGGCATGGCCTCGAGGTTGCCGGATACGAGCCGTCGGAAGTAATGCTCCGAAATCCAGAAATTCGCGAAAGTCGGCCCAAGGGTTTCCGGATTCGGGACGTCGGATTGTCTCCAAAATCCGGAAATACCTGAAACTCGGCCCAGGGGTTTCCGGATTCAGAACATCTGATTTCTTCTCCGGAATCCAGAAAAACCCGAAACCCAGAATGGCTTCGGTCCCGAGGTTTCCGGTTTCAGGACGTTATACCCGTATAATTTGCATTTATATAGCACCTTTCACAATCTCAGGATGTCCCAAAGCTCTTTACGATTAATTAAATACTTTGTGAAGTTTCTTCACTGTTGTAAAGAACATTAGATATGTTTTATTGTGTTCTGACATTTTTAACCACCTGTATCATATTTAGATAAAAAAAGTGGTCAGTATTTTAATATGGTGAATGCTTTTCCTCCCGTTATTTCTGCTCTGTACAGGGATATAGCTCTGAGGATTCTCTTGGGGCTCCTACTGTATTGAGGCCAATTTTAAATTAAACAATTGAAAAGTGTAACTGGTGGTTTTCCTGTTGTTACATTTCGTATTAATCAAATTAATTGGATCTTAATGACTGTACTGGTACATTACCAGTAATCAGTAATGCCATTAGAATGTGGTAATGCATTATATATTAAAACCAATGGGTCGAAATTTGCAGTTTGGGGCATACCTCCAGAGTACGCCCCAGACCTTAAAATAAATACGAACCTACCTGCTGGCTCCCGGGCTTCGGAGTATTCAGGTCCTGGGCCTGCAGCGGTACGCCTGCGTAAAGACCCACGGATCCCAGGGACGCAGGCGGTTCGGAAGTGTCCCTGAGATCATGTGAGCCAGGTCAACCAATTAGAAAGGGGGATTCCTCATGAGCTTCTGGGGATTCCATTTACGAACGGAATCCCCATAAGCTTATAAGGAATGGCCACATAAATAAATAATTAACACAACTGAAATAATAATAATGTCCTCGTGTTCAAAATTGATTAAAAGTCCCTTTAATTAGGCATTTAAAACAAAAATTAAATTTTTTGAAAAATAATTTTAAACATTTTAATCGGGACCAAAATTTACATAAACTAATTTTAAATGTTTTTGTATGTTTTAAACATTTAAAAAATGTTAATTTAACATTTATTTTAACCCATACACTGGTAAAATAAGGCCCTATACCTGCTTTTACCAGATGTAAGGGTTTTGTGGGTATTTGCTGGGCAATAGTTGGGCAAATGCAAATAGCCCAACTCTGCACCAGTGGAGGTATGGGACGTATGCAGATGACCAGTCAAGGGGAACCTTGACAGATCACCAGTTCGGAGCTTTTGCGGATGCGCAGCGGATTCGGAATCCCGGACCGTGCAGGGCCCTTTATAAGGCTTCCGAGGGTGTGCACTGAGTGTAGGCCATAACTTCCTGCCCCTTGTGTGGTCACAACATTCTACTGGGATTGCACCTGTAGCTGGTCTGTAAAACTAACGTTTTGTGACCTAATAACTAAAGTGGCACTCCACCTAATGTTGCTTGATCGTCAACAAACTGATCTTAGACCACTTCTGTGACATCTCAGTAACAATTCCTAGTTTTATCCACCAGCTGGTGCTGAACCACTGCTTTCCCAGGAGAACAGCAGACATAAAGAAAAAGAAACAACTTGTCTTCATATCACACCTTTCACGTCCTCATGATGTCCCAATATGTTTACAACCAATGAAGTATTTTCTTAAGTGTAGTCACTATTGTAATGCAGGAAACGCAACAGCCAATTTGTGCACAGAATGCAGTTGGCAAAGGTAAATTCTCTCAGTCTCATAACGTAACAATCATCTATGAACCCATCTAGCATACAGTATGGGCCATGAGGAAGCTTCCCACCTCCCTGAAAAAATCATTCTAAATAAAGTATGTGGAAACATCGGGCTAGAAATTGCAGTTGGAGGCGTACCTCTGAAGTACACCTCCGACCTGCAAAACCTTTACAAATCTACCTCCAGGCGCCCAGGCTGCGGAGTGTTCGGGTCTTGGGCCTCTAGGCAGATGGCAGCGTAATGATCCACGGATCCCAGGGATGCATGCGGTTCGGAAGTGTACTTGGGATCACGTGGGCATGGTCTTCCAATCACAAAGGAGAATTCCACTGCAATCATTTACGAAGGGAATACTCGAATGATATGAAATGGAATCCCAAAATAATTATACAATGTACATAATTCTAATAATTCTAATAAATATAAATGTACTGAATTTCAATTTTATTCACTAGTCCCTTCATTACACCAGCCTCAATAAAAATGTAAATTTTTGATAAATAATTTTAAACATCTTAATCCATACCACTATTTGTATAAACTAATTTAAAGTGTGTATGCATCATTTTTGATTATTAAATGTTTAATTTAAGGCTTACATAAGGCTTATGCTGATGAAAGCAGGCCCTACACCTGCTTTTATCAACTGTAAAAGTTTTGTGGGCAGTTGCTGGGCAGTAGGTGGATAAATAGCCCAACTCTGCACCAGCAGTAGTAGTAATCTCGGGATTGCTACCAGTACCACGTGCTAGTCAGAGTAGGAATCGCAGGATAGCGCAGATGAATACGTGGCTTGAGCAGTGGTGCAGCAGGGAGGGATTCAAATTCCTGGGGCATTGGAACCGGTTCTGGGGGAGGTGAGACCAGTACAAACCGGACGGTCTGCACCTGGGCAGGACCGGAACCAATGTCCTAGGGGGAGTGTTGCTAGTGCTGTTGGGGAGGAGTTAAACTTTTATGGCAGGGGGATGGGAACCAATGCAGGGAGACAGAGGGAAACAAAAAGGAGATGAGTAAAAGTGGAGGGCAGAGAAACCCAAGGCAAAAAACAAAAAGGGCCACTGAATGTAAAGGGGCTGCAGGAGGGGTCAAAACTAAAAATCATGGATTAAAAACTAGTATTGAAACACTCTACATAAATGCATTCGAAATAAAGTAAATGAGTTGACGGCACAAATCATTACAAATGGGTATGATTTGGTGGCCATTACAGAAACGTGGTTGCAGGGTGGCCAAGACTGGGAATTAAACATACAGGGGTATCTGACGATTCGGAAAGATAGACAAGAAGGGAAAGGAGGTGGGGTAGCTCTGTTAATAAAGGATGATATCAGGGCAGTTGTGAGAGATGATATTGGCTCTAATGAACAAAATGTTGAATCATTGTGGGTGGAGATTAGAGACAGTAAGGGGAAAAAGTCACTGGTGGGCGTAGTTTATAGGCCCCCAAATAATAACTTCACAGTGGGGCGGGCAATAATCAAGGGAATAATGGAGGCATGTGAAAAAGGAACGGCAGTAGTCATGGGGGATTTTAACCAACATATCGATTGGTCAACTCAAATCGCACGGGGTAGCCTGGAGGAGGAATTCATAGAATGCATACGGGATTGTTTCTTAGAACAGTATGTTACAGAACCTACAAGGGAGCAAGCTATCTTAGATCTGGTCCTGTGTAATGAGACAGGAAAAATAAACGATCTCCTAGTAAAATATCCTCTCAGAATGAGTGATCACAGCATGGTTGAATTTGTAATACAGATTGAGGGTGAGGAAGTTGTGTCAGAAACGAGCATACTATGCTTAAACAAAGGGGACTACAGTGGGATGAGGGCAGAGTTGGCTAAAGTAGACTGGGAACACAGACTAAACGGTGGCACAATTGAGGAACAGTGGAGGACTTTTAAGGAGCTCTTTCATAGTGCTCAACAAAAATATATTCCAGTGAAAAAGAAGGGCGGTAAGAGAAGGGATAACCAGCCATGGATAACCAAGGAAATAAAGGAGAGTATCAAATTAAAAACCAATGTGTATAAGGTGGCCAAGGTTAGTGGGAAAATAGAAGATTGGGAAAATTTTAAACGACAATAAAGAATGACTAAGAAAGCAATAAAGAAAGGAAAGATAGATTACAAAAGAAAACTTGCGCAAAACATAAAAACAGATAGTAAAAGCTTTTACCAATATATAAAACGGAAAAGAGTGACTAATGTAAATGTTGGTCCCTTAGAAGATGAGAAGGGGGATTTAATAATGGGAAATGTGGAAATGGCTGAGACCTTAAACAATTATTTTGCTTCAGTCTTCACAGTGGAAGACACAAAAACCATGCCAAAAATTGCTGGTCACAGGAATGTTGGAAGGGAGGACCTTGAGACAATCACTATCATTAGGGGGGTAGTGCTGGACAGGCTAATGGAACTCAAGGTAGACAAGTCCCCTGGTCCTGATGAAATGCATCCCAGAGTATTAAAAGAGATGGCGGAAGTTATAGCAGATGCATTCGTTATAATCTACCAAAATTCTCTGGACTCTGGGGAGGTACCAGCAGATTGGAAAGCAGCTAATGTAACGCCTCTGTTTAAAAAAGGGGGGCAGACAATAGGCCGGTTAGTTTAACATCTGTAGTGGGGAAAATGCTTGAAACTATCATTAAGGAAGAAATAGCGGGACATCTATATAGGAATAGTGCAATCAAGCAGACGCAGCATGGATTCATGAAGGGGAAATCATGTTTAACTAATTTACTGGAATTCTTTGAGGATATAACGAGCATGGTGGATAGAGGTGTACCGATGGATGTGGTGTATTTAGATTTCCAAAAGGCATTCGATAAGATGCCACACAAAAGGCTACTGCAGAAGATAGAGGTATGCGGAGTCAGAGGAAATGTATTAGCATGGATAGAGAATTGGCTGGCGAACAGAAAGCAGAGCGTCGTGATAAATGGGTCCTTTTCGGGTTGGAAATAGGTGGTTAGTGGTGTGCCACAGGGATCGGTGCTGGGACCACAACTGTTTACAATATACATAGATGACCTGGAGGAGGGGACAGACTGTAGTGTAACAAAATTTGCAGATGAAACAAAGATTAGTGGGAAAGCGGGTTGTGTAGAGGACACAGAGAAGCTGCAAAGAGATTTAGATAGGTTAAGCGAATGGGCTAAGGTTTGGCAGATGGAATACAATGTCGTAAAGTGTGAGGTCATCCACCTTGGGAAAAAAAACAATAAAAGGGAATATTATTTGAATGGGGAGAAATTACAACATGCTGCGGTGCAGAGGGACCTGGGGGTCCTTGTGCATGAATCCCAAAAAGTTAGTTTGCAGGTGCAGCAGGTAATCAGGAAGGCGAATGGAATGTTGGCCTTTATTGCGAGAGGGATGGAGTACAAAAGCAGGGAGGTCCTTCTGCAACTGTACAGGGTATTGGTGAGGCCGCACCTGGAGTACTGCGTGCAGTTTTGGTCACCTTACTTAAGGAAGGATATACTAGCTTTGGAGGGGGTACAGAGACGATTCACTCGGCTGATTCTGGAGATGAGGGGGTTACCTTATGATGATAGATTGAATAGACTGGGTCTTTACTCGTTGGAGTTCAGAAGGATGAGTGGTGATCTTATAGAAACATTTAAAATAATGAAAGGGATAGACAAGATAGAGGCAGAGAGGTTGTTTCCACTGGTAGGGGAGACTAGAACTAGGGGGCACAACCTCAAAATACAGGGGAGCCAATTTAAAACCGAGTTGAGAAGGAATTTCTTCTCCCAGAGGATTGTGAATCTGTGGAATTCTCTGCCCAAGGAAGCAGTTGAGGCTAGCTCATTGAATGTATTCAAGTCACAGATAGATAGATTTTTAACCAATAAGGGAATTGAGGATTACGGGGAGCGGGCGGGTAAGTGGAGCTGAGTCCACGGCCAGATCAGCCATGATCTTATTGAATGGCGGAACAGGCTCGAGGGGCTAGATGGCCTACTCCTGTTCCTAATTCTTATGTTCTTATGTTCTTATGTGCCAGATCGCATGTGCCAGATACTGCGCATGTGAAGAAGTTGCAGGGCCTTTCAAATGGATTATGATGACGTACTCTTAGAGTCCACCATCAGGGAGACTACAATTTCAGGGTCACCAGTTTGTCCACCAACTATGTGCACTGCCAAGTTGTCCAGTTGAATTAACTCCGAAGCCCAGCAGCCCCCCATGGTCTATCAGAGTGAGTGGCCAACCACCAGACTGGAGAACAACAGTGTTCAGTCGCTGGCTTGAACTATGAGACATTGAAAGCACACGCAAGACTAATTCCTTGTGGAAGTGCCGCTGACCTTATGCGCCATCCCCGAGAAAGTTAGGCCAAGTGAGCAAAATAAATGGCAGCGCATCTGAAGCCCTCACACACAGAGCGTAACAATCAGCAAAGGCCCACACACCCCACCATGACATGAACACTGGACAATGGAAGACAAAGCCACATGTAACTCACTCCCCTTCCCCCAGGGAGCTGACTTTCTGGAATAGGACCGCAAGCTCATATTCCACCTGAACGATTTCACCTCTCCCAATAAATAGCAATTATGAAATTAAAACACTAACCCACATTCAACCCCGTACCTGTGTCAAGCTATGGAACCCTGATAGCCAGAAAGTACAAGCCAGATCAAATAGTCCATGAATCACCACCGAGTTTATGAACTATCCACAAAAAAAGAACTACTGTAGGCCAATTCAGCAAAGTAACTGCAAGCAGACATGAGACATAATGTCTCCCTCCCACACAGTGAACCTGTAACACTAAAGTATGAGCGCAAAGCCCCATACATCCCACCATGAAACTAACATAAGGAACACAGATCCACATGTAACCACCATCTATCCAGCCCACAATGATCAGGGTATCATAGATTGTACCATAACCCCACTCCTGAACAGAAATACAGACTGGAACAACCACCACGCCCAGCCCCCCCCCCCCCCCTCATTAAGCAGAAAGACTGTGGTCCAATCAAAAACTTACTCTCCTCCACTGAACTGACCTACATTGAACCTCAATTTTCTCCCTAGCACTGAGCAGGAATGACCAGAACACAGACCCGCACTCCACTTCCCCCGCACTGAGCAGAAATGTTGTACCCAAATCCCCATGGATTCCTTTTCAATAATCAGTCCTCCCCCACAAAGCAGACATATCACCGCCATCCCCCAAATCATATTGGTTCCCCTTCCTCAAATAACCAGAGATTTAATTCCAGCCTGAATGCACTCCCCACACAGCCCCGCCCAGCCAAGAAACATCACCACCCACAATGAGCTTTGCTCTGGTGACTGGGACCCAACCTCTCACCTGAGAACATCTTTCCCACCTTCCCACTGAGCATCTCAGCTGATTGCAGCCAACCTGCCAATCCACCTTTCCCCATTCTCCTCATCTCCCCCACTCTTCTCTACCTCTCCTTTCCATCCTCCCCCTCTTCCCTCTACCTCCCCCACTCTCCTCTCCCTGCCCCTCCCTTCCTCTGCTCTCTGTTCCACATCCCTTCCCCTGATCTTCCTGGTCCAATTCAGTTATTCCATGCCCTGCTTGACCTGAATATTGCACTTGGTCTTGATTCCCCTGTTGTAGAACGCCACAAGAGATTGCTAAGTGATGTACTAAAATCGGCCGCAGATCTTCCACTCGTTTATGAGCATCGTCATTCCCTGCCATGCCTCTAGGTGGCACCTTGATAGGATTTCACACTACAACTGTCAGAGAACTGGTCAAACAGCAGCTCCAGATCAGCTCCAGCACTAGATGGCGTTTAGAGCACATCCAGCCTTCTAGCCTCTCGCTGCCCCAATACTCATACTCTCATATTACAGATTTTTAAATGAACATTTCTTTTACTGGCCACCCCTTAAGCCAGGTCTCAGCCTGTCCTGTGAATTTAAAATCATTTGTCTTCATTTCTTCCCCTTTGCCCTGGAACCACACTCGAACTAAACTTCCCATTCCTTCACACCCAAACTCTCTCTCTTCAGCCTTCGCTCATGGACATCCGCCACTGCCTTCAAGCCACTGTCAGAAAAATCCCACTGATCTTTCTAGAGCCACTGTGGAAAATCCCACTTCTGTCTCACTTTCTTCAACAGGTTCTGGTCTAAGGCCTTGACCTGGTTCCTTCACTGCTGGGCCTGCTCTCTCGCCATTCTGCAGCCGCCTCCGTCATGCCTATCGGCCAGTGCCATCACCATGACACGGCCAGCACTGTGTCTCCTTACACCGTCACCACTTCAACACACTGCACTCCAGTCTGCCGAACAAAACAAACCCGGGCTCCACAGGAACACTGCCAACTGCAGTAACAACAGGGACGACCAGAGCCATAGCAGGCCCCGGAATGGTGCTGGATGCCAGTACGTCACTTTCATTAAAAAAAAGGCAATTATATTGGAGCCAGAAAACCGCAGGAGTGTAGCAGAAGGCATTCAGCCGGAACGCAATACGGCGGCTCTCAATCTGTGCTGGGAACTTTCGTGAGGTCTTTTTTCGGCCAGAACTTCTATACTTCTATCCTCTGCAAATGTGGTTCCTCGTCCCGGGGGTCATGTGGCCATGAGAGGGGATTCCCAGGTGAGCAGTCTCCTCCAGCCTGGCCTGGGATCCTTCAGGCGGCTGGTACACAGGGTAAAAAGAAGCATACTAGCCTCCCAGCTGCTGGAAGTGGGATCTACCTGGTCCAGGGTCTTGGCCTGGGCCCCTGATGACAATGGTCAGCATCATTCAGGAATCAGCTCCCTTTACAATTTTCAATCCGTTTTATCAGCTCAATTTTCTTCTATTTATCGTTCAGTATGAAATAAATAATTTTATCTTTGCTCCAAATTAATTCATACAATCTTCCACATTAATTCATCTACTCCATGATACCTCTCGTACTTCATATCTAAGATGATGTCTCTAAATCTTAAATTATTAATTCACCATCACCCAGACCTACGAAGCAGCACTTAAATAAATATACAATTCTGATCCTCTTATAAACAAGTTATTTAAATCTTCCACATTCAATTCATTTCACCCTATCAATTCCCTTGTAGGATATTGTTTCTTCCAACATCCCATCAGCAACATGATGGGACATCCACTAGTAATCATGTTTTTTTTTCTCTCATTCTCAGGATGTGGACATCGCTGGCAATGCTGGCATTTATTGGCCATCCCTAGTTGCCCTGAGAATGTGGCGATAGGCCTTCTTCTTCAACCGATGCAGTCTTTTGTAGCAGTTTGACATAACTTGATATAACAAGTGACTTGCTAGGCCAGTTCAGAGGGCAGTTAAGAGTCAACCACTTTGGTATGGGACTGGAGTTACATATAGGCCAGACTGGGTAAGGACAGCAGGTTTCCTTCCCTAAACCATTACATTACCATCGCCCTGTAACATGCGTAATTAGCATAATTAATTTACATGAATCCCAACAGAAAAGCAAAATTGAGCCTTTATTCTTTGACAGTATTTACATTTTCCACAATGAGGCTTGCCCTTCAGTGAGCTTTGCTATTACCACAATATTTTACTTGACACACAAAAAGAAAATGCTGGAAACATTCAACGGATCAGACAGCCACTGTGAAGGAAACGGGCGAGTTGATGTTTCAGGTGTGGAATCTTCATCAGAACTGGGAGATATTACAGGTAAACAGCATCTGAAAAGGTACAAAGGAGAAGGGGGAAGGAGAAAAACATATGCACACATTTGACATTTTAGTAGTTAAGAACTATTTTGATATAATAAGGTTCCACTCTGCAGTTAAATCCATGGTCCAAATGCATATGGCACTGTAGGACTCTGATCTACAGAATGAATGCTTAAGTTTCAGTTTGAGTTATTTACTCAGCGGAAACAAGATCTCGTTATTTCTAAGTGCATACTCATTTATTACTATGTGCTACTTATTAAATTTATATTTTAAGTTAAAAGTTGCTATTTTGGATTATTTGGGTGATTCTGTTCTCATCTTATTTACTGCAGGCTGCTGTTGAACCATGCTTATTCCTCTTTCCGCACAGAACATAAGAACAGAAGAACATAAGAAATAGGAGCAGGAATAGGCCATACGGCCCCTCGAGCCTGCTCCGCCATTCAATAAGATCATGGCTGATCTGCTCATGGACTCAGCTCCACTTCCCCGCCCGCTCCCCATAACCCCTTATCCCCTTATCGTTTAAGAAACTGTCTATTTCTGTCTTAAATTTATTCAATGTCCCAGCTTCCACAGATTTCTGAGGCAGCGAATTCCACAGATTTACAAACCTCTGACAGAAGAAATTTCTCCTCATCTCTGTTTTAAATGGGCGGCCCCTTATTCTAAGATAATGCCATCTAGTTCTAGTCTCCCCCATCAGTTGAAACATCCTTTCTGTATCCACCTTGTCAAGCCCCCTCATAATCTTATACGTTTCGTTAAGATCACCTCTCATTCTTCTGAATTCCAATGAGTAGAGGCCCAACCTATTCAACCTTTCCTCATAAGTCAACCCCCTCACCCCCGGAATCAACCTAGTGAACCTTCTCTGAACTGCCTCCAAAGCAAGTATATCCTTTCATAAATATGGAAACCAAAACTGCCGCAGTATTCCAGGTGTGGCCTCACCAAAACCTTGTATAGCTGTAGCAAGACTTCCCGGCTTTTATACTCCATCCCCTGTGCAATAAAGGCCAAGATTCCATTGGCCTTCCTGATCACTTGCTGTACCTGCATACTAGCCTTTTGTGTTTCATGCACAAGTACAGCTTCCATACTCAAGGCAATGTAAGTTTTTGAATTAGTTTTCACCAACACACGAACATCACATAGTTTTGTATTTCTTACCTGGACCCCAAGATGGAGGGCTATGTAATAGAGCTCTCTAGTGGATTACTCCACCTAGTGGACTACGGATATATCAATAAAAACCATGTGCTTGCACAATTGGTAGTCAGCAGCCATGTTAGTGCAAGTGTGTGTATTAGCTGTGTCTCAAGATACTACAGGCTACATGACAACAAACCCACCCAACCCCATTCACCACCCCCCACCCCCACCACTTCAGCAATCTCAGGAAGAGAACAGGAATTTTTATTTTGTATTATGTTTGTTCTCGGAATGTGGCCAACACTTACAAAACCGTATTTTTATTCCCCATCTCAAGGTGTCCTGAAGCCAATCACTGAGTGTTGTTGACAAGAGCCATAGAGAAGACACTCTCCAGAACTTTCGGCAGAGGTGTAAAACGGACCATATCAGATCGGCCACCTGTTCTACAAGCTGCCCGATTTTCCTTTGATGGAAACGAAAATCAGGCAGGGTGTGTAACGTGCGGCTGACCTGCTAACGGCCATTTTAAACCCCCTGATGTTAAAGATCCTGCCCAACTATTCTCACCTCTGTCGACTTCCATTTTCCATTTTCATTATTTTAATTTTGTATTATTTTTGTTCTTGGAATGTGGCTGACACTGACAAAAATGTATTTTTATTCCCCATCTCAAGGTGCCCTGAAGTTGACGGTGGGCCTTTTATCTGACCCGTTACATTCCTTGCTTGTGACTGATGGTGCTCCCATTATGATGTCAGGTAGGGAATTATCAGATTTTAGCATATTATCAATGAAGAAATGTTGATAAATGCCCAAGTCAGGATAGTGTATGACTTGGAGAGGAACTTGCAAATGATGGTGTTCCCGTGGCCTTACTGCTCTTGTTTTTACAATGTCACAGTGTGGTGTTCTTAGACTTCTAAACAGCCTTTGACAAAGTTTCTCATGAAAGCATACTGCAAAGCTGAACAGTGGGAATTCAAGGTAAACCCTTGAAATGGTTAAAAAGAACTAACTGAAAAGAAGCAGGATCAGAGAAACTGGGGCTGTTTGCCTTAAAAGATGGCTGCAGGGAGACCTTACAGTAGTGTATAAGTTGTTAAACTGTATAGAGTTTGTATATCCAGGGCATCATTTCAAAGAAAACCAAGATTAGACAAGGGGACCTACGTTTAAATTTGTGAAAGGCAAATGTAGGACCAATGTCGAGATGAATAATAGTTTATTATATGGTGTGATGGGGGAAGGGTTTTATTTTTTCAGATGGATGAGGGACAAAAGGCCTTCCCCATTTGTATTCATTTTATGATTCCCATTTTTCGTTTGTACTTACAAAGGTCACCAACACTTCAGAACATATTGCAATTAGTCAGCTCCCCACATCACATAGAAACGTTCAATAGATCATCGCATGAAATGTGTAGTCTGCATTGTATAGTCTGCATTTAAGTGACCTTTCACTAGTATCTTGGGGCTCAATTTTCCCGGGTCATTTGCGCCGTTTTTTAGGCAGCACCGGTTTTTTGGGGGTATTTATTTTTTTCAAAGCTTCCCTGCCAGCATAACTGACTTCGTTACGATTTTTCCAGGTCAGTTTTTTTTAACGGCATCCCTCATGTCTACGCCGGTTTTTATAATTTTTCGCAGTTTGGCCAAAATGTTTTCCTCCTAGGTCGGCGTATCTGGCCACTCCTAACAAACCTTCTGGGCACTTAAGAAAACCAGTGCACATTGACAAATCGGCACTGAAAGATGTCATTGTTTTTAATCGAAGGTTTTGGAGGGAGTCAAGAACGCTGTAAAAATCAGGAATAAAGATCAACTTTTTTTTACCTGTCAACATAGTAAATGGAAGTTGGTTGGATTTCAGAAGTTTTCTTATTTTTTTAACTCACACGCCACCACCTTGAAGCAGGGCTGGAGGGTCGTAGCTTTGGCCAGCAGAATCGGCCCCGTGCCTGGACACAGGAGCTCAGGGCTCGGCTGGAAAACGAGCCTGCGTAGCGGGGGGGAAGAGGAGGAGAGAGACAGCAAGGTGCCGATCGCAAGGCTTATGCACTGAGCCTGGGAAGCGAGGGGCTGTTCGGAAGGCTTTTGCAGACAGAGCCTGGGGAGTGAGGTGCCAATTGGAAGACTTCTGAAGACTGCAATGAGTTGGGGCTGGGGGGGGAGGGGGGGGGAGAAAGAAGGGGAGAAGTCACAAGACTGCAATTAGTTAAGGTGGGGGGGGGTGGGGGAGAGAGAGGAGGTCACAAGATCTTGGGTGTGGTCCATACATACAGACCTTGGGGAAAGAGAACTGTGACCCTGCCCTGCCTTCCTGCCATTTTGAGCTTCTTTAAAGGTAAAATTTAAGTATGGGGGCAATACTGACAATGACCTTGTGCGAGCCTTCAAATTCCTGGGACATTGGAACCAGTTCTGGGGGAAGTGGGACCTGTACAAAAGGGACGGTTTGCACTTGAGCAGGACTGGAACTGATGTCCTGGGGGTAACATTTGCTAATGCAGTTCGGGAGTGTTTAAACTAATATGGCAGGGGGATGGGAACCTATGCAGCGAGACAGGGCGAAGTAAAATGGAGTCAGAAACAGATGGTAGAAAGGTAAAAAGCAATAATGGAAGGCCGAGTAAACAAAGGCAAGAAACAATAAGGGCCACACTACATCATAATTCTAAAAGGACAAAGGGTGTTAAAAAAAACAAGCCTGAAGGCTTTGTGTCTTTAATGCAAGGAGTATCCGTAATAAGGTGGATGAATTAACTGTGCAAATAGATGTTAACAGATATGATGTGATTGGGATTACAGAGACGTGGCTCCAGGATGATCAGGGCTAGGAACTCAACATCCAAGGATATTCAACATTCAGGAAGGATAGAATAAAAGGAAAAGGAGGTGGGGTAGCATTGCTGGTTAAAGAGGAGATTAATGCAATAGTTAGGAAGGACATTAGCTTGGATGATGTGGAATTTATATGGGTAGAGCTGCAGAACACCAAAGGGCAAAAAACGTTAGTGGGAGTTGTGTACAGACCTCCAAACAGTAGTAGTGAAGTTGGGGAGAGCATCAAACAGGAAATTAGGGGTGCATGCAATAAAGGTGCAGTAGTTATCATGGGTGGCTTTAATATGCATATAGATTGGGCTAACCAAACTGGAAGCAATACGGTGGAGGAGGATTTCCAGGAGTGCATAAGGGATGGTTTTCTAGACCAATATGTCGAGGAACCAACTAGGGGGGAGGCCATCTTAGACTGGGTGTTGTGTAATGAGAGAGGATTAATTAGCAATCTCGTTGTGCAAGGCCCCTTGGGGAAGAGTGACCATAATATGGTGGAATTCTACATTAGGATGGAGAATGAAACAGTTAATTCAGAGACCATGGTCCAGAACTTAAAGAAGGGTAACTTTGAAGGTATGAGGCGTGAATTGGCTTGGATAGATTGGCGAATGATACTTAAGGGGTTGGCAGTGGATGGGTAATGGCAGACATTTAGAGACCGCATGGATGAATTACAACAATTGTACATCCCTGTCTGGCGTAAAAATAAAAAAGGGAAGGTGGCTCAACCGTGGCTATCAAGGGAAATCAGGGATAGTATTAAAGCCAAGGAAGTGGCGTACAAATTGGCCAGAAATAGCAGCGAACCCGGGGACTGGGAGAAATTTAGAACTCAGCAGAGGAGGACAAAGGGTTTGATTAGGGCAGGGAAAATAGAGTACGAGAGGAAGCTTCCAGGGAACATTAAGACGGACTGCAAAAGCTTCGATAGATATGTAAAGAGAAAAAGGTCAGTAAAGACAAACGTAGATCCCCTGCAGTCAGAATCAGGGGAAGTCATAACGGGGAACAAAGAAATGGCAGACCAATTGAACAAGTACTTTGGTTCGGTATTCACTAAGGAGCACACAAACAACCTTCTGGATATAAAAGGGGTCAGAGGGTCTAGTAAGAAGGAGGAACTGAGGGAAATCCTTATTAGTTGGGAAATTGTGTTGGGGAAATTGATGGGATTGAAGGCCGATAAATCCCCAGGGCCTGATGGACTGCATCCCAGAGTACTTAAGGAGGTGGCCTTGGAAATAGCGGATGCATTGACAGTCATTTTCCAACATTACATAGCCTCTGGATTAGTTCCTATGGAGTGGAGGGTAGCCAATGTAAACCCACTTTTTAAAAAAGGAGGGAGAGAGAAAACAGGGAATTATAGACCGGTCAGCCTGACATCGGTAGTGGGTAAAATGATGGAATCAATTATTAAGGATGTCATAGCAGCACATTTGGAAAGAGGTGACATGATAGGTCCAAGTCAGCATGGATTTGTGAAAGGGAAATCATGCTTGACAAATCTTCTGGAATTTTTTGAGGATGTTTCCAGTAGAGTGGACAAGGGAGAACCAGTTGATGTGGTGTATTTGGACTTTCAGAAGGCTTTCGACAAGGTCCCACACAAGAGATTAATGTGCAAAGTTAAAGCACATGGGATTGGGGGCAGTGTGCTGAAGTGGATTGAGAACTGGTTGTCAGACAGGAAGCAAAGAGTAGGAGTAAATGGGTACTTTTCAGAATAGCAGGCAGTGACTAGTGGGGTACCGCAAGGTTTTGTGCTGGGGCCCCAGCTGTTTACATTGTACATTAATGATTTAGATGAGGGGATTAAATGTAGTATCTCCAAATTTGCGGATGACACTAAGTTGGGTGGCAGTGTGAGCTGCGAGGAGGATGCTATGAGGCTGCAGAGTGACTTGGATAGGTTAGGTGAGTGGGCAAATGCATGGCAGATGAAGTATAATGTGGATAAATGTGAGGTTATCCACTTTGGTGGTAAAAACAGAGAGACAGACTATTATCTGAATGGTGACAGATTAGGAAAAGGGGAGGTGCAATGAGACCTGGGTGTCATGGTACATCAGTCATTGAAGGTTGGCATGCAGGTACAGCAGGCGGTTAAGAAAGCAAGTGGCATGTTGGCCTTCATAGCGAGGGGATTTGAGTACAGGGGCAGGGAGGTGTTGCTACAGTTGTACAGGGCCTTGGTGAGGCCACACCTGGAATATTGTGTACAGTTTTGGTCTCCTAACTTGAGGAAGGACATTCTTGCTATTGAGGGAGTGCAGCGAAGGTTCACCAGACTGATTCCCGGGATGGTGGAACTGACCTATCAAGAAAGACTGGATCAACTGGGCTTGTATTCACTGGAGTTCAGAAGAATGAGAGGGGATCTCATAGAAATGTTTAAAATTCTGACGGGTTTAGACAGGTTAGATGCTGGAAGAATGTTCCCAATGTTGGGGAAGTCCAGAACCAGGGGTCACAGTCTAAGGATAAAGGGTAAGCCATTTAGGACCGAGATGAGGAGAAACTTCTTCACCCAGAGAGTGGTGAACCTGTGGAATTCTCTACCACAGGAAGTTGTTGAGGCCAATTCACTAAATATATTCAAAAGGGAGTAAGATGTAGTCCTTGCTACTAGGGGGATCAAGGGGTATAGCGAGAAAGCAGGAATGGGGTACTGAAGTTGCATGTTCAGCCATGAACTCATTGAATGGCGGTGCAGGCTTGAAGGGCCGAATGGCCTACTCCTGCACCTATTTTCTATGTTTCTATGTTTCTGCATCATGATGCTACGTTGGAGACAATTGATTTGACGTCATCACATCAGGGACTTCAGAGCCCATAGGGTGCTGGGCAGGAGGCAATACCCACTTTGTGTATATCGAGACAGGCATTCGTACCTCCACCTGAGTGATACAGACTGTGTCAGAAGGCTACGTTTCTGCAAAGAAGTTGTAACTGAGATCTATGAGTTGGTCAAAGCAGACCTGCAACCTAGAAGCATCAGGAGGACTCCTTTGTCAGTTGAAGTGAAGGTTACAGCTACACTTTCATTCTATACCTCTGGCTCGTATCAAGCTACAACTGGGGATGTGTGTGCCATCTCTCAACATGCAACACATGTCTGCATTCATCAGGTGACAGCTGCACTATATGCCCAGAGGAATGACTACATAAAGTTCCCCATGACCGCCCAAACAATCCAAGACAGGGCTGTGGGCTTCTCCAGGATTACTGGCTTCCCAAAGGTACAGAGCTGCATTGATTGTACCCGCATCGCCTTGTGAGCACCTTTGGAGGATTCCGAGATGTACAGGAACAGAAAAGGCTTCCACTCCATTAATGTACAGTTCGTGTGTGACGACATGCATCGTATCATGTCAGTCGATGCAAAATACCCTGGGAGCACCCATGATGCATTCGTATTACGCGACTGTGTTATATCTGCCATGTTTCAGCAACAGCCAGAAGGGCGGAGCTGGCTACTGGGAGACAAAAGGTACGGCCTCACCACCTGGCTCATGACACCTCTACGTGTAACCCGGATGGAAGCTGACCGGTCATACAACATGTCGCACATTGCGACGCGCAGCATCATAGAGAGGAACATTAGCATCTTGAAACAGTGTTTCCGATGCCTGGACCATTCTGGAGGCTACTAGCTGTACTCCCCTGAGATTGTTGATCAGTTCACTGTTGTGTGCTGCATGCTGCATAACTTAACCATCATGAGGCAGGAGCACCTGGTCGTGGAAGACCAACGTGCGGTGAGAGTGGCTGATGATAATGATGCGGAAGATGCAGATGACGAGCAGGAGGAGGACGACGAGGATGAGGAAGCCATGCAAGTGCCTGAGGCCGGAGCACGACGGCGGACGAGGGCGGGCCATTGTGCCCCTTTAACAATTGCTCGAGCCTTGCACCAGCAGCTCATCCATGAATGCTTTACTGCTGCCTTAGGGCTCAGCGACAACTATTCCACATGGACCATGTTTACTGTTTGGAGCTATTCCATAATGTTGTGTTGTGTTAATGGAACAAATTTTGGAAATTATTTTTGTTTACTTCAAAAGTTGTGTTAAGAATGGAACAAATAATGGAAATGATTCAGTTTTAATTTAAAATATATTTTATTCAAAAGTTTAACAAACAGTTCTTTTGTGCTTAACTTTAATAAAATCATTCTTGTATCAAACTTTACTTTAAGATCACTCTTTAAGATCACTTAAAAACTTTAAGATCACTTACAAACTTTTAAACTTGTAAATTTACATAACTTACAAAAAACTTTTTATTTGAGAACAGTAACAACAATAATAACAACAACAACAGCAGCAAAGAAAGGTTGCACCCACCCATCTCTCCTCCACCTTATTCTAAGATCGCCCGCCGCGCTTGGTCTTCGACACTCCACCACCCCTGCCCACAGGCGGTGGCGCAGTGTTTCTGGGCTTGGTAGCAAGCTTATTCTTTCTAACATCTCAGGTACTGCGCACCTGTTGGGGGTGGGGCGTGAGGGGGTGGGGCGGGGGGTGGGTGGTGGCAGGCAGCAAGTTGGAGGGCCCGGCTTTGGGCTCTTCAGAGGCTGGTGTGGGGATTGCAGTGGGAGTGGCAGTTGATTCTGTCAATGGGCGCGGGGTCTGGGTGTGTTCCCTTATTGCAGCAGCTAACTCCAACATGTCGTCCCTTATGTGCCCTGGCAGTGTATCAACTACCTGCAACATTCACTCCCTCGTGTTGAGCAAAACTGTCTTAACTACCTGCAGCATTCCCTCCCTGATGGTCACTGACAGCGCATCAGCTACTTCTGACATTCCCTTCCTCATGGTCACTATTCCCTCACTGATGGTCCCGGATATCATTCCCATTTCTCGTGTCATTGCTGTTACTTTTCCCAACCTCATCACTCACCCCTCTGATGGTGTCCAGGAGTGATCGGGTAAGGTCAATGCTCTCTGCACTCAATTACACCATCTGAACCACACTTGTTAGATCCTGCACCTTAGGAGAGCACAGTCGAGCTCTCGTTCCCCTCCTCCCCACAGGTGTAGCTCGCACCTCACCACTGGGACCTGTAATCTGGGATGGTGGGGCCCTGGGTGTGCCTCGCTGCACCCCACCACTGGGACCCACAACCTCAGAAGGTGGGAAACCATGGATTGTCCCACCAGTAGTCACGGAAGGGGTTGTCACCGCCATTATGTATGCAAACCTCACCAATGTGTAAGACTTGCCACCAGGAGGCACACCGTGTGGGAGACCTAAGGGTCACCTGTGCACCCTGGGCAAGCAGGCATAAAAGGCAATCCACCATGCTGCTTACTCACTTTGGAGTTACATTAAAGAGACAAAGATCATAATGGCTTGAGCTGACAACACAGTCTTGTAGAGTTATTCTGAACGTAATAATTGGTGATGAGTTACAGATCATGAACTTTCACATGGTAATGGCTGCTGTTGGTATTCTTGAGAGATTTATTGGGAAGCCTTTGTTGAGCGTCTTGACCAATACTTCGTGGCCAATGAGCTGGACATGGCGGAGACGGCGGTCAAGCGCAGGGCGATTCGCCTCACCGTATGTGGGTCTTCGATATATGGCCTCCTCAAAAATCTGCTGGCACCGGTCAAACCAATGGACAAGACTTACACAGAACTGTGCACGCTGGTTTGGGAACACCTCAAGCCGAAGGAGAGCATCCTAATGGCCAGATGTCGCTTTTACATGCTCCATCACTCCGAGGGCCAGAATGTGGCTGTGGAAATATCAGAAAGGATTAAGAAGTTAGTTCAGACCTGGGGTCTAAAAAACTAATAAAGTCTCTTGCACAAAAAAACAAACAGCTACGTTAACCTCAGGGTCAATGAGATAAAGGATGAGGTAGGGTTATAAAACCATCAGGGAAAGCCACGGGATAATAAAGCCAAATTCAAAGGAGTCACCCTGGGTAAGAGATAGTGTGTAAATACTGAATGCCAATTAACAAAGTTCCGGCAATTGCTAATGACCAAATAAATGGTCAGGCTAGGAATAACGGATTGAAGACCAACAGACAGGAGGGAGTTACCATAACAGGACCAGCTGTGGCCACAGCAGTGGGTGGTAAGAAAAGACTTAATTGATCAAGATAAGGTTCACACATGATAAGGAAGACTCCACTTGGTAATAACTCTTGGAGGCGAGAGACAAGTTGCGATAACAGCAGAATGTCTCTGTATCTTGTAGAAACAAGCAGGCAATTAGTAGCAACACATGTGGTTAACTGAGGGACAAAAAAGGGTATAAAGATAGACAAGTGTGGACAGTCCAGAGTGAGAACCCGGGACCAAAACTCGAGAGAAGCAGGGACTAGGGAGCGACCCTTGAAGGAACAGTGTCAGGACCAGATTAATCACCCGGGACGTATTGGGTAACTATAAGAGTGTTGAGTTAAACAGTGTTGAGTTGAACAGAGTTGAACAAACAGAGTATTTTGAGCGGAAACGAACACCCTTAGGAACACCTTTTCTGCAGAGTTAAACAGAGTTAAATAGAGTATAAATAGTGAGTCTTCTACTTCTGTATTAAACGAACATTAACGATACTGTCATTTGTCTAGTGTGTAATTTGATATTTAACTCAGGCAACTACTAGTCACACGACTAGCGAAATTGCCGCTTGCACAACAGTGGCGAGCTTTGTCGCTGACCTAAGATGCCTTGCGGGACAGTGCGAATTTGCCGGATCGTTGGGAGAAATGTTGTGGGACTTTTTCGCGCTTGGAATCGGCCATGAGGTCATTCTTCGCAAACTGCTGTCTGCCAAATCCCTAGATCTGAGCAAGGATATCACGATAGCCCTGGCTTTCACATCCACGAGCGACAACACGAAACAGATATCTTCACAGCATCGAAGCTCACCAGCAAGTACTGTGCATAAAATAATGCCTTCAGCAGGCAGAACTGTACATGGCAGGGCCTACACGAACGCAGAGGCCTGGCCTAGGGTGACTCGGAGGCTGCTGTGGGGTGTGAATGCGTATCCATTAACACCATGTTGGTGCTGTGGGGACAGTCATAGAGCCCATCAATGTTGATTCAAGCACTATGTGTGCAAGGGCTGAGGAACAATGGGGCACCTCCAGCGAATGTGCAAATGACCTCTGACTCACCACATGGCAGAGTAGGCAGAGGGCGACCGATCCAGCGTGGATCACGCTGAAGGAGCAGGAGAGGCAACTCAACCTGAGGATGAAGAGGAAGTGTATGAGGTACATGCCTTCACCACCAAAAGTCTTCCGATAATATTAAAAGTTAAACTTAACAGCATTCCAGTCTCCATGGAATTGGACATGGGGGCAAATCAATCAATCATGAGCCAGAAGGCTTTTGAGAAACTGTGGGGCAACAAGGCACAGAGGCCAAAACTGAGCCCGATTCACACAACGCTGCACACTTACACAAAGGACTCATATCTGTTAGCGGCCACGTGGCAGTGACAGTATCGTACGACGGAATGATGCAGAATTCACCACTATGGATCGTACCAGGCGATGGCCCAATGCTGTTCTGCAGAAGCTGGCTAGGAAAGATCCAATGGAACTAGGATGACATCAAAGCACTGTCTTCGGTGGAAGACGCCTCATGCGCCCAGATGCTAAACAAATTCCCGGTGTTATTTGAGCCAGGCATCGGCAACTTCACAGGTGCCAAGGTGCAGATCCATCTTGTTCCTGGGGCATGGCCCGTTAATCACAAGGCCTGAGCAGTCCCATATATGATGCGAGAGAAAGTCGAGATCGAGCTGGACAGACTTCAATGAGAGGAAATCATATCGCCAGTCGAGTTCAACGAGTGGGCCAGTCCAATCGCGCCGGTGCTAAAGAGTGATGGGATGGTCAGAATCTGCGGGGACAACAAGGTAACGATCAACCGAGTCTCGTTACAGGACCAGTACCCACTACCTAAAGCGGAGGACATTTTGCAACGCTAGCAGGGGGAAAGTCATTCACCAAGCTAGATCTCACCTCTGCTTACATGACACAGCAGCTGGCTGAACCATCAAAGAAATTGACGTGCATCAACACGCACAAACGACTGTTCGTGTACCACAGATACCCGTTTGGGAGTCGCTCGGCTGAAGCCATCTTCCAGAGGAACATGGAGAGTCTGTTGAAATCGGTTCCATGCAATGTGCTGTTCCAAGACGATATCTTGATCACTGGTTGCAACACCACCGAACACTTGCACAACTTGGAAGAGGTCCTAAAGCATGGACAGAGTGGGACTCAGGCTGAAATGCTCCAAGTGTTTTTTCCTGGCGCCAGAGGTCAAATTTTTGGGGAGAAAGATTGCGGCAGACGGCATTAGACCCATGGACTCCAAGACAAGGGCATCAAGAATGCACCTAGACCACAGAATGTGATGGAGCTGCGTTCGTTCCTGGGACTCTTCAACTATTTTGATAACTTTCCACCGGGGTTGAGCACTTTGCTGGAACCCTTACATTTATTGCTACGCAAGGGTGACTACTGGGTCTGGGGTAAATCTCAACAGACAGCCTTTAATAAGGCCAGAAACCTGCTATGCTCTAACAAATTACTTGAATTGTATGACCCATGTAAACGTTTAGTACTAGCTTGTGATGCGTCATCGTATGGGATTGGTTGTGTGTTACAGCAAGAAAATGTGTCAGGCAAACTGCAACCAGTTGCATATGCATCCAGAAGTTTATCCAAGGCTGAAAGAGCTTACAGTATGGTTGAGAAAGAAGCGTTAGCATGTGTATACGGGTTTAAGAAAATGCACCAATACCTATTTGGTCTCCGGTTCGAGCTCGAAACTGATCACAAGCCCTTACTTCATTGCTCTCAGAAAGCAAAGGTATCAACACCTATGCTTCGTCCCGCATCCAGAGATGGGCACTAACATTGTCTGCGTATGTAATCCGCCACAGACCAGGCACAGAGAACTGCGCTGACGCCCTCAGTCGGCTACCATTGCCCACCACCGGAGGTGGAAATGGCACAACCCGCAGACTTGCTTCTGTTAATGAATGCTTTTGAGAGCGAGGGGTCACCTGTCATGGTTCGCCAGATCAGGACCTGGACTAGCCAAGACCCTGTGCTATCACTACTAAAAAGCTGCCTCCTTAATGGGAGCTGGTCGGCGATTCCCGGGGAGATGCAAGATGAAATTAAGCCGTTCCACCGACGAAAGGATGAATTGTCCATCCAATCGGATTGTTTCCTATGGGGGAATCATGTGGTTTTGCCAAAAAAAGGCAGGGAAACGTTTATACGCGACCTTCACAGTACCCACCCAGGCAGAGTCATGATGAAGGCTATCGCCAGCTCACACGTTTGGTGGCCCAGCATTGACTCCGAATTGGAGTCATGCGTACACCAATGCAACACTTGCTCACAGTTGAGCAATGCACCCAGGGAAGCCCCACTGAGCCTGTGGTCATGGCCCTCCAAACCGTGGTCCATGGTCCACGTAGATTTTACTGGCCCTTTTCTGGGAAAGATGTTTCTAGTAGCAGTGGACGCTACTAGACTGAATGTATAATCATGTACGTCCACTGCCACCGTTGAAAGCCTCAGGGCCATATTCGCCACCCATGGTTTGCCCAACGTTCTTGTGACAATGGACCATGTTTCACCAGTTCGGAATTCAACGAGTTCATGACCCGCAATGGCATTAAGCATGTCAGGTCTGCCCCATTTAAGCCCGCATCCAATGGTCAAGCAGAACAGGCAGCCCAAACCATCAAGCAGAGCTTGAAACACGTAACGGACAGCTCCTTGCAGACCCAGTTATCTAGGGTCCTGCTCAGCTACCGGACGCGCCCCCACTCACTCACCGGGGTTCCCCCTGCAGAATTGTTAATGAAGAGAGCACTCAAAACCAGGCTCTCCTTAGTCCACCCGGATCTCAATGATCATGTAGAAACCCGGCGGCACCAGCATAACATGTACCACGATCGCGCGGCTGTATCGCAGACATTGAGGTTAATGATCCTGTGTTTGTTCTCAATTACGGTCATGGTCCCAAATGCATTGCTGACACTGTTTTAGCCAAGGAGGGGAACAGTTGTTAAACTGTTGAATGGGCAAATGTGCAGAAAGCACTTGGATCAGACCAAACTGCGATTCACTGGTAACCAAGAACAGTTTGAAGAAGACTTTACCATCTATGATCCACCAACACACACCCAACCAGCAATCGACCTCGCTGTCAACCACGAGGATGAACCCACCATGCCCGACAGTCTGATCAGACCAGCCGCACTGCTGTGCAGCAATGATCCGACCAACTCACCCATGCCAGGACTTCAACTCAAGCGATCGACCCGGGAACGCAGAGCGCCAGATCGCCTCGACCTGTAAATAACTTGTACATAAGACTTTGGGGGGGGGGGGGCGGGGGAAGAGTGATGTTATGTATGCAAATCTCACCAATGTGTAAGACTTGCCACCAGGGGGCACACCTATGGGAGACCTAAGGGTCACCTGTACACCCTGGGCAAGCAGGTATAAAAGGCAATCCACCATGACATTGGAGTTACATTAAAGAGACAAAGGTCACAATGGTTTGAGCTTATAACACAGTCTTGTGGAGTTATTCTGAACGTAACAACCGCAATGAGCGGCACCTCCTCCAAAGTCAGTAAAACAGTGGGAGCTTCATCCAGCTCCATCCCCTCCCCCTTCCCCTCACCCACATGTTCTTGGTCTGGAGCGTTGGATTCGAAGATGTTATCCTCGTCTGAATTTTCTTCTACAGCGTCAGAGTTGGTCTGCAAAATATAACAAAATACTGACTATTGGTTAGCAGCAGAGGAGGGGGCAGGGTGGGTGGCATGAGTAGGCTCACACAACGCTGGCTAGGCAGTAGGCTGATTTGAAGAACCACGATGAATGAATGATAGCACATTGCATCAACCGGAGACATCCCCAGGAACTGAAGCATAGCTAGCCCGCGCAGTACTTAACATTTAGCAAAGCCAAACTGTGGAATTTGCAGGACTTACCCTCTCCCTCGAGTGTGGGCCCAGCTTGTGCAGTGCTGATTGCTTTTCTCCAGGCAGGACCCATCAAAGCAACGACCCTCTCTTCCAAGGGTGTCAGTGGGTGTAGATTTGCCGGGCCTCCTCCTGTTTGAGTTCTCCCCCTTTTATTATGTGCCACCTTCCTCTGCAAAGATGAAAACATAACTTTTTGGAGAGCGGGTCTTTCTGCTGGGTGGCACATATAGATGGTCAACTTTACAATTGCAATTCCAGTGAATAAATGAAAATATTACTTACACTAACTACTTGACCAAGGTCCTGCCACTTCTTTTTGCATTGGCCTCCAGATTTCGCGGTGGTCACTCTAGCGCAGTAATTTTCTGCAAGTTGATTACAGCGTTTCTTCATTTCCTTGGGTGTAACTTTTATGTGACCTCTGCTGGTGTCCAGCTCCTACCATCTGTTCTCAATCACAGTAACTAGTGCCTCCACTTCAGCCTGTGAGAAATTGAGCCGCGTTGCATCTTGTATTGCTTCAGCTGCGATTTTTCCAATGCTCTCATGCAGCACTTGTAACACACACAACTGGCTCTTTAAAAATGGGCAATTGCCAACTCGGAGCTGTACTGCGCGTGCGCGTCCATTGCAACAACGTCAGAAACGTAATTTTTTTTTCTCGCGCAGGTGCGGCATCATTTTTCGGTGCAGACAGTAGGCTCCACCCCGAGGCGACTGGACATGCTGCGCGGCGACAAATTTGAATTATAGATCGGGGAAACATTGGCAAATTATTTCTGCCGCATTTCTAGCCTAGATAAATGGGTGTAATTCTGGCAATATGCCAGAAAATGGGCATGGGCAAAATTGAGCCCTCGAAAAGATGGCAACCACAGGTTTATTGATATGACTGGAGCAATTGGAATAATCTCAAACAGGAAGTTGCAAACTTGGATTGGAATCAAATACCAATGAAAAACTTGCCTTGGCTCATGTGAAAGAGATTGTATCTAATGCTGTTTAACACACTAAAGCCAGCATTCAGTTATAGTTTAATAAAGGAAGTTCTACAACATTGGGCAAAAGCCAGTTGTGCTTTATCAGTGGAGAAAATGAGGTTACCAGAAGGTTACCTCCAAGCTAAATGCCAATATGAAAAGACTCTGATAAGGACTTACCATAGGTGTCAACACAATTGTGAGATTCCCTGTTGGTTCTTGTCATGTATTTAACTGCCATTGTAACTAGTTGTATACTGTGAGAACATTGACCTTTAGGTGGTGAACTTGTGGGAGACACTCTTAACCTGGTCTTTCAGGTATAAAAGGGGAAGCTCCACCCACCTTCATCACTTCAGTGCTGGAATAAAAGTTGCTGGTCACAGAGTGACCTTCTCTCAAGCATGGGCCTCGTGTGCATTTGTACTGTATAGTAAGGACATATCATTGGTGACAAGAAACTGGGATTTAAACCACACGAGCATGGCCACTAGCAGCACAGATGTGTTGGTGATGATTGGGACGACTTTATTGAGAGACTACAGCAAAGCTTCGTCACTAAGGAATGGCTGGGACAGGATTCGGCCGACAAACGCAGGGCTCATCTCCTGACGGTTTGTGGGTCCAGGACATACTCCCTGATGAAGGACCTTCTAGCGCCAGAGAAGCCGGCGGACAAGACTTTTGAAGAGCTCAGTAAGTTGATTGGGGAACATTTTAAACCGGCGAGCAGCATGCACATGGCGAGACATCGGTTTTATACGCACCGGCGGTGAGAAGGGCAAAGCGTTCCAGACTTCGTGGCAGACCTCCGGCGACTGGCGAGCCTATGTAAGTTCCCAGATGCATGCAGAGCGGAGATGCTGCGAGACTTTTTTTATTGAGGGCATCGGGCACGCTGGGGTTTTCAGGAAACTGATCGAGACCAAAGACTTGACCCTGGAAACAGCGACTTTGATGGCCCAGACATTAATCTCAGGGGAGGAAGAGACCAGAATGATGTTTGACAAAACTCTTGGTTTAAATGCAGCAAATGGACAGGGAGTCAACATTGTTAATGCGGCACACAGTTCCCCAGGCAGACAGTGGCAATCGGACATGCCCGAGCATGTAGTCGAATCCAAAGGGGGGATTCAACAGAGACTATGGCTAGCTGAACGACGATTCACGCCATCGCAAGGGACAATGCGGCCAGTAATGGGGCCATCAACACCTGTTAATGGTGTGTAATGGTGTACTTAAAAACAGTTACACAGACAGTCAGAGACGATCGACTGGTAATGGGCCTTTTGTTTCCAACAATGGCTCATGTTGGAGGTGTGGAGGCAAACACACAGCCAGAGCTTGCAGGTATCAGCAATACACCTGCAGAAATTGCAACGCCAGCGGTCACTTGGCGCGTATGTGCAGGAAGCCTGCAACCAGATTGATATACAAGGAGGACGGGGACGATGTAAGCCCTACGGGGCCAAATGGACACTAGGGGAAATCGCTGGAAGCTGAAGTTCAGCGGGTTCATGTGGAGCACATGTACAGTTCATACACCAGGACACCACCGATAATGATGAAAGTGCTCCTCAATGGCATCCCAGTATCAATGGAGCTAGACACAGGGACCAGCCAGTCCCTGATGAGTATCAAACAGTTCAACAAGTTGTGGGCGTCCAAGGCCAGGAGGCCAAAATTATTGGCAATTGATGCACAGCTACGGACATATACAAAGGAGATCATTCCGGTGCTAGGCAGTGCCACGGTAGTTGTGACCCACAAAGATTCGGAGAACAGGTTGCCACTCTGGATTACTCCGGGGGACAGTCCCGCACTGCTGGGGAGGAATCGGCTGGCTGTCATGAACTGGAAATGGGGTGATGTCAATATTCGCTCCACCGAAGTAATTGCATTATGCTCACAGGTCCTGGACAAATTTGGCTCACTATTTCAGCCCGGCATTGGCACTTTCATGGGGACCAAGGTAGTGATTCACATAAACCCGGACTGCAGGCCAGTACACTACAAGGCCAGAGTGGTGCCGTACGTGATGCGGGAAAAGATAGAAGGCGAATTGGACCGACTGCTGAGGGATGGCATCATCTCGCCAGTCGAATTCAGTGACTGGGTGAGTCTGATTGTGCTGGTGCTCAAGGCTGATGGGTCGGTCAGGATATGTGGTGATTACAAGGCCACCATCAATCGGTGTCACTCCAAGACCAATACCAGCTACCGAGAGCGGAGGACCTCTTCACGACGCTATCCGGTGGCAAACTTTTTTCAAAATTGGACCTAACCTCAGCTTATATGACCCAGGAGCTGGTGAGTGAGTCGAAGAAGCTGACCACCATCACAACACACAAGAGGTTGTTTGAGTACAACAGATGTCTGTTTGGGATTCGCTCGGCCGCCGCGATCTTTCAATGCAATATGGAAAGCCTCCTCAAGTCGATTCCGAGGACAGTGGTTTTTCAAGACAACATCCTCATCACGGGTTGTGATACTGAAGAACACCTCCGCAACCTGGAGGAGGTGCTATGCAGACTGGACCGGGTAGGTTTGCGACTGAAAAAGGTGACGTGCGTCTTCCTAGCACCAGAGGTAGAATTCCTGGGGATGAGGGTAGCAGCAAACGGGATCAGACCTACTGCGTCCAAAACAGAAGCGATCCAGAGAGCACCCAGACCCCGTAACACGATGGAGCTGCGTTCGTTCCTCGGGCTCCTGAACTATTTTGGTAACTTTCTTCCCAAATTGAGCACGCTGTTAGAGCCGCTCCACCTGCTCCTACGCAAAGGTCGTCAATGGGTCTGGGGGGGAACAGCCAGGAAAGGGCTTTTGATAGAGCATGAAATTTGTTATGCTCCAACAAACTGTTAACGTTATATGACCCATGTAAGAAACTTGTTCTAATGTGTGACGCATCGACCTATGGGGTCGGGTGTGTGTTGCAGCATGTTAATGCCAAGGGTCAGTTACAGCCAGTAGCTTATCCTCCATAAGTTTGTCCCAGGCAGAACGGGGCTACGGGATGGTAGAAAAGGAAGCGCTTGCGTGTGTATATGCTGTAAAAAAAATGCACCAGTACCTGTTCAGCAGGAAATTTGAGCTGGAGACAGATTATAAGCCCCTAACGTCCCTTTTGGCTGACATCAAGGCCATAAATGCAAATGCATCGGCCCGCATACAGAGGTGGGCACTCACGTTAGCCGCCTATGACGAGACAATTCGGCACAGACCGGGCACTAAAAACTGCGCCGATGCACTCAGCAGGCTCCCACTAGCCACCACCGAGGGGGCAACCAAGCATGCTGCTGAGATGGTCATGGCTGTGGAAGCTTTCAAAAGCAAAGGCTCACCCGTGACAGCCAGTCAGATCAAAGTCTGGACAAATAGAGACCCGCTACTGTCTTAAGTCAAGAAATGTGTCCTTAATGGGGACTGGGCAGCCACATACGGAGCATGCCCTGAGGAATTCAAACCATTTCACAGGCGCAAGGATGAACTCTCGATTCAGGCCGATTGCCTACTATGGGGAAACCGAGTAGTCATGCCCCAGATGGGCAGAGAGATGTTCATCAGAGAACTCCACAATGAGCACCCGGGCGTTGTCATAATGAAAGCAATTGCCAGGTCACACATTTGGTGGCCAGGGATAGATGCAGACCTGGAACTTTGTGTTCGCAGGTGCAACATGTGCGCCCAGCTGGGCAATGCGCCCAGGGAAGCCCTCCTTAGCCCCTGGTCCTGGCCCACCAAAGCATGGTCACGCATCCATGTGGACTACGCAGGTCCTTTCATGGGAAAAATGTTTTTGGTTGTAGTAGACACCTACTCCAAATGGATCGAGTGTGACATTCTCAATTCAAGCACATCCTCGGCCATAGTAGAAAGTCTACGGGCAATGTTCACCGCCCATGGTCCACCTGACGTCTTGGTCAGCGACAATGGTCCGTGCTTTACAAGCATTGAATTCCAGGACTTCATGGCAAGTAATGGTATCAACCATGTCAGAACGGCACTGTTCAAGCCGGCCTCAAACGGCCAGGCGGAACGAGCAGTGCAGATAATCAAACAGGGGATGCTCAGAATCCAAGGGTGTTCCCTACAAAGCTGCTTATCACGCCTCCTGTTGGCTAATAGATCCCGACCACACTCGCTCACAGGGGTCCCACCCGCAGAGGTGCTAATGAAAAGGATGCTCAAAACCAGGTTATCCCTCATACACCATGAACAAAATTGTTGAAAGCAGGCGCCGGTCACAATGTGACTACCATGACAGGAATGCGAGGACGCAATGTATTGATGACAATGACCCTGTCTTTGTTCTCAACTAGGCTGCAGGGCCTAAATGGCTCGCAGGCACTGTGACTGCCAAAGAGGGGAATAGGATTCTGGTAGTTAAACTTACCAGTGGACAAATCTGTCGCAAACACGTGGATCAAACAAAAAGGAGGTTCAGCAACCCTATAGAAGAAGCAGAGGAAGAACACAATGTAGAGTTCACTCCTCCACAAGTGGCCGAACACCGGAACCAAGTGGAGGAGAGCCCAGTCACTGTGGGCAGTCCAGATAGGCCTGAGGCACTGCAAACAGCAGACACTCAGGCCAGCGCCCAACAACCAGAGCCCCAACTCAGGCGCTCTACAAGGGAGAGTAATCCATCAGAGAGACTTAACCTGTGACCCCAATAAGACTTTGTGGGGGAGGTGATGTCATGTATTTAACTGTCATTGTAACCCATGTGTAAACTGACCAGTTGTACACTGTGAGAACATTGACCACTAGGTGGTGAACTTGTGGAAGACACTCCTAACCTGGTCTTTCAGGTATAAAAGTGGTAGCTCCACCCACCTTCATCACTTCAGTGCTGGAATAAAAGTTGCTGGTCACAGAGTGACCTTCTCTCAAGCATGGGTCTCGTGTGCATTTGCACTGTATAGTAAGGACATATCAGTTCTGAGAACTAATGCTAAATTATTAACTGTATTTGCAACACCCATTATCCAAACTGTGATAAGATTAGAGACATATGCCACTTCCCTATGTGTCAAGGATGTCATTGAACAGCTGCAGAACATTCTCAGGGGGTAGGCTGGCAGCCAGAGGTCGTGGTCCATATCGATACCAGTGACATAGGTAGAAAGAGGGATGAGGTCTTGCAGGTAGATTTTAGGGACATCAAAGGTAGTAGTCTCCAGATTACTCCCAGTGCCACGTGCTAGTGAGTACAGAAATAGGAGGATGGAGCAGAAAAATGCATGGCTGGAGAGATAGTGCACTTTGGAGGGCTTTTGATTCCTGAGGCATTGCGACCGTTTCTGGGAGAGGTGGGACCTGTACAAGCCGGACAGGTTGCTCTTCA
Source organism: Pristiophorus japonicus (assembly GCF_044704955.1). NCBI lineage: Eukaryota > Metazoa > Chordata > Chondrichthyes > Pristiophoridae > Pristiophorus > Pristiophorus japonicus. Next base: position 48,753,149 of record NC_091989.1, read on the forward strand.
ACAGGGCTGGGACTAATATCCTCGTGAGGGAGATTGCTAGTGCTATTAGGGAGGGTTTAAACTAGCTTCGCAGGGGGATGGGAACCTGAGAATAGATTTAGAAGTGAGAGAAGCAAAGCAGGAAATGGAAGGCAGAAAATTACTAAGCGAGTTTGGAAGGCAGAGGAAACAAAGGCTAGGAAATAGACAACAAGACAGTTTTGTAATACTAAATGGTCTATACTTTAATGCAAGGTGTTATGTATGTAAAGTTTACTAGTGTGTAAGACTTGCCACCAGGGGGCGCACCTGTTGGAGACCCAAGGGTCACCTGCACACCCCGGTCAAGCAGGTATAAAAGGCAGTCTACCATGCTGCTTCCTTACTCTGGAGTTACATTAAAGAGACCAAGGTCACAACAGTTTGAGCTTACAATATACAGTCTTGTGGAGTTATTCTGAACATAATACACGGAGTCTAGGAAATAAGGCAGATGAGCTAAGGGCACAGATAGACACATGGCTGTTACTGAGACATGGCTGAAAGAAGGGCAGGAATGGCAGCTCAACATTCCTAGTTACAGAGTTTTCAGACGGGATAGAGAGGGGGTTAAAAAAGGAGCGGGTGGCAGTATTGGTTCAAGAAGCGATTATAGCTGTGAGAAGGGATGATATGTTAGAAGGATCATCAAATGAGGCGAGATGGGTTGAACTAAAGAACAAACAAGGGGCGATCACACTGCTGGGAGTGTATTATAGAATCCCAAACAGTCTGAGGGAGAAAGAAGAGCAAATTTGTAGGCAAATTTCTGACAAGTGCAAAAACAATAAGGCAGCAATAATGAGGCATTTCACTGATCCTAATATTAACTGGGATACTATCAGCGTAAAAGGTATAGAAGGCACAGAATTCTTAAATTGCATTCTGGAGAACTATTCCAGCCAATATGTAGCAAGCCCAACAATAGTGGGGGCGGGGGTGGCGTTGCAGTTCTTGATTTAGGTTTCGGGAATGAAGCTGGTCAGATGGAAGGAGTATCAGTGGGAGAGCATTTTTGTGATAGTGATCATAATTCAGTTAGTTTTAGTATAATTATGGACAAGAACAAAGATAAAACAGGAGTAAAGGTTCTAATTTTGGGGAAGGGAAATTTTACAAAGTTAAGAAGTGATTTCGCAAAAGTGGACTGGAAACAGCTACTTGAAGGTAAATCAATGTTAGAGCAGTGGGAGGCATTGAAGAGAGATATACATGGAGTTCAGGGTAAACATGTTCCCACAAAGAAAAAGAGTAGAACTGCCAAATTTAGAGCCCCCTAGATGACAAGGTGCACACTGGGTACGATATGGCAAAAATGGGAAGCTCATATCAGATATCGAGAGCTCAATACTGCAGAAAGCCTGGAAGAGTATAGAAAGTGTGGGGGTCTCAAAGTGCATAAATTTGGTGGACTCAATCATTAGTATGTTCCTGCCATGTCCCTAGCACTGACTTGCCCCCACCAAGGTCTTATGTTGGGAAATGAGGGGCGGAACAGAACTGGAGGTGGAGGTCTAAGAAGACTTGGGACTCCTGACTACTATTGAAAAGCAGCAGTCTGCAGGCCACCAGGACCAAAGATCTAATGATAGTAAGGTAAGGTGACATTTACCTTTTCTGTCTTCCTTGCCCTCATGCTTGGCCCTCTCAGACTTTCCAACCTGAGGGGATCTCTAGTGCAAGACCCACCAGCAGCTTCTTGGGTTGGCACTGGAAATGAGCATCCCTCAGATGCAGGCTCTGAAAATAGAGGCAGGAGGACCAGGAACACTTCCTCTTGCCTCAGTGCAATGGCTGCTCTGTCTCTGCGTCTGCTCTGGGTGCAGACTGAGGACCATTTAGGTGGGGAAGCACAAGAAATCCGAGGCATGTAAAGGTGGCGAGACCTGACGCAATGGGTCTCCACCCCATTTTCTTCTTCATGGCATTTGGGAAAGTATTCCCCAGGCACCAGGGAGAGCAATTTTTGGGCCCATGTTTTCCTGAAATGTATTTTGAAATCCTTTAAAAGTTTAGACGCAGTAATGTTTACCTGGCCGTGGCAGAAATAAACTTCTCTGTCTTGGACTCAGGTTGCCCAAAGCTATTTAGACCAGCGGACTGAATGCCAATGGCCTATCCCATGTCTGAGACCATCAGAGATGCAACCCATTATCAGTCCTTTAAGTCAGTGGTTCTCAAACTGGGGTCTGTCAAGACTTTCCAGGGGGTCCGCAAAACAAAAACCCAATCGGTGATGGAGAGTGAGCCGGTGCGGAGCGGCCGGGCGCTGCTGAACGGGGCAGTGAATGGTCACCATGGCAGCGGCAACACTGGCTGTGCACTGCAGGAAGATGGGGAGAAGGAGGGAGGGAAAAAGACTGCGGGCCAGGAGCAGCCGCAATGCCACAGTCAGCAACAGGCGTCGGAGGCAGAATAGCGCAGGGAGAGGAACCGATCTCAGTAACAGTAAACAGATACAGCCCTTAAAAAGGCTGCAGCAACAGCATGCTGGAATTTGGTTTCTATTCTTTTGGCTCCGCATGAAGTATATCAGAAAGAAGCCAAACAAGCCAAAATTGTTGATACTAACAGTACGCTTTTGGAAAAAAAACAATTAGCCAACAAACCCAAGTGCTAAAAACAGTTAACATGTACCACAGGGCTAATTATCAACAGCAGAATCTAATCAGAAGAGCTATTTCATTTATCAAGCACCACAGTCGACCATCAGCATGCCATTCTTCATGTGTTATGCCATAATACTTTTATATTATGAGTATTGTATAGTATAATTTAGATGGGGTGGGGGGGGGGGGGTGTCCGTGATTACTAATCCATTTGAACAGGGGTCCTTCAACCAAAAAAGTTTGAGAACCATTGCTTTAAGTGACGATAGCTGGCGCAGCACCATAGGAGCTGCCAGTTTATATCAGAGCTGCAAATTTGTGCCAATAATGCAGAAGGAGCAGTTACTGTATTCCCCCACAAGTTTGTGTATTGAGTTGAAGTGATTGCAGAGTACCAATAATAAAGGTTCACTCACAGATCCCCTGACTGACCAACTCTGACTCATTGTAATCACCTCAAGCTCTGTCCTTTGCAGAAACTCAAATGCAGAATATCATTTGCAGAGCCAAGACTTTTGAATAATGGGAAATCTGAGACTAATCCCCTTACTCACAGCGCTGGGAAGATTCCGACCTAACAGTAAATAGAAATTATATAATAAATATCCTATGTTATATATCCATTAAAATGTAAATTCTGACTATTAAAGATTCTTACCATTATGGCTACTTTCAGTGACCAGCTTGAGTTTTCACCGACTCCACCATATATCTCTAAAAATAAAAAGAAAAATAATAAAATTCATGACATAACAAACACATGAAAAGCAATTAATTCTGGAGTAAAAGTCGCAGAACTAACCAATGTAAATCCGAAATTCTAGTGCGTGCTCTGTGCAATTTAAAATGGCTGGAAGATTGTCCACAATGTGGGCTGGAATCTTCGATACACATTCTCAGCAGGTGGAGTTCTCAAAAGGGAGTGCTAAATCTTAAATTACCCGGCTGTACTCACAGCCACATATCTTGCTTAAGGGGATTAGTCTCAAATTTCCCATTGTTCAAAAGTCTTGGCTCTGCAAATGATATTCTGCATTTGAGTTTCTGCAAAGAAAGGGCAGAGCTCTATGTAATTACAATGAGTCAGAGTTGGTCAGTCAGGGGATCTATGAGTGAACCTTTATTATTGGTACTCTGCAATCTCTTCAACTCAATACACAACCTTGTGGGTTGTTGTATATGGATGCCTGTTTACAATGTGATGTCTGTAACACTGTTATGCAACACTGAATGTACCCTTACACTGTACACACCTTACCTGTACACCAGAGAGTGCTGCTGCTGCAGACCGAAGGGTTACCTGCAGTAACCCAGTATAAAAAGCAGCTCCTGACTTGAGGAGCTGCAAATAAAGGACTATAGGTCGACATAGTTTTAGTATCATACTCTGCCTCGTGGAGACATTTGCTAAAGGTATCTACATATACCACATGGGAGAATAAAGTAACTGCTCCTTCTGCATTATTGGCCCAAATTTGCAGCTCTGATATAAACTGGAAGCTCCTATGGTACTGCGCCAGCTATCGTCACTTAAAGCAATGGTTCTCAAACTTTTTTGGTTAAAGGACCCCTTTTCAAATGGATTAGTAATCACGCCACACCCCCCCCCCCCACCCCATCTAAATTATACTATACAATACTCATAATATAAAAGTATTATGGCATAACACATGAAGAATGGCATGCTGATGGTCGACTGTGGTGCTTGATAAATGCTGTAGCTCTTCTGATTAGATTCTGTTGTTGATAATTAGTCCTGTGGTACATGTTAACTGTTTTTAGATCTTGGGTTTGTTGGCTAATTGTTTTTTTTCCAACAGCTACTGTTAGTATCAACAATTTTGGCTTGTTTGGCTTCTTTCTGATATACTTCACACAGAGCCAAAAGAATAGAAACCAAATTCCAGCATGCTGTTGCTGCAGCCTTTTTAAGGGCTGTATCTGTTTACTGTTACTGAGATCGGTTCCTCTCCCTGCGCTATTCTGCCTCCGACGCCTGTTGCTGACTGTGGCATTGCGGCTGCTCCTGGCCCGCAGTCTTTTTCCCTCCCTCCTTCTCCCCATCTTCCCGCAGTGCACAGCCAGTGTTGCCACTGCCATGGTGACCATTCACTGCCCCATTCAGCAGCGCCCGGCCGCTCCGCACCGGCTCACTCTCCATCACCGACTGGGTTTTTGTTTTGCGGACCCCCTGGAAAGTCTCGACAGACCCCAGTTTGAGAACCACTGACTTAAAGGACTGATAATGGGTTGCATCTCTGATGGTCTCAGGCATGGGATAAGCCATTGGCATTCAGTCCGCTGGTCTAAATAGCTTTGGGCAACCTGAGTCCAAGACAGAGAAGTTTATTTCTGCCACGGCCAGGTAAACATTACTGTGTCTAAACTTTTAAAGGATTTCAGAATACATTTCAGGAAAACATGGGCCCAAAAATTGCTCTCCCTGGTGCCTGGGGAATACTTTCCCAAATGCCATGAAGAAGAAAATGGGGTGGAGACCCATTGCGTCAGGTCTCGCCACCTTTACGTGCCTCGGATTTCTTGTGCTTCCCCACCTAAATGGTCCTCAGTCTGCACCCAGAGCAGACGCAGAGACAGAGCAGCCATTGCACTGAGGCAAGAGGAAGTGTTCCTGGTCCTCCTGCCTCTATTTTCAGAGCCTGCATCTGAGGGATGCTCATTTCCAGTGCCAACCCAAGAAGCTGCTGGTGGGTCTTGCACTAGAGATCCCCTCAGGTTGGAAAGTCTGAGAGGGCCAAGCATGAGGGCAAGGAAGACAGAAAAGGTAAATGTCACCTTACCTTACTATCATTAGATCTTTGGTCCTGGTGGCCTGCAGGCTGCTGCTTTTCAATAGTAGTCAGGAGTCCCAAGTCTTCTTAGACCTCCACCTCCAGTTCTGTTCCGCCCCTCATTTCCCAACACAAGACCTTGGTGGGGGCAAGTCAGTGCTAGGGACATGGCAGGAACATACTAATGACTGAGTCCACCAAATTCAGGCACTTTGAGACCCCCACACTTTCTATACTCTTCCAGGCTTTCTGCAGTATTGAGCTCTCGATATCTGATATAAGCTTCCCATTCTTGCGATATCTTAACCAGTGTGCACCTTGTCATCTAGGGGGCTCTAAATTTGGCAGTTCTACTCTTTTTCTTTGTGGGAACATGTTTACCCTGAACTCCATGTATATCTCTCTTCAATGCCTCCCACTGCTCTAACATTGATTTACCTTCAAGTAGCTGTTTCCAGTCCACTTTTGCTAAATCACTTCTTAATCTTGTAAAATTTCCCTTCCCCAAAATTAGAACCTTTACTTCCTGTTTTATCTTTGTTCTTATCCATAATTATGCTAAAACTAACTAAATTATGATCACTACCACAAAAATGCTCTCCCACTGATACTCCTTCCATCTGACCAGCTTCATTCCCGAAACCTAAATCCAGAACTGCAACCCCACCCCCGCCCCCACTATTGTTGGGCTTGCTACATATTGGCTAGAATAGTTCTCCAGAATGCAATTTAGGAATTCTGTGCCTTCTATACCTTTTGCGCTGATAGTATCCCAGTTAATATTAGGATCATTGAAATGCCCCATTATTACTGCCCTATTGTTTTTGCACTTGTCAGAAATTTGCCTACAAATTTGCTCTTCTTTCTCCCTCAGACTGTTTGGGATTCTATAATACACTCCCAGCAGTGTGATCGCCCCTTGTTTGTTCTTTAGTTCAACCCATCTCGCCTCATTTGATGATCCTTCTAACATATCATCCCTTCTCACAGCTATAATCGCTTCTTGAACCAATACTGCCACCCGCTCCTTTTTTAACCCCCTCTCTATCCCGTCTGAAAACTCTGTAACTAGGAATGTTGAGCTGCCATTCCTGCCCTTCTTTCAGCCATGTCTCAGTAACAGCCATGTGTCTATCTGTGCCCTTAGCTCATCTGCCTTATTTCCTAGACTCCTTGTGTTATGTTCAGAATAACTCCACAAGACTGTATACTGTAAGCTCAAACTGTTGTGGTCTTGGTCTCTTTAATGTAACTCTAGAGTAAGGAAGCAGCATGGTAGACTGCCTTTTAAACCTGCTTGCCCGGGGTGTGCAGGTGACCCTTGGGTCTCCAACAGGTACGCCCCCTGGTGGCAAGTCTTACACACTAGTAAACTTTACATACATAACACCTTGCATTAAAGTATAGACCATTTAGTATTACAAAACTGTCTTGTTGTCTATTTCCTAGCCTTTGTTTCCTCTGCCTTCCAAACTCGCTTAGTAATTTTCTGCCTTCCATTTCCTGCTTTGCTTCTCTCACTTCTAAATCTATTCTAAGGTTCCCATCCCCCTGCGAAGCTAGTTTAAACCCTCCCTAATAGCACTAGCAAACTGCCCCACGAGGATATTAGTCCCAGCCCTGTTGAGGCGCAACCCATCCAACTTGTACAGGTCCCACCTCCCCCAGAAATGGTCCCAATGCCTCAGGGATCTAAAGCCCTCCCACGTGCACTATCTCTCCAGCCATGCATTTTTCTGCTCCATCCTCCTATTTCTGTATTCACTAGCACGTGGCACTGGGAGTAATCCGGAGACTACTACCTTTGATGTCCCTAAAATCTACCTGCAAGACCTCATCCCTCTTTCTACCTATGTCACTGGTATCGATATGGACCACGACCTCTGGCTGTCACCCTACCCCCTGAGAATGTCCAGCAGCCGTTCAATGACATCCTTGACACATAGGGAAGTGGCATATGTCTCTAATCTTATCAAAGTTTGGATAATGGGTGTTGCAAATACATTTAATAATTTTGCATTAGTTCTCAGAACCAACAGGGAATCTCACAATTTAGCGTTGACACCTATGTAAGTCCTTATCAGACTCTTTTCGGATTGGCATTTAGCTTGGAGGTAACCTTCTGGTAAACCTCATTTTCTTCACTGATAAAGCACAACTTGCTTTTGCCCAATGTTGTAGAACTTCCTTTGTTAAACTATAACTGAATGCTGGCTTTAGTGTGTTAAACAGCATTAGATACAATCTCTTTCACATGAGACAAGGCAAATTTTTCATTGGTATTTGATTTCAATCCAAGTTAGCAACTTCCTGCTTGAGATTATCCAATTGCTCCAGTCATATCAATAAACCTGTGTTTGCCACTCCTTTCAAAGGCTCAATTTTGCCCAAGCCCATTTTCTGGAATATTGCCAGAGTTACGCCCATTTTTCTAGGCTAGAAATGCACCAGAAATAATTTGCCAAAGTTTCCCCGATCTATCAGTCGAATCTGGCGCCACGCAGCGTGTCCAGTCGTCTCGGGGTGGAGCCTGCTCTCTGCGCCGAAAAATGATGCCGCACCTGCGCGAGAAAAAAAAGTTACATTTCTGACGTTGTTGCAATGGACGCGCACGCGCAGTACAGCTCCGAATTGGCAATTGGCCATTTTGAAAGAGCCAGTTGTGTATGTTACAAGTACTGCATGAGAGCATTGGAAAAATTGCAGCTGAAGCAATACAAGATGCAACGCGGTGCAAAGACCAAGAATTTCTCACAGGATGAAGTGGAGGCACTAGTTCCTGTGATTGAGAACAGATGGCAGGAGCTGGACACCAGCAGAGGTCACATAAAAGTTACACCCAAGGAAATGAAGAAACGCTGGAATCAACTTGCAGAAAATTACTGCGCTAGAGTGACCACCGTGAAATCTGGAGGCCAATGCAAAAAGAAGTGGCAGGACCTTGGTCAAGTAGTTAGTGTAAGTAATATTTTCATTTATTCACTGGAATTGCAATTGTAAAGTTGACCATCTATATGTGCCACCCAGCAGAAAGACCTGCTCTCTAAAAAGTTATGTTTTTATCTTTGCAGAGGAAGGTGGCACATTATAAAAGGGGGAGAACTCAAACAGGAGGAGGCCCGGCAAATCTGCACCCACTGACACCCTTGGAAGAGAGGGTCGTTGCTTTGATGGGTCCTGCCTGAAAATAAGCAATCAACACTGCACAAGCTGGGCCCACACTTGAGGGAGAGGGTAAGTCCTGCAAATTCCACAGTCTGGCTTTGCTAAATATTAAGTACTGCGCGGGCTAGCTATGCTTCGGTTCCTGGAGATGTCTCCGGTTGATGCAATGTGCTATCATTCATCGTGGACCTTCAAAGGTTACTGCACAAGACAAAAGTTCACGGGGTTGGGGGTAATATATTAGCATGGATAAAGGATTGGATAACTAACAGAAAACAGATAGTCGGGATAAATGGTTCATTCTCTGGTTGGCAACCAGTAACTAGTGGGGTGCTGCAGGGATCAGTGCTGGGACCCCAACTATTTACAATCTATATAAACGACTTGGAAGAAGGGACTGAGTGTAACGTAGCCAAGTTTGTTGATGATACAAAGATCGGAGGAAAAGCAATGTGTGAGGAGGTCACGAAAAATCTGCAAAAGGACATAGACAGGCTAAGTGAGTGGACAAAAATTTGGCAGATGGAGAATAATGTTGGAAAGTGTGAGGTCATGCACTTTGGCAGAAAAAAATCAAAGAGCAAGTTATTATTTAAATGGAGAAAGATTGTAAAGTTCCACAGTACAGCGGGACCTGGGGGTACTTGTGCATGAAACACAAAAGGATAGAATGCCGGTACAGCAAGTGATCAGGAAGGTCAATAGTATCTTGGCCTTTATTGCAAAGGGGATGGAGTATAAAAGCAGGGAAGTCTTGCTACAGCTATATAAGGTATTGGTGAGGCCACACCTGGAATACTGCATGCAGTTTTGGTTTCCATATTTACAAAAGCTTTGGAGGCAGTTCAGAGAAGGTTCACTAAGTTGATTCCGGGGATAAGGGGATTGACTTATGAGGAAACGTTGAGTAGGTTGGGCTTCTACTCATTGGAATTCAGGTGATCTTATCGAAATGTATAAGATTATGGGGGCGCTTGACAAGCTGGATGCAAAGAGGATGTTTCCACTGATTGGGGAGACCAGAACTAGGGGGCATGATCTTAGAATAAAGGGCCACCCATTTAAAACTGAGATGAGGAGAAATTTCTTCTCTCAGAGGGTTGTTAATCTGTGGAATTTGCTGCCTCAGTGAGCTTTGGAACCTGGGACATTGAATACATTTAAGACGGAAATTGTTTCTTAAACGATAAGGGGATAAGAGCTTATGGGGAGCTTGCGGGGAAGTGGACCTGAATCCATGGTCAGATCAGCCATGATCTTATTGAATGGTGGAGCAGGCTCGAGGGGCCCTATGGCCTACTCCTGTTCCTATTTCTTATGTTCTTATGTTCTTATAATTACACATTTATACATTTTATTGTTTGATAAATGTTGATTGGAATGTTTAATGTTTGCTGTTGTCTCATTTCAGTTTTGGGGCTTTGGTATGGAAGGGCAAATTGATATAGTGATGGGAACGTCAAGAGGAACCCCCGGGAAGTGGGATGGAAATGAGCTCTGATGAGACGGTTGTGGACCTCCCTTGCAGGATCATGATGGAGTCGCTGCCTCCTCAGTCGCGTGTGTTGCTGCTCCTTGTCCTCCTGCTGTAGTTCCTTGATATGGTCCCCCTGATCCTCCTCCTGAGATGGTGCGGCTATGCCTGGTGGCAATGGCTGTGCCCTCATGATGGCGAGGTTGTGCAGCAGACGACGACGAATAGTTACACCCACTCAGGCGAGTACTGGAGGACTCCTCCCAAGCGGAACCGTTGTTTGAGCACTCCGATAGTCTGCTCAATGATGTTCCTGGTGGCTCTCATTGTATGAGAGCTGGGCAGGAGTGGTGGGGTTACGGAGAGGAGTGATGAACCAGGCGGAGCGTGGATAGCCCTCGTCTCCAATCAGACAGCTTGATGTGGTGGCTGGCAGAGAGCTGGCACACCAGTCTGGCACAGGATGAAGGCATCATGGCTGCTGCCAGGATAGTGAGCATTGATGGTGAGGATGCGGCGTGTATGGTCGCACACCAGCTGCACATTTGCAGTTACAGAAGATCTCAGGATTGTGCTGTGGTGCCTTCAAAGCAACATAGGTGCAGTCAATGGCACCCTGCACCATGGGGAAGACAGCTATCCTGCCGAAGCCACATGCACGCTCGTGCTGCTTCTCTTTGGTCATGGGGAAGGGGATGTAGTTCCTCCTTCTGTACCAAGCATCTATGACCTCGCGGATGGAGCAATGGACGGCAAACTGGGAGATGTTGGAAATGTCTCCTGTTGCACACTGGAAGGATCTATTGGCACACAACTTGAATGCGAAGGTGATCTTGACTGCCACTGAGAGAGCCATCCTCACCCTGGTCTGAGGCTCGAGGTCTGGTTGCAGGAGATAGCAGAGCTCTGTGACCACGTCCTTGCTGAAACACAGCCTTCGAACACACGGTTTCTCAGTATGATGTATGAGAACGGCTGCTGGAATACCCTGGGAGGGTACGATCTCCTGTTGCGCTGCTGCTGAAGCCCTCATCCATGCTCTAGACTTGACTATTCCAATGCACTCCTGGCTGGCCTCCTACATTCTACCCTACATAAACGAGAGGTGATCCAAACTCGGCTGCCCATGTGCTAACTCGCACCAAGTCTCGTTCACCCATCACCCCTGTGCTCACTGACCTACATTGACTCGATTTCAAAATTCTCATCCTCATTTTCAAATTCCTCCACGGCCTTGCCCCTCCCTATCTGTAATTCCCCCACCCCGACATGTCTGCACTCCTCTAATTCTGCCCTCTTGAGCATCCCTGATTATAATCGCTCAACCATTGGTGGTCGTGCCTTCTGTTGCCTAGGCCCCAAGCTCTGGAACTTCCTCCCTAAAATTCTCCACCCCTCGTTCCTCCTTCAAGAAGCTCCTGAAAACATACCTCCACCTGTGCTAATTTCTACTTATGCGGCTCGTTGTCAAATTCTTTTCTCATAATACTCCTGTGAAGCGCCTTGGGATGTTTCACTATGTTAAAGGTGCTATATAAATACAAGTTGTTGTGTTGTGGTTGTTCTCCCTCTGACCACATCCTGCTGTCCTTGTATTTGTCTTTCTCCCTCTCTTCTTGCCTTTCTCATTGTCTTTCTCCCCCTCTCTCTCTGTGTCTTTCTCCCTGTATCTCTCTGCCTTTCTCCTTGTATTGCTGCCTCTCTGCCTTTGAATCTGTATTTGTTTCCGCCGAAGGAAACTCCGACGGTGCCGTCGCAGCAGGAGGTCTAGTGCCAACACAGCCCCCATGAAATGAGATAAATGTTGCAGAATCAAATCTGCCCTGAATTAAACAAAGTAATGCTTAAGAGCCAGAATAGTCCTTGAGGTGAAAACCGCCGCAATCCTTGCAACAGGCACTCTGCCTATCTGTCAGCAAGCTGGAAGTAATAATGAGCGACAGAAAAGTTGGACAAGATGGTGCCTTTAAATAATGCTTCTCCAGCCACCTTCTGCCTGCATCTCGACAGCTGAAGCTCCCATTGTTAGCGCCAGGCTGTACCTGAGGAGGAGAGGCCAAATTTATGGGTGGGGGTGGTAACGAGGTGGTGCGCACAGTGATGATATCATCATCACCGGGCGCACCCAAGCGGGGCAGCACCTGGTAGCGCCTCCAAAAGACCTGAGGCCAATTTTGCTGGGAGCGATCACCTGGGCGAAAACTGATTTGTGCTCTCCCCCGAGGCGCGAACAGGAGGCGCAGTTGACGTCAATTTTGGCCCCTTCATCTGCACTCACCTTTCATTATCATAAAAGGAAAGATAAACACTCTTAATGCTGGATGACTGGCAAAATTTAAACAATGCCAAGCAAGAAGGTACTATCTTGGATTGGAATCTCACTACGAGTGAAAAACCAGTCTCACTTCATACCAACAATATCATATTTTGTGTTGCCCTACCCAGTAAAGCAATGAACCAGAAAAGGACTGTCATTCAGGTATAGCTCTGGTTTAATAAAGGGTGTGCTGTGGCATTAGACAAAGGTGCTTTGGTAGATGCAGAGGATTAGGAACCCAAAAGAGTATCTCCATTCTAAGTTTCAATATGAAAAGACCCTAACAAGGGACCACATGTAGTGTAAGTCTCAGATACGTTCAGATATATGTGATTCTCTGACTGAGAATCATTCCATGAACTGATGGGAAATATAAACACCGGCATGGACCTGTTGGGCCTGTTTCTGTGCTGTAAATACTATGTAAATAGTCAAATCTACTTCGATCATTGAACCAAGCTATATTAACCCTCTTTTTGAAAAAGCATTAATAAGGTGGATGAATTCACTGAGCAGATAGCTGTTAACGGATAGGATGTAATTGGGATTACGGAGGCATGGCTCCAAGGTGACCAAGGCTGGGAACTCAACATCCTGGGGTATTCAATATTCAGGAAGGACAGACAGGAAGGAAAAGGAGGTGGGGTAGCGTTACTGGTTAAAGAGGAGATTAATGCAATAGTAAGGAAGGACATTAGCGTAGATGATGTAGAATCTATATGGGTAGAGCTGCAAAACACCAATGGACAGAAAACATTAGTGGGAGTTGTGTGCAGACCACCAAACAGTAGTAGGGAGGTTGGGGATGGCATCAAACAGGAAATTAGGGATGCGTGCATAAAGGGTACAGCAGTTATCATGGGTGACTTTAATCTGCATATTGATTGGGCTAACCAAACTGGTAGCAATACTATGGAGGAGGATTTCTTGGAGTGTATAAGGGCTGGTTTTCTAAACCAATATGTCGAGGAACCTGTTATATATGTAAACTTGTATTTACCTTGTGCAGCCACCAGAGGGCTCACCGCCTGGAGTCCCAAGGGATCCTATAATCCCTTAGGAGCACAGGTATTAAGGAGGCCTCACAGACTGGTGAGGCACTCTGGAGACCTGCAATAAAAGACTATGGTCACACTTTACTTTGAGCTCACAGTATTCAGTCAGACTCTTTCTTCATACATAACAACTGACGACGAGATACAGATAACGAACCCAACGATGCAGAGAACAGTGGGCACCCTGGAGAAATTCTCAGAGGGAGATGATTGGGAAACCTTCGTGGAACGACTCGACCAATACTTCGTGGCCAATGAGCTGGAAGGAGAAGCGAACGCTGCCAAACAAAAGGCGTTTCTCCTCACCATCTGCGGGGCACCAACGTATGGCCTCATGAAAAATCTGCTTGCTCCAACGAAACCCACAGAGAGATCGTACGATGATTTGTGCACACTGGTCTGGGAGCATCTGAACCCAAAGGAAAGCGTTCTGATGGCGAGGTACCGGTTCTACACCTACAAAAGGTCTGAAGGCCAGAAAGTGGCGAGTTATGTCACCGAGCTAAGACGCCTTGCAGGACATTGCGAATTTGAAGGACATTTGGAGAACATGTTCAGAGACTTTTTCGTACTTGGCATTGGCCATGAAACCATACTTCGCAAAGTTTTGACTGTAGAGACCTCAACCTTGAGTAAGGCCATAGCGATAGCCCAGGCGTTCATTGCCACCAGTGATAATATGAAGCAAATCTCTCAGCACACGAGTGCTGCAACAAGTACTGTGAACAAAGTGATGTTGTTTTCAAATCGCAACGTACAGAGCAGGCCCCCCATGCCTGCAGCTGCACGTCCGCAGATGTCTCAGAGTCCACCGTCAAGGGTGATGAATGCAAGGCCATTAACACCTTGTTGGTGCTGCAGTGGTGATCATTGTTTCCATTCATGCTGCTTCAAAGGATACGTTTGCAAGGGCTGTGGAACAATGGGACACCTCCAATGTATGTGCAGGCGATTTGCTAATCCTGTTAATCCTGCAAACCACCATGTTGCAGAGAAGGACAGATCCACGGCAGATCACGACGAACCAGAGCCTCAGACCGAGGAGGCAGAGGTATATGGGGTGCACACATTTACCACTATGTGTCCCCCGATAATGCTGAAGGTTGAACTAAATAAACTCCCGGTGTCAATGGAGTTGGACACGGGCGCTAGCCAGTCCATTATGAGCAAAAAGACTTTCGAAACATTGTGGTGCAGCAAGGCCTCAAGGCCAGTCTTGACTCCAATTCGCACAAAACTGAGAACTTACTGAAAGGAACTGATTCCCGTAATCGGTAGTGCTACTGTAAAAGTCTCCTACGATGGAGCGGTGCACAAGCTACCACTCTGGGTGGTACCGGACGATGGTCCCACGCTGCTTGGCAGGAGCTGGCTGGGAAATATACGCTGGAACTGGGACGACGTCTGAGCGCTCTTGTCCGCTGACGACACTTCGTGTGTGCCCAGGTCTTAAACAAGTTCCCTTCGCTGTTCGAACCAGGCATCGGGAAGTTCCAAGGAGCAAAAGTGCAGATCCACCTAATTCCGGGGGCGCAACCCATCCATCACAAGGCGAGAGCAGTATCGTACATGATGAGAGAAAGGGTAGAGATCGAGCTAGACTGGCTGCAAAGAGAAGGGCATAATTTTGCCGATCGAATTCAACAAGTGGGCCAGTCCGATCGTTCCTGTCCTCAAGGGAGACAGCACCGTCAGAATCTGTGGTGATTACAAAGTAACTATCAATCGTTTCTCCCTGCAGGACCAATACCCACTACCAAAGGCTGACGACCTTTCTGCTATGCTGGCGGGAGGAAAGATGTTCATGAAACTGGACTTGACCTCGGCCTACATGACGCAGGAGTTGGAGGAATCATCGAAGGCCCTCACCTGCATCAACACACACAAAGGTCTCTTTATTTATAACAGATACCCGTTTGGATTTCAATCAGCGGCAGCGATATTCCAAAGAAACATGGAAAGCTTACTGAAATCGGTCCCGCAAATGGTGGTCTTCCAGGACGACATCTTGGTCATAGGTCGGGACATAAGCGAGCATCTGCAGAACCTAGAGGAGGTTCTTAATCGACTCAACTGCGTGGGGCTTAGGTTAAAACGCTCGTTTTCCTGGCATCTAAAGTGGAGTTCCTTGGGAGAAGAATCGCAGCGGACGGCATCAGGCCCATCGATTCAAAGATTGAGAACGCACCGAGGCCACAGAATGTGACGGAGCTGCGGTCGTTTCTAGGACTCTTGAACTATTTTGGTAACTTCTTACTGGATCTCAGCACACTGTTAGAACCTCTGCATGCCTTACTGCGTAAAGGAGACGAATGGGTATGGGGCAAAAGCCAAGTAAAAGCTTGAAAATTGTTATGCTCAAACAAATTGCTTGTGTTGTATGATCTATGTAAGCATTTGGTACTAGCATGTGATGTATCGCCGTATGGCGTAGGGTGTGTATTGCAACAAGCTAATGATTTTGGGAAATTGCAACCGGTTGCTTATGCATCCAGGAGTCTGTCTAAGGCAGATAGAGCCTACAGCATGATTGTAAAAGAAGCATTAGCGTGTGTCTATGGGGTAAAGAAAATGCATCAATACCTGTTTGGGCTAAAATTTGAAATGGAAACTGACCATAAGCCACTGATAACCCTGTTTTCCGAGAGTAAGGGGATAAATACTAATGCATCGGCCCGCATCCAGAGATGGGCGCTTATGTTGTCCGCATACAACTATACCATCCGCCACAGGCCAGGAAAAGAAAACTGTGCCGATGCTCTCAGCTGGCTGTCTTTGCCCACCACGGGGGTGGAAATGGCGCAGCCCGCAGATTTAGTCATGGTTATGGAAGTATTTGAGAGTGAGCAATCACCCGTCACAGCCCGACAGATTAGATTAGAACTTGAACGAGCCAGGACCCCTTACTGTCCATAGTTAAAAACTGTGTGCTTCATGGGAGCTGGTTCAGTGTCCCAGTGGAAATGCAGGAAGAGAAAAAGCCGTTCCAGTGGCGCAAAGATGAAATGTCTATTCAGGCAGACTGCCTTCTGTGGGGAAATCAGGTAGTGGTTCACAAGAAGGGCAAAGACACCTTCATCAGTGACCTCCACAGTATCCACTCAGGCATCGTAATGATGAAAGTGATAGCAAATCCCATGTGTGGTGGCCCGGTATCGATGCGGACTTTAAGAGTTCTGCATGCACAGATGCAACACATGCTCGCAGTTAAGTAATGCACCCAGGGAGGTGCCACTAAGTTTATGGTCTTGGCTCTCCAAATTGTGGTCGAGGGTCCATGTCGACTATGCAGGCCCGTTCTTGGGTAAAATGTTCCTTGTGGTTGTAGATGCATACTCCAAATGGATTGAATGTGAGATAATGTCGACAAGCACGTCCACTGTCACCACTGAAAGCCTGCGGGCCATGTTTGCCACGCATGGGCTACCCGATGCCCTTGTGAGCGACAACGGGCCGTGTTTTATCAGTGCCGAGTTCAAAGAATTCATGACCCCTAACGGGATCAAACATGTCACATCTGCCCCGTTCAAACCAGCATCCAATGGTCAGGCAGAGAGAGCATTGCAAACCATCAAGCAGGGCTTGAAGAGGGTAACTGAAGGCTCACGACAGACTCGCCTATCCTGAGTCCTGCTTAGTTACCGCATGAGACCCCACTTGCTCACTGGAATTCCAGCTGCTGAACTGCTCATGAAAAGGACACTTAAGACAAGGCTCTCGTTAGTTCATCCTGATCTACATGAACAGGTAGAGAGCAGGTGGCTTCAACAAAGTACATATCATGATAGTGCAAATGTGTCATGCAAAATTGAAATCAATTATCCTGTATTTGTATTGAATTATGGACAAGGTCCCAAGTGGCTTCCCGGCACTGTTGTGGCCAAAGAGGGGAGCAGGGTGTTTTGAGTCAAACTTTCAAATGGATTCATTCACCGGAAACACTTGGACCAAATCAAATTCAGATTCACGGACTATCCTGAGCAACCCACTTTAGGCCCTACCTTCTTTGACCCCCCAACATACAAACCAGTGGCAACCAACACCACGGTTGGCCACAAAGCAGAACCCACCATCCACAGCAGCCCAGCAGGACTCACCACACCAGGCAGCCCAGCAAGGCCAGCTGCACAGCAGCTCAGCGAGGGTCCAACAGACGGTTCATCAATACCAGCATCTGCACCGAGACGATCAACCAGGGAAAGAAGGGCCCCAGATCGTCTCACCTTGTAAATAGTTACACTGTTGACTTGGGGGGGGGTGGGGAGTGTTGTTATATATGTAAACTTGTATTTACCTTGTACAGCCACCAGAGGGCTCATCCCCTGCAGTCCCAAGGGATCCCATAATCCCTTGGGAGCACAGGAACTTAAGGAAGCCTCACAGGCTAGTGAGGCACTCTGGAGACCTGCAAAAAAAAGACTAAGGTCACACTTTACTTTGAGCTCACATATTCAGTCAGACTCTTTCTTCATACATAACAGAATCAACTAGAATGGGTTTTGGGTAACAAGAGAGGATTAATTAGCAATCTGGTCGTGCGCCCGGGGCCCCTTGGGGAAGAGTGACCATAATATGGTAGAATTCTTCATTAAGATGGAGAGTGACACAGTTAATTCAGAGACTAGGGTCCTCAACTTAAAGAAAGGAAACTTTGACGGTTTGATACGTGAATTGGTTAGGATAGAGTGGAGAATGATACTTAAAGGGTTGACGGTGGATAGGCAATGACAGACATTTAAATATCTCATGGATGAACTATAACAATTGTACATCCCTGTGTGGCGTAAGAATAAAAAAGGAAAGGTGGCTCAACCGTGGCTAACGAGGGAAATTGGGGAAAGTGTTAAATCCAAGGAAGAGGCATATAAATTGGCCAGAAAAAGCAGCAAACCTGAGAACTGGGAGAAATTTAGAATTCAGCAGAGGAGGACTAAGGGTTTAATTAGGAGGGGGAAAATAGAAAATGAGAGTAAGCTTGCAGGGAACATAAAAACTGACTTCAAAAGCTTCTATAGATATGTGAAGAGAAGAAGATTACTGAAGACTTGCATTCAGAATCAGGGGAATTCATAATGGGGAACAAGGAAATGGCAGACCAATTGAACAAATACTTTAGTTCTGTCTTCACTAAGGAAGACACGAATAACCTCCCGATAATACTAGGGGACCGAGGGTCTAGCGAGAAGGAGGAACTGAGGGAAATCCTTATTAGTCAGGAAATGGTGTTAGGGAAATTGAAGGGACTGAAGGCCGATAAATCCCCAGGGCCTGATCGTCTGCATCCCAGTGTACTTAAGGAAGTGGCCCTAGAAATAGTGGATGCATTGGTGATCATTTTCCAACAGTCTATCGACTCTGGATCAGTTCCTATGGACTGGAGGGTAGCTAATGTAACACCACTTTTTAAAAAAGGAGGGAGAGAGAAAACAGGGAATTATAGACCAGTTAGCCTGACATCGATAGTGGGAAAAATGTTGAAATCAATTATTAAAGATGTAATAGCAACGAATTTGGAAAGCAGTGACAGGATCGGTCCAAGTCAGCATGGATTTATGAAAGTGAAATCATGCTTGACAAATCTTCTGGAATTTTTTGAGGATGTAACTAGTAAAGTGGATAAAGGAGAACCAGTGGATGTGGTGTATTTGGACTTTCAAAAAACTTTTGACAAGGTCCCACACAAGAGATTAGTGTGCAAAATTAAGGCATATGGTATTGGGGGTAATGTATTGACGTGGATAGAGAACTGGTTGGCAGACAGGAAGCAAAGAATGGGAATAAATGGGTCCTTTTCAGATTGGCAGGCAGTGACTAGTGGGGTGCCACAGGGTTCAGTGCTGGGACCCCAGCTATTTACAATATACAGTAATGATTTAGACAAAGGAATTGAATGTAATATTTCCAAGTTTGCAGATGACACTAAACTGGGTGGCAGTGCGAGCTGCGAGGAGGATGCTAGGAGGTTGCAGGGGTATTTGGACAGGTTAGGTGAATGGGCAAATGCATGGCAGATGCAGTATAATGTGGATAAGTGTGAGGTTATCCACTTTGGGTGCAAAAACAGGAAGGTAGATTATTATCTGAATGGTGACAGATTAGTAAAAGGGGAAGTGCAACGAGACCTGGGTGTCATGGTACATCAGTCACTGAAGGTAGGCATGCAGGTACAGCAGGCAGTAAAGAAAGCAAATGGCATGCTGGCCTTTATAGCAAGGGGATTTGAGTATAGGAGCAGGGAGGTCTTACTGCAGTTGTACAGGGCCTTGGTTAGACCATACCGTGAGTATTGTGTGCAGTTCTGGTCTCTTAGTCTGAGGAAGAACATTCTTGCTATTGAGGGAGTGAAGCGAAGGTTCACCAGACTGATTCCCGGGATGGCAGGACTGACATATGAAGAAAGACTGGATCGACTAGGCTTATAGTCACTGGAATTTAGAAGAATAAGAGGGGATTTCATAGAAACATATAAAATTATGACGGGATTGGACAGGTTAGATGTAGGAACAATGTTCCCAATGTTGGGGAAGTCCTGAACCAGGGGTCACAGTCTAAGGATAAGGGGTAAGCCATTTAGGACCGAGATGAGGAGAAATTTCTTCACTCAGGGAATTGTGAAGCTGTGGAATTCTCTGAAAGTTGAGGCCAGTTCGTTAGATATATTCAAAAGAGAGTTAAATGTGGCCCTTATGGCTAAAGGGATCAAGGGGTATGGAGAGAAAGCAGGAATGGGGTACTGAAGTTGCATGATCAGCCATGGTCATATTGAATGGTGGTGCAGGCTCGAAGGGCTGAATGGCCTACTCCTGCACCTACTTTCTATGTTTCTATTTCTAAGTCACAATTCTGTGGACAAGGTAGGTTAGTTGAATGCCTTTTCGCTGATAAGTGATTTGAAATCCTTCAAATACATAATCCTAGTAATGGACTGTTGCACGGGGTACCCACGTTTTTCAGGCTGTGGTGGAATAGCCAATTCTTTCTCCTGGAATTATAGATGAAAAGCAATGCAGATTAATAGAATGGAAGCAGATTGCCTACTCAATGCTAGAGACTACAGCTATCAGTCCTATGGTTGGAGCAGTGCCACAGGAGCTACCAGTAATTGTATTATCCAGAGCTTCACATTTACTACAGCGATACTTCAACATCCACATCATCATCATCATAGGCAGTCCCTCGGGATCAAGGAAGGCTTGCTTCCACTCTTAGCATGAGTTCTTAGGTAGCTGTACAGTCCAATACGAGAACCACAGTTTCTGTCACAGGTGGGACAGCTAGTCATTGAGGAAAAGGGTGGGCAGGGAGCCTGGTTTGCCGTACGCTCCTTCCGCTGCCTGCGCTTGATTTCTGCATGCTCTCGGCGACGATACTCGAGAAGCATAGTGCCCTCCCGAATGCACTTCCTCCACTTAGGGCGGTCTATGGCCAAGGACTCCCAGATTTAGTGAAGACAAACGTAGGTCCCTTGCAGTCGGATTCAGGTGAATTTATAATGGGGAAAAAAGAAATGGCAGACCAATTGAACAAATACTTCGGTTCTGTCTTCATGAAGGAAGACACAAATAACCTTCCGAATGTACTAGGGGACAGTTGGTCTAGTGAGAAGGAGGAACTGAAGGATATCCTTATTAGGCGGGAAATTGTGTTAGGGAAATTAATGGGATTGAAGGCCAATAAATCCCTGGGGCCTGATAGTCTGCATCCCAGAGTACTTAAGGAAGTAGCCCTAGAAATAGTGGATACATTGGTAGTCATTTTCCAACAGTCTATCAACTCTGAATCAGTCCCTATGGACTGGAGGGTAGCTAATGTAACACCACTTTTTAAAAAAGGAGGGAAAGAGAAAACGGGTAATTATAGACCGGTTAGCCTGACATCAGTAGTGGTGAAAATGTTGGAATCAATCATTAAGGATGAAATAGCAGCGCATTTGGAAAGCAGTGACAGGATCAGACCAAGTCAGCATGGATTTATGAAAGGGAAATCATGCTTGACAAATCTTCTGGAATTTTTTGAGGATGTAACTAGCAGAATGGACAAGGGAGAACCAGTGGATGTGGTGTATTTGGACTTTGAAAAGGCTTTTGCCAAGTTCCCGCACAAGAGATTGGTGTGCAAAATCAAAGCCCATGGTATTGGGGGTAATGTACTGACATGGATAGAGAACTGGTTGGCAGACAGGAAGCAGAGAGTAGGGATAAACGGGTCCTTTTCAGAATGGCAGGCAGTGACTAGTGGAGTGCTGCAGGGCTCAGTGCTGGGACCCCAGCTCTTTACAATATACATTAACGATTTAGATGAAGGAATTGAGTGTAATATCTCCAAGTTTGTGGATGACACTAAACTGGGTGGTGTTGTGAGCTGTGAGGAGGACGCTAAGAGGCTGCAGGGTGACTTGGACAGGTTAGGTGAGTGGGCAAATGCATGGCAGATGCAGTATAATGTGGATAAATGTGAGGTTATCCATTTTGGGGGCAAAAGCACAAGGGTAGAATATTATCTAAATAGCGGCAGATTAGGAAAAGGGGAGGTGCAACGAGACCTGGGTGTCATGGTTCATCAGTCACTGAAAGTGAGCATGCAGGTACAGCAGGCGGTGAAGAAGGCAAATGGTATGTTGGCCTCCATAGCTAGGGGATTTGAGTATAGGAGCAGGGAGGTCTTACTGCAGTTGTACAGGGCCTTAGTGAGGCCTCACCTGGAATATTGTGTTCAGTTTTGGTCTCCTAATCTGAGGAAGGATGTTCTTGCTATTGAGGGAGTCAGCGAAGGCTCGAAGGGCCGAATGGTCTACTCCTGCAACTATTTTCTATGTTTCTATGTCACTAGGGATGTCGCACTTTATCAGGGAGGCTTTGAGGGTGTCTTGGTAAAGTTTCCTCTGCCCACCTTTGGCTCATTTGCCGTGGACAAGTTCCTTACTTTGGGGGTCTCGTGTCTGGCATGAGCTTGCTTTGGGGGTCTCGTGTCTGGCATGCGAACTATGTGGCCTGCCCAGCGGAGCTGATCAAGTGTGGTCAGTGCTTCAATGCTGGGGATGTTGGCCTGGACGAGGACGCTAATGTTTGTGCGTCTGTCCTCCCAGGGGATTTGCAAGATCTTGCGGAGACATCGCTGGTGGTATTTCTCCAACGACTTGAGGTGTCTACTGTACATAGTCCACGTCTCTGAGCCATACAGGAGGGTGGGTATTACTACGGCCCTGTAGACCATGAACTTGGTGACAGTTTTGAGGGACTGATCTTCAAACACTCTTTTCCTTAGGCGGCCGAAGGTTGCACTGGCTCACTGGAGGCGGTGTTGGATCTCATCATCAATGCCTGCTCTTGTTAATAGGAGGCTCCCGAGATAGGGGAAGTGGTTCACGTTGTCCAGGGCCACGCCATGGATCTTGATGTTTGAGGACAGGCTGGTGTAGGACCTTTGTCTGACTAATGTTTAGCGTAAGGCTCATGCTTTCATACGCCTCGGTGAATACGTCAATTATGTCCTGGAGTTCAGCCTCTGTGTGTGCACAGACGCAGGCATTGTCCGCGTACTGTAGCTCGACAACAGAGGTTGGAGTGGTCTTGGACCTGGCCTGGAGATGGCGAAGGTTGAACATCTTCCCACTGGTTCTGTAGTTTAGCTCCACTCCAGCGGGGAGCTTATCAACTGTGAGGTGGAACATGGCAGCGATGGAGCGTCCTCCTCCGTTTCGGATGCCCCCAAAAGTACGTCACCATACTCCATCTGCTCCACGATGACATCGAAGTCGTGATCCTTACCAACGGATCCATCACAGACCCAATTCATGTCTGGACTGGGGTCAAGCAGGGCTGCGTCGTCGCCCCAACCCTCTTCTCATCCACATAAAGCTGCAATGTCTGCACAAACCATCAGCAATGAAGCTTCAGTCACACTTTCCCTTGCCTGAAAAATTCTTCCACACAGTGTGATCACCTGCAATTCTGGCCTTCGTAGGTAGAAGTTCAGATCCCAAGTTAACCATCACTTTGTTTTTGACTTGTTGGATCCAATAACAACTTGTATTTATATAGCTCCTTTAACGTCGCAAAACATTCCAAGGCGCTTCATGGGAGCAATATAAAATAAAATTTGACACCGAGCCACCCAAGGAGATATTAAGTCAGACATTAAGAAACAACCCACAAAGCAAATGCTCACTCCCTACAATCTGATATGTGGCAGTGGTATTATAATCTTGTCTGGGAAACAAACAAACCAGTGTCATTGTATGAAGCTTAATGATTTGAAACAAGCCCTCTTGTGACCTTCTGGACTTTGTAAAGTGGTAGAATAAACACTCAGGCTCTAAACTATGGAACAGGTTTGTTAAAAACTGTAATGTATGTATGTATGTATGTAAAGTAGAGTCAGGTCGCACCTGATTGAGTTCACGGTACTAAGCCGATTGAGTTATTGCATTCGCAACATTTGGCGATGAGGCACAATACAAACTTTCATGCACAAAAAAAAATGAGCACCGTTGGAATCCGGGAGCGATTCGTGGAGGGAGAAGACTAGGAGGATTTTACAGATCGCCTCGACCAGTACTTCGTGGCCAACAAGATGGATGAAGACACTGACACGGTTAGGCGTGGGGCAGTTTTCCTCGCGGTTGTGGTCCAAAAATCTATGGCCTTATAAAGAATCTGCTCTCACCTGCACGTCCAACGGAAAAAACCTAGGAGGAATTGTGTGCTCTGATTCAGGACCATCTCAAACCTAAAGAAGGCATCATTATTTCGAGATATCGCTTTCACAAGCATGTTCGTTCTGAGGGCCAGGACGTGGCAGAATTTGTTGTCGACCTGAGACGTCTCGCTGGGCCGTGTAAGTTTGGAACCGCGTTGGAAGACATGCTGCACGACGTCTTTGTAATAGGCATAAACCACAAGGTAATCCTGCAGAAGCTGCTGGCAGTGGAGATGCTGGATCTGAGCAGGGCCATCATGATCGCCCAGGCTTGCCTGACCACAGTCGATAGTACAAAGCAGACATCCTCGCAGAGTCGGAACTCCATGGCAAGTACTGTGCACCAGATTGTGTCGTCGCTTGGCAGAGCTGCACCTGGCAGGGCCTACCCAACAGAGTTTGCGAAACCTGTAGCTGCTTGAAGTCCGCCATTGGGCACGAATCCGATTTCACCCTGTTGGCGTTGTGGGGGCAATCATCGGCCTCATCAGTGCCGTTTCAGGCAGTATATTTGTAGAAGCTGTGCAAAAATGGGGCACCTTCAGCGGATATGTCCACAGCTCAGCAAGCGTGCTGCGACACACCACGTGGATGATGATGACTGATCCGGAGCGGATCCGGCAATGCAATGCGAGATACCCGAGGAGGAAGTGTATAGTGTACATTTATTCCTGACAAAGAGCCAACGGATAATGATTGAAGTAAAACTGAACGGCGTGCCGGTATCTATGGAATTAGACACGGGTACGAGTCAGTCAATTATGAGCCAGAGGACTTTCGAAAAGCTGTGGGGCACCAAGGCCGTGAAACCCAAGCTGAGTCCAGTAAATGCAAAATTGCATACCTGCACCAAAGAACTCATACCAGTGATTGGCAGTGCAGCAGTCAAGATGTCGTACGATGGGGCGGTTCATGATCTATCGCTGTGGATCGTTCTAGGCAATGGTCCATCGCTGTTCGGCAGGAGTTGGCTCGAAAAAATAAAGTGGAACTGGAACAATATTAAAGCTTTGTCATCGGTGGATGACGCTTCGTGTGCTCAAGTGCTGAGCAAATTTCCCTCGCTGTTTGAATCGGGCATCGGCAACTTCACGGAAGCCAAGGTGCAGAGCCACCTGGACTCGGATGCAAGACCCATCCATCACAAAGCTGGGCGGTCCCGTACATGATGAGGGAGAAGGTCGAAATCGAACTGGACAGACTCCAACATAAAGGAGTAATTTCACCGGTCGAATTTAATGAATGGGCTAGTCCCATTGTTCCTGTGCTGAAGAATGATGGCACTGTCAGGATTTGTGGAGACTACAAGGTTACGATCAACCGTGTTTCCAAACAGGATCAGTACCCGTTACCAAAGGCTGATGACCTGTTTGCAACGCTAGCCGGGGGAAAGTCATTCACCAAATTGGATCTGACGTTGGCCTATATGACACAGGAGCTTGTCAAATCATCGAAGAAACTTACGTGCATCAATACGCATAAAGGGCTGTTCATTTACAACAGGTGTCCTTTCGGAATTCGCTCGGCTGCCGCCATATTTCAGAGAAACATGAAGAATTTACTGAAGTCCGTCCCGAGAACCGTGGTGTTCCAAGACGAAATTCTGGTCACAGGTCGTGACACTGCCAAACACCTGCACAACCTGGAAGAGGTTCTATGTCGTCTGGACAAAGTGGGGCTCAGGCTGAAACATTCAAAGTGCGTCTTTATGGCACTGGAAGTCGAATTCCTGGGAAGGAAGATTGCTGCAAACGGCATCAGGCCTACGGACTCGAAAACAGAGGCCATCAAAAATGCACCCAGACCCCAGAATGTGACGAGCTGCGTTCGTTCCTTGGTCTTCTCAACTACTTCGGTAATTTCTTACCTAAATTGAGCACATTATTAGAGCCACTGCACATGCTGCTCAGAAAAGGTGACAACTGGGTTTGGGGTGTATCTCAAGACAGGGCCTTCGAGAAGACTAGAAATCTGTTCTGTTCCAACAAATTGCTGGTACAGTACGACCCGTGCAAGCGTTTAGTATTGACCTGTGACGCTTTATCACATGGGGTTGGTTGCGTGCTCCCACAATCCAATGAGTCGGGCAAACTACAACCCGTTGCTTACGCATCGAGAAGCATGTCTAAACTGGAAAGAGCCTACGGCATGGTAGTGAAAGAAGCTTTAGCCTGCATATATGGGGTTAAAAAGATGCACCAGTATCTGTTTGGGCTTCGTTTCGAGGTTGAAACCGATCACAAGTCGCTCATATCTTTGTTTTCAGAGCATAGAGGTATCAATACCAACTCATCGTCCCGCATCCAGAGGTGGGCGCTGACATTATCTGCCTATGATTATGTCATTTGCCATAGACCTGGCACCGTGAATTGTGCCGATGCATTGAACCGTTTACCATTGCCCACGCCGGAGGTGGAAACGCCACAGCTCATAAACCTACTGTTGGTCATGGATGCCTTTGAGTGTGAAGGGTCGCCTGTCACTGCTCAACAAATTAGGACCTGGACAAGCCAGGATCCGATCTTATCGGTTGTAAAACATTGTGTCCTTAGTGGTGATTGGTCGGTCATTCCCAGGGAAGTGTGTGATGAGACCAAACCTTACAACCGTCGCAAAAACGAACTATCCATTCAATCTGATTGTTTGCTGTGGGGTAATCGTGTTGTTATGCCCAAGAAAGATTTGTATGGGATTTACACAGTACCCATCGTGGTATTGTGATGATGAAGACCATTGCCAGGTCTCATGTTTGGTGGCCTGGCATTGACTCTGATTGGAGTCATGTGTGCATCAGTGCAACACTTGCATGCAATTAAGCAATGCACCAGTGGAATCTCTGCTAAGTCTGTGGTCGTGGCCATCCAAACCATGGTCGAGGATCCACATCGACTATGTGGGTCCTTTCCTGGGAAAAATGTTTTTGGTGGTGGTGGATACGTATTCCAAATGGATAGAATGTGTAATCATGTCATCCAGCACATCCACAGCCACCATTGAGAGCTTCAGAATAGGTAAGTTTTTTTTAGGCGCACTTTGTGGCGCGAAAAACGGGCGTCCAGGTCCGGGCTGCGCCATTTTAGGCGCGGCCCGAAACTTGGGCCCATAAGTGCACATCCAATTACTTTTTAAATGTGGTGAGAGTTTCTGCCTCTACCACCCTTTCAAGCAGTGAGTTCCCGACCCCCACAACCCTCTGTGTGAAGAAATTTCCCCTCAAATCCCCTCTAAACCTTCTACCAATTACTTTAAATTTATGCCTCCTAGTTGTTGACCCCTCTGCTCAGGGAAATAGGCCCTTTCTATCCATTATATCTAGGCCTCTCATAATTTTATACACCTCAATGAGGTCTCCCCTCAGCCTCCTCTGTTCCAATGAAAGCAAATCCAGCCTATCTAATCTGTCCTCATAGCTTAGATTCTTCACTCCCAGCAACATCCTCGTAAATCTCCTCTGTACTCTCTCCAGTGCAATCATGTCCTTCCTGTAATGTGGTGACCAGAACTGCATGCAATACTCCAGCTGTGGCCTAACCAGTGTTTTATACAATGCAAGCATAACCCCCCTGCTCTTGTATTCTATGCCTCGGCTAATAAAGGCAAGCATTCCGTATGCCTTCTTAACCACCTTATCTTAACCACCTGGCCTGCTACTTACAGTGATCTATGGACAAGCACTCCAAGGCCTCTTTGTTCCTCTACACTTCTCAGTATCCTGCCATTTAATGTGTATTCCCTTTCCTTGTTAGCCCTCCCAAAATGCATTGTCTCACACTTCTCTGAATTAAATTCCATTTGCCACTGTTTTGCCCACCTGACCAGTTGATTGATATATTCCTGCAGTCTGAAGCTTTCTTCTTCATTATCAACCACACAGTCGATTTTAGTATCATTTGAAAACTTCTTAATCATGACTGTATTACAATGTATTAGCTTTGCTAAAATCCATATACACTACATCATACGCTTTGCCTTCATCGACCCTCCTGGTTACCTCCTCGAAAAATTCAATCGTTAGTCAGACACGACCTTCCCTTAACAAATCCGTGCTGATCTTGATTAATCCGTGTCTTTCTAAGTGAAGAATTATCCTGTCCTTCAGGATTTTTTCCAATAATTTTCCCACCACTGAGGTTAGGCTGACTGGCCTGTAATTACTCGGTCTATCCCTTTCTCCCTTCTTGAACAAAGGTACCACATTAACAGTTCTCCAGTCCTCTGACACAACACCTGAAGCCAGAGAGGATTGGAAAATGATAGTCAGAGCCTCTGCTATTTCCTCTTTTGCTTCACTTAGCAGCCTGGGATATATTTCATCCGGGCCTGGGGATTTATTCACTTTCAAAGCTTGCTAAACCCCTTAATACCTCCTCTCTCACTATGTTTATTTCATCTAATATTTCACACTTCTCCTCGATAGTAGTCAAATAATAACTTCACGGTGGGGCGGGCAATAATCAAGGGAATAATGGAGGCATGTGAAAAAGGAACGGCAGTAATCATGGGGGATTTTAACCTACATATCGATTGGTCAAATCAAATTGCACGGGGTAGCCTGGAGGAGGAATTCATAGAATGCATACGGGATTGTTTCTTACAACAGTATGTTACAGAACCTACAAGGGAGCAAGCTATCTTAGATCTGGTCCTGTGTAATGAGACAGGAATAATAAACAATCTCAGAGTAAAAGATCCTCTCGGAATGAGTGATCACAGTATGGTTGAATTTGTAATACAAATTGAGGGTGAGGAAGTAGTGTCTCAAACGAGCGTACTATGCTTAAACAAAGGGGACTACAGTGGGATGAGGGCAGAGTTGGCTAAAGTAGACTGGAAACACAGACTAAATGGTGGCACAATTGAGGAACAGTGGTGGACTTTTAAGGAGCTCTTTCATAGTGCTCAACAAAAATATATTCCAGTGAAAAAGAAGGGCGGTAAGAGAAGGGATAACCAGCCGTGGATAACCAAGGAAATAAAGGAGAGTATCAAATTAAAAACCAATGCGTATAAGGTGGCCAAGGTTAGTGGGAAAATAGAAGATTGGGAAAATTTTAAACGACAATAAAGAATGACTAAGAAAGCAATAAAGAAAGGAAAGATAGATTAAAAAGAAAACTTGCGCAAAACATAAAAACAGATAGTAAAAGCTTTTACCGATATATAAAACGGAAAAGAGTGACTAAAGTAAATGTTGGTCCCTTAGAAGATGAGAAGGGGGATTTAATAATGGGAAATGTGGAAATGGCTGAGACCTTAAACAATTATTTTGCTTCGGTCTTCACAGTGGAAGACACAAAAACCATGCCAAAAATTGCTGGTCACAGGAATGTGGGAAGGGAGGACCTTGAGACAATCACTATCACTAGGGGGGTAGTGCTGGACAGGCTAATGGGACTCAAGGTAGATAATTCCCCTGGTCCTGATGAAATGCATCCCAGGGTATTAAAAGAGATGGCGGAAGTTATAGCAGATGCATTCGTTATAATCTACCAAAATTCTCTGGACTCTGGGGAGGTACCAGCGGATTGGAAAGCAGCTAATGTAACGCCTCTGTTTAAAAAAGGGAGGCAGACAACAGGCCGGTTAGTTTAACATCTGTAGTGGGGAAAATGCTTGAAACTATCATTAAGGAAGAAATAGCGGGACATCTAGATAGGAATAGTGCAATCAAGCAGACGCAGCATGGATTCATAAAGGGGAAATCATGTTTAACTCATTTACTGGAATTCTTTGAGGATATAACGAGCATAGTGGATAGAGGTGTACCGGTGGATGTGGTGTATTTAGATTTCCAAAAGGCATTCGATAAGGTGCCACACAAAAGGTTACTGCAGAAGATAAAGATACGCGGAGTCAGAGGAAATGTATTAGCATGGATAGAGAATTGGCTGGCTAACAGAAAGCAGAGAGTCGGGATAAATGGGTCCTTTTCGGGTTGGAAATCGGTGGTTAGTGGTGTGCCACAGGGATCGGTGCTGGGACCACAACTGTTTACAATATACATAGATGACCTGGAAGAGGGGACAGAGTGTAGTGTAACAAAATTTGCAGATGACACAAAGATTAGTGGGGAAGCGGGTTGTGTAGAGGACACAGAGAGGCTGCAAAGAGATTTAGATAAGTTAAGCGAATGGGCTAAGGTTTGGCAGATGGAATACAATGTCGGAAAGTGTGAGGTCATCCACCTTGGGGAAAAAAAACAATAAAAGTGAATATTATTTGAATGGGGAGAAATTACAACATGCTGCGGTGCAGAGGGACCTGGGGGTCCTTGTGCATGAATCCCAAAAAGTTAGTTTGCAGGTGCAGCAGGTAATCAGGAAGGCGAATGGAATGTTGGCCTTCATTGCTAGAGGGATGGAGTACAAAAGCAGAGAGGTTTTGCTGCAACTGTATAGGGTATTGGTGAGGCTGCACCTGGAGTACTGCGTGCAGTTTTGGTCACCTTACTTAAGAAAGGATATACTAGCTTTGGAGGGGGTACAGAGACAATTCACTAGGCTGATTCTGGAGATGAGGGGGTTACCTTATGATGATAGATTGAGTAGACTGGGTCTTTACTCATTGGAGTTCAGAAGGATGAGGGGTGATCTTATAGAAACATTTAAAATAATGAAAGGGATAGACAAGATAGAGGCAGAGAGGTTGTTTCCACTGGTCTGGGAGACTAGAACTAGGGGGCACAGCCTCAAAATACGGGGGAGCCAATTTAAAACCGAGTTGAGAAGGAATTTCTTCACACAGAGGGTTGTGAATCTGTGGAATTCTCTGCCCAAGGAAGCAGTTGAGGCTAGCTCATTGAAAGTATTCAAGTCACAGATAGATAGATTTTTAACCAATAAGGGAATTAAGGATTACGGGGAGCGGGCGGGTAAGTGGAGCTGAGTCCACAGCCAGATCAGCCATGATCTTGTTGAATGGCAGAGCAGGCTCGAGGGGCTAGATGGCCTACTCCTGTTCCTAATTCTTATGTTCTTATGTTCTTATGTCTGCATCATCCCTCTCTTTTGTGAAAACAGACACAAAGTATTCATTAAGAACCATACCCACATCTTCCGCCTCCACACACAGATTACCCTCATGGTCTCTAATAGGTACAACCCTTTCTTTAGTTATCCTCTTGCTCTTAATATATTTATAAAACATCTTTGGAGTTTCCTTGATTTTATTTGCCAAGAATCTTTCATGCTCTCCTTTGCTTTCCCAATATCCTTTTTAATTTCACCCCCTGGACTTTCTCTGCTCCTCTGGCGATTCTGCAGTATTTAGCCCTTGGCATCTCTCATAAGCTTCCCTTTTTATCTTTGTCCTACCCTGTATGACACTCAACATCCAAGCGGCTCTAGATTTGTTAGCCCTCCTTTTTTCTTTAAGGGCACATATTTGGCCCTGAAATTATGGAGTCTTCGCTGGCGTACGCTGAGTATACCGAACCAAAAGTAAAGTCTATTTCACTGACGCAGAGTTGGACTATTTGCTCAACAACTGCCCAGCAATTGCCCAAGAAACTCTTATGGCTGATAAAAGCAGGTATAGGGCCTGCTTTCATCAGCATAAGGGTTACTATAAATCTTATGTATTAAAATTAAAAAATTAAAAATGATGCACAAGAGTTCATGCAAATATTGGCCTGGATAAAAATAATTTTTTTAAAGTTAAATTTTTGTTGTACTTGGAGTAATGAAGGGACTTTTAATTAAATTTGAAAATCAGAACATTTGAATTTATTGGAATTGTGTAAATTGTTTAATTATTTGGGGATTCCATTGTATATCATTAGGGGATTGCAATGGAATCCTCCTATGTGATTGGAGAATCGAACCGCCTGTGTCCCTGGGATCAGGGGCCTTTATGCAGGCATACACCTGGAGGCCTAGACCCGAACTCTCCGCAGCCTGGGGATAAGTTCGGAAATGTTTTGGGGGTCGGAGGCGTAATCCGGAGGTATGCCTCTGACCGCAATTTCAGAGCCAATACCTTTGAACGTGGAGGATAGGTTAAAGAAATAAAAGATCTTAGTAAAAAGGATGAGTAAAAGAAAAAAAGTGGAACATGTTCCGATGAAGGGAACATACCCAAAACATTAACTTTCCATCATTACAGACGCTGCCAAACCTGCATTTCCAGCAATGTTTTCTTTTTAGTTCTGATTTCCAGCATTTGCAGATTTTTCCTTTTTATAAAATAGATGCACTGCTTGACAATCCAGTAGCAGAGTATTTTTATACAACTCTATACCAATGTGGTAGGACATAGGTTTTCACTGTGATGCCCCACACTATAGCCCTGAGTGGAGGGAGATTTTGCTGACAGAGAGGGAGCAAAAATCAAACCTGTACTCCTAGCAAGCAGCTGAAATGTGACATAGTCAGAAGTCTGGGAATATGGCAATCACGTTCCAAATCATCAGGGAATAATATGCAATGCTGGGACCTCCAGCAGGTGAGTTTAAAGAAAATTAAAGTGGGAAGTATTAATCAAAAGTTTGTCTTACTAAATTTCCTTCTTTCACTCTTTGCTGGGGAATGGTTCTTCAAGATCTGATTACTGGACCTGTTTCTGGCTGGGGCGGCGATCACCTCTTACAGAAACATAGAAACATAGAAAATAGGAGCAGTAATAGGCCATTCGAGCCTGCACCGCCATTCAATATGATCATGGCTGATCCTCTATCTCAACACTGTATTCCCGCTTTTTCCCCATACCCCTTGATGCCTTTTGTTTCTAGAAATCTATCTATCTCTCTCTTAAATATATTCAGTGACTTAGCCTCCACAGCCTTCTGTGGTAGAGAATTCCACAGGTTCACCACCCTCTGATTGAAAAAATTTCTCCTCATCTCGGTTCTAAATTTCCTACCCCGTATCTTGAGACTGTGACCCCTTGTTCTAGACTTCCCAGCCAGGGGAAACATCCTCCCCGCATCCAGTCTATCCAACCCAGTCAGAATTTTATAGATTTCAATGAGATCCCTTCTCATTCTTCTAAACTCTAGTGAATACAGGCCTATTCGACCCAATCTCTTCTCATGCAACAGTCCTGCCATCCCAGAAATCAGTCTGCTAAACCTTCAGTGCACTCCCTCTATGGCAAGTATATCCTTTCTTCGGTAAGGAGACCAAAACTGCACACAATACTCCAGGTGTGATCTCACCAAGGCCCTGTATAACTGTAGTAAGACATCCTTGCTCCTGTACTCAAATCTTCTTGCAATGAAGGCCAACATACCATTTGCCTTCCTAACTGCTTGCTGCACCTGCATGTTTGCTTTCAATGACTGGTGTACAAGGACACCCAGGTCCCTCTGTATATCAACACTTCACAAGCCATCACCATTTAAATCATACTTTGTCCTTCTGTTTTTCCTACCAAAGTGGATAACTTCATATTTATCCATGTTATACTACATCTGCCATGTGTTTGTCCACTCACTCAACCTATCTAAATCGTCTTGCAGCAACTTTGCATCCTCCTCACAACTCACAATCCCACCTAGTTTTGTGTAGTCAGCAAACGTGAAAATATTACTTTTGGAACCCTCATCCAAATCATTTATATATATATATATATATATATATTGTGAATAGCTGGGGCCCAAGCACTGATCCCTGTGGTACCCCACTAGTCACTGCCTGCCATCCTGAAAAAGACCCGTTTATTCCTACTCTCTGTTTCCTGTTAGTTAATCAATTTTCAATCCATGCCAATACATTACCTCAATCCTATGTGTTGTCTTTAGATGCTCTGATAATGACTCCATGAGGCAATGTGTTGTGATTGAACTGTAGTGACCTTAATCCTTTATTGATAACTCCAGAGTGAGGATCACACCTGGTGGCCTGCCTTTTATACTAGGCCAGGCACACCTGTACAGGTAACCTGCAAGTCTCCCACTACGGTGCCCTCTGGTGGAACACCTATTAATAGTACAAGCAGTAACCATGTAGGAT
This sequence comes from Pristiophorus japonicus, assembly GCF_044704955.1. NCBI lineage: Eukaryota > Metazoa > Chordata > Chondrichthyes > Pristiophoridae > Pristiophorus > Pristiophorus japonicus. Next base: position 48,787,227 of record NC_091989.1, read on the forward strand.
ACATGACATCACTCTCCCCTAAGCCTTTAGAGCAAATCGCCTCTGCATTGACTGTGCTTTGGGCTTAGCTCTATCTGGTTGACCCTTGGCGGGTCATTTCTATCTTGGGTGAGTGGGTGGTGTTTCGTTGGTAGTAGAGTGCTGGTGATTTCTGTTTGTGTGTCCATGACCACTCCATTCTCTCCCCCCCCCCACCCCCCCGCCACACACATCCCCACATATAGATGATGCCGATGGCTCATTACATTCATGTACATTCATGTCCAGAAAAAAAATTTGCATTTACATCATTACATCTGTGGTACAGTTGTGAGGCAAGTACATTCGACTGGTGAGGTACATTCTTGATACTTACTTGGAGTCGGTACTGGTGTCAGCACCAGTGCGTGAGGACGAGCTAGTTCCAGAACTGTGGATGGTGTCCAGGTAGGCTGGTGGCAGCACGGTGCCCAGTGCTGGCATGGGAACCCGGTTGGCTCAAGTTGCCTGCTCTCGGGGCTTTTGCCGTTGCTCCTAGCGTTGGGCAGGTTCACAGATGCCTGTGACCTCCCTGTCTTTCCTTGCACCCTGAGGAGCAGTCATCTAGCAGTGCACAAGGAACTGCTGACTTGCTTGCCTGGGCGTTATTTGGTTTGGGATCCTGGTTAGTCCCGGTCCCATTTGGGAGAACTGTTGCGGGTGACCCTTCGTTCCCGGGTATGGCCTTGGTGGCGATAGGGTCTGGGGGCTATGCCTTAGCGCGGTTTGCTCCTTCAGGCTCGTGGCGGTTGGTGCCATCGGGTGCCTGAGAAGTGGAGCCGATCAGGGGCAAGGTATAGATACCGGTGCCGTTGCTCTCCTGAGATCGTTTGCTCTGCAGCTTGTAAGTATTGGCTGCTTGTGGCCACACTCCATGGTGCATGACTCTGGTCCCAGGGACGCAGGTTACTACATTGGGTTGCTTGCTGGCCTGTGTGTTCCCGATGGGTATCTACCCGCTGCATTAACAGAATGCAGTTGAAATCCTACGTTTCATTACTCATTGTAAATAACCTGCAGATCCGATCGCAATTGCATGACATTTCTTTGCTTATTACATTACACAACTCTGATCATCAATTGCACATTTTACATTTAACTCACAGTTGCTCTTACATTGATTGAAAATGTGGAACTGTCCCTTTAAGTGTGGTGGGTTGCAGGCCTCCCTTAAGAGAGCCTTGCTACCTTTACCCCAATCCTCTTCTCCGTTTGGCCCCACATGTTGCTCCATCAGCGCTGCACCTTGTGATCTGGCCACCGCCATCTTTTCCTTCAGCGCATCACCTCATGGTTTGGGCACCATCTTTCCTCCATCCATGATGTTGACTGCGGTGACCCTCTTCTCTCCAGGTTCTGCCACCGAAGCTGGGAAGTCGCCTTTGGATCTGATTTTTTTCCTCCGGAGTCTTGTCACTGGAGCCTGGAAGGTGTGTTCGGGTTGTCTCAGCTGGATCACCTCCACGCAGTCGTGCTGGGTGGTCTGTGCCTCGGGTGCTGTGCTGATCCACCCTCAGGTGAGGGCTTGCTTTGTCTCTGAGCGCGGAGGACGTCGGATCGCTGGAGGGGTGAAATCTTCCCAACTCCAATGGATCTTCTCCATCCACCTTCTTCCGAGTAGTGTTGGTCCATCTCCTGCAACAATCCATAAAGGTAACTTGTGCAATGCCCCATCATGGAGTACATTAACATCCGTACTACCAACGACTGGGATAAGTTCATTGGTGTAGGTGCGCAGCTTTGCTTGAGCCGGGACCAACTTGGGTCGTTCAGTTTGATTGTCAATAGCCTCGCAAAGGCTTCTTGATTCATTACTGACTGGCTCGCCTCTGTGTCCACTTCCATGAAGACTGGAACGCCATTTATCTCGACTTCCAACCTCAACGGGGAACACTCGGTGGTGCAGGTTAACATGCCATATACCTTATCGTGGGGCTGTGCTGCCTCTCTGACTGTCGCTTCATAATCCGCGCTGGATTCATGGCCATCTGCAGATTCTTCATCAACACAGTGAGTCATATTTCTTTTACACATTCACTGGAGGTGGCCTTTTGTGCCGCAGCCTTTACATGCATAGTCTTTAAAGCGGCACTGGTGATCCCTGTGATTCCCTCTGCAACGCCAGCATGGAGCTACTTGGTTAGCCCCTCTCAGCGGACTCTGAGTTAAGGGACTCGGGGACCTGTTCTCTCTTCCCTAAGAAGGTTCACGTTCTACAGTCCAACCTCTAAAAGGTGCCATTCTGTGCACAGTACTTGCCAGGTTTGAGTCCTGAGGATGAGTCATCTGCCTAGAGTCGCAGGTCGAGGTCATGAATGCCTGGCTCACGGAGATGGCTTTCTGCAGTGTGACTGTGGTATCCACAGACAGTAGCTTATGAAGAAGGCCCTCATGGCCAATTCCAATGACAAAGATATCCCGCAGTGCTTCGGTGAGGAGGTCGGTGAAATCACACGGTGCCGCCTGCCTCCTGAGGTCTGCAGCATATTTCGCGATCTTCGGGCCATCGGTGGGTGTAAAATCGGTGTCTGATTGTGAAGATGCTCTCTTGGGACTTGAGTTGCTCTTGGATCAGCGTTACAAGTTCCTCGTATGTCTTCGCTGGTGCCAGCAAGTCCCTGATGAGGCCATAGACAGTGGGCCCACAACTGGTTCGCAGGATAGCTCTGCGCTTATCAGCCAGTGTGGCCGGATTGTCGCCTGCCAGGTCGTTTGTTGTGAAGAAATGGTCAAGCCTCTCCACAAGGGCGTCCCAATCATCACCATCGGCGAACTGCTGCAACGTACCAAGGGTAGCCATTTTCGCGTGAAGGTCTGTAATCTCGTCGCCAATTGTTATGGCTTTGGATGCTCTGATAATGACCCCACGAGGCAATGTGTTGTACTTGAACTGTAGTGACCTTAGTCCTTTATTGATAATTCCAGAGTGAGGATCACACCTGATGGCCTGCCTATTATATTAGGCCAGGCACACCTGTACAGGTAACCTGCAAGTCTCCCACTGCGGTGCCCTCTGGTGACACCTTGTAATAGTATAAACAGAAACCATGTAGGATACATGACACTATGTGCTTTAATTTTGCACACAAATTTTTCTTATGTGGGATTTTATCAAAGGCCTTCTGAAAATCCAAATACACTATATCCACTGGTTCTCCCTTATCTATTCTATCAGTTACATCCTCAAAAAACTCCAGTAGGTTTGTCAAGCATGATTTTCCTTTCATAAATCCATGTTGACTTTGTTTAATCCCGTTGCTATTATCTAAGTGTGCCGTTATCACATCTTTTATAATAGACTCCAGCATTTTTCCTACTACCGATGTCAGGCTAACTGGTCTGTAGTTCCCCGTTTTCTCTCCACCTCCTTTTTTAAATAGTGGGGTTACATTTGCCACCCTCTAATCTGGAGGAACTGTTCCATAATCTATAGAATTTTGGAAGATGACAACCAATGCATCTACTATTTCCATGGCGACCTCTTTTGGTACTCTAGGATGCAGATCATCAGGCCCTGGGGATTTATCTGCCTTCAATCCCATTATTAGTAAGAAAATAGTGTTGGAGAAACTAATCATTTCCTTTAATTCTTCTTGCTCACTCGACCCTTGGTTCCCGAGCATTTCTGGGACGATATTTGTGTCCTCTTCCGTGAAGACAGAACCGAAGTATTTATTTAATTGTTCTGCCATTTCTTTGTTCCCCATTACAAATTCCCCCGTTTCTGCTTGTAAAAGACCTACATTTGTCTTCACTAATCTTTTTCTTTTTCCGTACTTGTAGAAACTTTTGCAGTCGGTTTTTATGTTCCTTACAAGTTTACTGTCATACTCTATTTTTCCCCTCTTAAATCAATCTCGGTCCTTTTTTTGCTGAATTCTAAACTGCTCCCAATCCTCAGACCTGCTACTTTTTCTGTCAACTTTATATGATTCCTCTTTGGATCTAATACTATTCTTAATTTCTTTTGTTAGCCATGGTTGGGCCACTTTTTCTTTTGTGTTTTTACGCCAGAAAGGAATCTATAACTGTTGCAATTCATGCATTCGTTCCTTAAATATTAGCCATTGCCTATCCACCATCATGCCTTTTAATGAATCTTCCCAATCTATCATAGAAGTTAGGTACTATAGAGAATTAAAGGCCAGAGTGATTTCCTGGACTAGTTTGATCACCGAGATGGGTCATAGTAATATAGAAAATAGGTGCAGGAGTAGGCCATTCGGCCCTTCGAGCCTGCACCATCATTCAATAAGATCACGGCTGATCATTCCCTCAGTACCCCTTTCCTGCTTTCTCTCCATATCCCTTGATCCCTTTAGCCGCAAGGGCCATATCTAACTCACTCTTGAATATATCCAATGAACTGGCATCAACAACTCTCTGTGGTAGGGAATTCAGGTTAACAACTCTGAGTGAAGAAGTTTCTCCTCATCTCAGTCCTAAATGGCCTACCCCTTATCCTAAGACTGTGTCCCCTGGTTCTGGAACTCCCCATCATCGGGAATATTCTTCCCGTATCTAACCTGTCCAGTCCCTTCAGAATCTTGTAAGTTTCTATGAGATCCCCTCTCATCCTTCTAAATAACAGTGTATAAAGGCCCAGTTGATCCAGTCTCTCCTCATATGTCAGTGCCGCCATCCCGGGAATCAGTCTGGTGAACCTTCGCTGCACTCCCTCAATAGCAAGAACGTCCTTCCTCAGATTAGGAGACCAAAACTGAACACAATATTCCAGGTGGGGTCTCACCAAGGCTCTGTACAACTGCAGTAAGACCTCCCTGCTCCTATACTCTAATCCCCGAGCTATGAAGGCCAACATACTATTTGCCTTCTTCACCGCCTGCTGTACCTGCATGCCAACTTTCAATGACTGATGAACCATGACACCCAGGTCTCGTTGCACCTGTCCCCTTTCCTAATCTGCCACCATTCAGATAATATTCTGCCTTCATGTTTTTGCCCCCAAAGTGGATAACCTCACATTTATCCACATTATACTGCATCTGCCATGCATTTGCCCACTCACCTAACTTGTCCAAGTCACCCTGCAGCCTTTTAGCATCCTCCCCACAGCTCACACCGCCACCCAGCTTAGCGTCATCTGCAAACTTGGAGATATTACACTCAATTCCTTCATCTAATTCATTAATGTATATTGTAAAGAGCTGGGGTCCGAGCACTGAGCCCTGCGGTACTCCACTAGTCACTGCCTGCCATTCTGAAAAGGACCCGTTTATCCCGACTCTCTGCTTCCTGTCTGCCAACCAGTTCTCTATCCACGTCAGTACATTACCCCCAATACCATGGGCTTTGATTTTGCACACCAATCTCTTGTGTGGGACCTTGTCAAAAGCCTTTTGAAAGTTAAAATACATCACATCCACTGGTTCTCCCTTGTCCACTCTACTAGTTACATTCTCAAAAAATTCCAGAAGATTTGTCAAGCATGATTTCCCTTTCATAAATCTATGCTGACTTGGACATCCGGTCACTGCTTTCCAAATGCGCTGCTATATCATCTTTAATAATTGATTCCAACATTTTCCCCACTACTGATGTCAGGTTAACCGGTCTATAATTACCCATTTTCTCTCTCCCTCCTTTTTTAAACAGTGGTGTTACATTAACGACCCTCCAGTCCATAGGACCTGATCCACAGTTGACAGACTGTTGCAAAATGATCACCAATGCATCCACTATATCTATGGCCACTTCCTTAAGAACTCTAGGATGCAGACTATCAGGCCCCGGGATTTATCGGCCTTCAATCCAATCAATTTCACTAACACAATTTCCCGCTTTATAAGGATATCCTTCAGTTCCTCCTTCTCACTAGACCCTCGGTCCCCTAGTATTTCCGGAAGGTTATTTGTGTCTTCCTTCGTGAAGACAGAACCGAAGTATTTGTTCAGTTGGTCTGCCATTTCTTTGTTCCCCATTATAAATTCACCTGAATCTGTTTGCAAGGGACTTATGTTTGTCTTCACTAATCTTTTTCTCTTCACATATCTATAGAAGCTTTTGCAGTCAGTTTTTATGTTCCCAGCAAGCTACCTCTCATACTCTATTTTCCCCCTCCTAATTAAACCCTTTGTCCTCCTCTGCTGGATTACAAAATTCTCCCAGTCCTCAGGTTTGCTGCTTTTTCTGGCCAATTTATATGCCTCTTCCTTGGATTTAACACTATCCTTAATTTCCCTTGTTAGCCACAGTTGAGCCACCTTTCCAGTTTTATTTTTACTCCAGACAGGGATGTACAATTGTTGAAGTTCAGCCATGTGAGCTTTAAATGTTTGACATTGTCTATCCACCGTCAACCCTTTAAGGATCACTTGCCAGTCTATTCTAGCCAAGTCACGTCTCATACCATCGAAGTTACCTTTCCCCAAATTCAGGACCCTAGTCTCTGAATTAACTGTGTCACTCTCCATCTTAATAAAGAATTTTACCATATTATGGTCACTCTTCCCCAAGGGACCTCGCACAATAAGATTGTTAATTAGTCTTTTCTCATTACACATCACCCAGTCTAGGATGGCCAGCCCTCTAGTTGGTTCCTCGACATGTTGGTCTAGAAAACCATTCCTAATACACTCCAGGAAATCCTCCTCCACCGCATTGCTACCAGTTTGGTTAGCCCAGTCAATATGTAGATTAAAGTCGCCCTTGATAACTGCTGTACCTTTATTGCACGCATCCCTAATTTCTTTTTTGATGCTGTCCCCATCCTCACTACTACTGTTTGGTGGTCTGTATGCAACTCCCACTAGCGTTTTCTGCCCTTTGGCATTCCGTAGCTCCACCCATAGATTCCACATCATCCAAGCTAATATCCTTCCTTACTATTGCATTAATTTCCTCTTTAACCAGCAGCGCCACCCCACCTCCTTTTCTTTTCTGTCTATCCTTCCTAAATATTGAATACCCCTGGATGTTGAGTTCCTAGCCTTGGTCACCTTGGAACTATATCTCTGTGATGTCAATTACATCGGAGAGGAATTTCCCAGATCATCCTCCCCCCCCCCCCCCGCAAACTGGCCTGGGTTATTGTGCCTCTCCCAGGAAATCACATGGTTTCAGGTGGGATGGAGCGTATATATTGTGATACACAAGAATCACAATTGTGTAGGATAGGCTCGATGGACCAGAGGGTCTTTACCTGTCCCTCATTGTCCGTATGTAAAACGTATGTGTGCTGATGAATCAGCTGCTCTTGACTGTGCTGAATCCTAAGCATATCGCTGACAAACTAGAAAATAAAATGTGGATAGGTGGAAGTGTTTCAGATCAGTGTGTGAAATTATGAAAAGATGGGAAACCACAAAAAGGACAGAATCAGTAAGAGTCAGCATCAAAGTAATGAAATAATTAAGAGATCATAGTAGTGACAGGAATTGGATAAAAAAAGATTAATCTAAATTTACATCTGAATTGTTAATACTTTTGCAATTAATCCAATACAAAACTTTCAATAAACACCAATAAGTCAATGTTTTCAACTCGGTGTAACTGATTTATTCATGATTATACAAAAATACATCAAACAAATTTGTTATAACAGCACAAGGATTTATCTGTTTATCAAAACATTAAGATGAAAGATACTTAATCAAGGAGTTCAGGGCATCAAATGTAGAAATGATGACATTTAGTTCTGTAGTAAGACACCTGTTCTTGAACGTTCCTAAATTTAGTATCTTATTGCACAGATTTTTATGACAGTAATAAAAACAGGAAGTGAGCTCTGCCCAAAGGTGTCCATCAGGATGGTAATTGAATTGGGTGCAGCCCTTGCAGGAATAATTTGTGATGTAATACTTCCATTAGACACAATGGGCTCAATACATAAAATAATGCATATTTAAATTTGACAAATGTTTGCTGTAAGTAAACATAATTTTATTTCAAAATGCTTTAATTACATATGGCATGAAATGGACAGTGTGTGATTTGGAGACAGTTTTGATAATTCTAGGTGAAGGATAGCAATCCTTTTTTACATTGACCCAAATTCTGTAAATTATCCTTTACCTTTTTAAAACAGTTTTTTTTACTATAAAAGACAATTCATTTGTACTTAACAACCTACAATCAATCTTTTGACAACAGGATTCTCTAGCATCATTAATAAGAAGCATCGCACTGCATACTTGTATTCATACCAATAACAGAGGACATGTCATTAGCAGCAGGGATACACAACACAGGTCTCCATAAGTGACAGAGCAAATCATTCAGAAATGATTGTTAGCTGTACACTTCAAAAATGAAATATTTATTATATCTTAGAGAGATATGCAATGTCCCATTCATGTCATATGTGATTAAAACATACTGAAATAGTTATGTTTACTTACATCAAACATTTGGCAAACTTTAATATGCATTATTTTATGTATAGAACCCATTGTGTCCAATCATAGTATTACATCAAATTGTTCCTGGAAGGGTCACAGCCAATACAATTACAGTCTTCTGCTCTTAATTCATATTACCTGATGATTCAAATTTAGCACTGAATTCCCAGGTTGCTATTATTTACGATACTAAATTCAAATTATTGGAGAATTCAAATTTTTACAATGAAAATTATCTTTGAATTATCAGCTGTAGACTAATATTTTACTACAATTAAAGGTAAAACGTGCTATTTTATGAACCAAGTTGGTACAAGTGTTAAAATAATGGATAGTTTTGTGGCCTTTACCTACTGGACTCCTCTGCAGAAATTTCCAACAGTGATCTAACTAAAAAAGTTTACGCAACATTAAGAGCTTAGCAATGTGAGGGAACTGAACGTCTTGCAGAGCACAAAATTCATATACGCCTAGAAATTACAATTGGTAACATTACAGACCAAAGCTCAACACATACTATGACATTCCTCTGTCCACTGTTTTAATATAGGTGTTAACCAGTCGATTTTAAACAGATTAACACTTTCACTAAGAAAGTGGACAGATGTATAATGGATACATAGAGCATTCATCAACAAACATTACCAACATTTCTTGACTACCCCGAGCATGCAAATGATTATTTGGTATCGCTTGATCCTCATGCTGAAAATTCTCACTAACAGCACATTTGATGAAACCTGATCTGGATCTTAAAATAAGTAATATATAATAGCACTAATTATGTTAAATTTAATCAAACCAATTTAACCCAAGAAAGATATTTTGTCCAAAAAATGTTTAAAATCAGAAAAATTTAAGTTTCAGAAATTTTTAATATTTATTTAACTTGCTTGCAAAATGATTAAATTAAGATATTCATTTCATATCTTGAATCAGAACATCTTTATTTTTTTTTAATAAGAACATTTTAAAAGGGTATTTGACAGTAAATGCAATTGTTCCGCTACAGAAATGAAGACCAGAGGTTGCTGTAAGGAATTAACTTAGCTACTGAAATAAGGGGCAAAGCTGGATAAGTCATAGCAACCACTTCCCCAAACTCAATACAAAAGGACAGCAAAGGAGGAAATGATTTTCAACTGTCCAGCCCGCCATGTACCGTTTGCTCCACCATGGACTCTATCCAGCCAACCAAACAATGGAGAAACCTCCAAGTGGACAATATTCTGACATTTCTCCCAAGCCCCAAGGGCAAATCAAATAAAAGTGCAGAATATGAATTCAATCTTAAAACTCACACTCGCAACTCCTCCAAAGTTGACCCATGCATGGTCCCATCAACATATTGCCCATTGTTTTCCACGGTATATTTGATCGTCTTAAAGAAGGTAATAAACAGGGCACTAATTGCTTTTACTGGAGTTTAGTCAACCTACCTATCATGCTATGCAACAAAAAAAAACTGTCCACTCTGTAACTTTGTTCAAGACTTGTTAATGTTGTACTCCTATCTTTCAATTCTGCAATCACGTTAAATAACGTGCTTCGATCTATATTCCATGCCCATCATCATTTCAAGATATCCCATATGCCTGCTCAATTTTTTTTATCTCGAATGAAAATAAGTTCAGCTCTCTGAATTTCTCTTTATATCTTAAGGCTTTCGGTCTTATCGTAAGCCTAAATACTGTTCTTTGACGTCTCTACAATGTCCTTTGGAAGTTGGTGCGCCGAGAATTCCATATAATGTTGTAAATCATATCTTAACAATGAGTCACACAGCGTTGAAACAGCCGGTTTTATAATTAAATGCCCTGCGATGTGATCAGTGTATCTGCTGCTAACACTTCAGATTGATGGGTCCTTCACATCGAGACTGAAAAACCATATTCTTGTCTTTTACATTTTTCAGGCTTAGGAGCATGTGATCTGTTTTTCCAGCTATTAACTGTGCATAACTTGCTGCAGGTGTATATTGGTTGTAATATTTAGTTTGGATTACATTACTGTCTCTTACTAAAAGTTCCAAGTTGTGCACAAGAAATAAAGTTCTTTGCAGCTGCCTTGAAACATTACTCTTTTATACCACAAAGTAAACATCTTTTCTTTTATACAAAGTCTTCTTAAAAAGATGGCAACCAATTAGATGGCTCTTATTCCATAACTTGGCTATAAAACTTCTCACAGTATTTGGCCAAGAATAAGTATTGGGTTTGATTATGATGCTCCTGCACATTCAGGACATCTAGCATTCTATTGTGTGGGTAAACTTGAAATTTAAAAAAATCAAACACAATACAGTTCCTCTTTAACCAGCTGCTACATTTAGGCTTTCCATCAAAAAGGAAAACTAACCATTACCTCCACCCTCAACAACCATTACCAGTAACAAAGAAAAAAGTTCCCAAATTAACAGTTTTATTCCCAAAATATTTTCGAGGTCTTTATTGTATCTTTCACCTGCAGTATGACTAAGGAGATATTTCTATTATTTAAGATGAACTGAGGAGAACTACAAATATTACTGAGATTCACATTAACCCTGCAAGGGTTGCTAAGTATTTTTTGAAAATTCTAACAAATAAAATATTTGGTGTAATCAGAAAAATATCAGCTATATAGTCAAGTTTCAATAATTCCATAATTTTCTTTTCTAATACCCAGCAATGTGCAATGCACATATATTATCTTTTATATGTGTTTTATGGAGTTTTGAATTCAGTTATTATGATAGAAAATGTCTGAAGTGTGAACAATCCAATGAATGTGCAATGTAGAAAAGGATTTGGAATTATTTTATATTTATAAAATCAGATGCTTATAGTATATGTAAACAGATAATATGCAGATAACAAAACTTTTGGAGGGCAAGATTCCAGACAGTCTGGTGAGATATGATTGGTTAAACGTCACACTAAGTGTTAATGTTGGTCCAATGGCACTGCAAGGTTAATTTTGGCACCTTGTTATAGTGAGGCCTAAAATGATCTGCTACTACAAGTACTGCAATAAAGATAGTGGAGGAAATATGGAGTAGTGTTCGATTATCACAAAATAATAAAAATACAGTATTAGTTTATGTTCAGAATGTGAGAGAAAATAAAGCAGTTACTATGCTGTAGACAGAAAATGAGCAATGTAAACTGGACTCTGGCAATGTGTGAATGGTTTGCATGTTTTAGGTCTAGCTGAAGTGTAAGACACGACTCCCGGGTATTTCAGGCTGTCCTATGGTGTAGCACTACTCCAGCTTGTTATCATCATGCCCCTAGTATCAATACAAAATGGTGCCCAAAACACCAGAAACAATGAATTGCTTTAAATCCCAGATAAAAATCTGTAGTCACCATTGCAGGAATAATAAGGTAAGATCTCCATGCATTTTGTATATATAAAAATAGATTGAGAATTTAGATTTTTATCAAAGATCATTCATGTTTTAACTGTATGATAGCACAATAGCTGCATGGTATGGAAAACAGCATTGAAACTGTAATTCGTAACAACAGCATGCTGAATAACCGCCATGTATACGTGCCCTGGGAATTCTATTTGTTCAGGATCATCTGGATGGATGTGGTTTAATAGCTGAATCCACTGTGGCCCTGTGGAGAAATAATTTGAAATAAAGCATTACAAGTCTATTTCAGAGCAGTAATTTGAACTGCAATAGCCAAAAATGGCAAACATTAAAATTTGAACAGATGGAACATTCAGAGCCGCGATGGTCTAAGGTGTTAATGTCTGCTAACTGCTTTCCTGGAACAGTCTCGTCCAATGTTAGCCATGTGTAGCTACTGAGGAGTCCAAAAATGCAGTTTGCCACATCTGGCAAAGAAAATATATGAGCAATAGAGAACATTGTTGGGCGTGTGATCGTAAATCAGATTCACACAGCGAATGCATGTGTATTTTAATCTTTGTGCGTTTGTTGGTAAAATGGTAAGGCAAAAATCAGTGTGCAAGTGTTTTTTGATCATTCCTTGGTTACTGCTTATTGGTCATCTGCTAAAATAATGTGCAACAGGAGTGAAAACACTGGTCTTCAACATCACAGAAATACCAGCAACATTGTATGGAGAGGGAAGCGGTCATCATGGTCAGCTCGACCAATCGGAATTACTGCTCCAGGCCATCAAAGACAGAAAGCCCAACCAACAATAAGCAGCTCGAGCAAGGCATGTCGCGGCACAGGGCAAGCAGCATCCAATCGCATTCTAGGAGGAGAACAGGGGCAGGTCGGGCGCTTCTTACTGTACAAATCAACATTCAGAGTAATCACTTCGATGAAGTCAAAGCAGCAATTGCAGCCACTAGATAAAAACTTAGAAGCTGCATTAAAATATGTTGTGTCGGATAAATTCACGGCAGAATTCCTAACTTTGGTGAAAGAGAAAGACTGTATAGAAATAATGGTGGTAGATGTTTGCTAATTAAACTTACACGTGAACTTCATGAAGAACATTTACTTGTATTGTGTGTAAAGTGCTTTCTATTAAAATAGGAGCATGTAACTAAAACATAATCAGCGATTTCTATTGGACAACACGTTCATAGAAAGATTCCTAATCCACTAAACTAATTTAAATTTTACTAAAGATTAGTAAAAGGGGAGGTGCAAAGAGATCTGGGTGTCATGGTACATCAATCATTGAAGGTAGGCATGCAGGTACAGCAGGCAGCAAAAAAAGCAAATGGCATGCTTGCCTTCATAGCGAGGGGATTTGAGTATAGGAGCAGTTGCACAGGGCCTTGGTGAACCACACCTTGAGTATTGTGCGCAGTTTTGGTCTTATCTGAGGAAGGATGTGCTTGCTATTGAGGGAGTGCAGCGAAGGTTCACCAGACTGATTCCCGGGATGGCAGGACTGACATATGAGGAAAGACTGGATCGGCTAGGCTTATACTCACTGGAATTTAGATGAATGAGAGAGGATCTCATAGAAACATATAAAATTCTGATGGGACTGGACAGGTTAGATGCAGGTAGAATGTTCTCGATGTTGGGGAAGTCCAGAACCAGGGGTCACAGTCTAAAGATAAGGGGTACGCCATATAGGACTGAGATGAGGAGAAACCTTTTCACCCAGAGAGTTGTGAACCTGTGGAATTCTCTGCCACAGAAAGTTGAGTCCAGTTCATTGGACATATTCAAAAGGGAGTTAGATGTGGCCCTTACGGCTAAAGGGATCAGGGGGTATGGAGAGAAGGCAGGGGTGGGGTACTGTGGTTGCATGATCAGCCATGATCATATTGAATGGTGGTGCAGGCTCGAAGGGCCGAATGGCCTGCTCCTGCACCTATTTTCTTTGTTTTTATGTTTCTATTAGTGCATTAACTGGAAGATATCTTAGGAGTTTATCGTATGGGCCACTTCACTTTTTTTCCTTTCAAAGATAGGCTGATAACTCACTCGGGTGGTTGTCCTTCAAATGTGAGTTTTGACAAGCTATTCTACTATAGAGGGCATTACACATTTGATTGAATCCAACTCACACTTTCCTGCAGGTAGCACTGGATAAGCAACTGAAGCAGAAACCTCGATTCAGTTTGCTGTCCAGCAATAGCTGCCCTACCGAGGGGCGTTGAGGCCCCCAAAGTCCAGCTCAGCATAATATCAGCTAAATCAGCAGTTCCTGCGCATTTGGCAAAGATTCTTTAACATTTTTCTCATTGAATCATACAGGGGTATGGTTCCATAGATACCATCTGTACCTGATGGAGTAGGCCATTCGTGATGTGTAAAACTACGCAGTTCAACTTTAAAGGCATCACAGTCGAATATAGGAACAGGAGTTGGCCAGTTAGCCCCTCAAATCTGTTCCGCCATTCAATGAGATCATGGCTGATCTGTGACCTAACTTCGTATACCTGCCTTTGTCCCATATCCCTTAATATCTTTGGTTAACAAAAATCTATCAATTTCAGATTTAAAATTAACAGTTGCTGTTTGCAGAAGAGTTGCAACCTTCTATCACCCTTTGTGCGTAGAAGGGTTTTCTAATTTCATGCTCGAAAGGTCTAAATCTAATTTTTTTTAGACTATGCCTCCCTAGTCCTAGACTCCCCAACCAGCAGAAATAATTTCTCTTAATCTATCCCATCAGTTCTGCTGAATATCTTGAAAACTTTGATCAAATCACCCCTTAATCTTTTAAATTCTAGGGAACACAAACCTGGTCCCGTCTTCACCCAATGTCCAGATACATATATTTATCAGAGTCAGAGGGCCCAAGTTTCGAGCCGCGCCTAGAACTGCGCAGTCCCGACCTGGACGCCCGTTTTTCGTGCCACAAAGTGCGCCTAAAAAAAACTTCCAGATTCTCCAGCTCCATGCAGGTCGTTTGCAGCTCGGCGCAGCGCAGCAGGAGCTGTAGGGGGCGGAGCCAGGTCCCTGCGCTGAAAACAGTGCCGGGACCTCTGTACATGCGCGCTACAGTGGACACGCATGTGCAGTAGCTCCAGGCGCCCAAAACTATGTGGGAGGGGCCGAAGCACGCAGCCCCTAGCTCCTGCTTCATCCCGACCCAACTCGACTCCCGCTTCCCGCCCTCGGACCGGACCCGACTCCCCCGCCTCTGGACCGGACCCAACACCGACCCGACTCCTGCTCCCCCCCCCCCGCCTCCGGACCGGACCCGACACCCGCTTCCCCACACCCCCGGACCGGACCAGACACCGACCCGACTCCCCCCCCACCCCCCCCCCCAACTGGACCCGACCTGAACTCCCTCTCCCTCCCTCCCCCCGACCCGAACCGACCTCCCTCCCACCACCCGACCCGCGCTCCCCCCGACCCAACCCAACGCCACCTACCTGTAAATCTGGTGCTGGGGATGGGCCCTGCCCGAAGTCTCGGGCCCAGCCAGGCCCGGCCCGTTCAGCCTCCCTCCCTCTTCTCCTTTACCCCCACCATCATCTCACCCTCTCCTTTCCCCCCTTTCTCCTCCTCCCCCCTCCTCCTCCTCCCCCCCTTCTCCTCCCCTGCTCCCCCATCCCTCCCCTCCCCCTGCTCCCCCATCTCTCCCCCTGCTCCCCCCCCTCTCTCCCTCTACCCCCCTCCTCTCGCTGTCAGAAACACAGACATTGACAGACAGAGAATGAGAGACACACACACACACACACACAGACAGAGAGATAGAGACACTGACAGAGACACACTGAGGGGGGCATCCCAGCACGCTGTTGGAGGGCTCCCGGTGCTGCAGTCGGTAAGTAGAAAATGTTTTGTTTTATTGATTTTTTTAAAAATAAATTATTTCTGATTAATTTTTTTTGATTGATTTATTGGTTGATTTATTGATGTATTTATCATTTATTATTGATGATGACTCTTTTTGTAAAACTGAAGTGTTTAATGTTTGTAAACTTCCCTTTAAACCCCCCCCCCCCATTCCCTACGCCTGATTTTCTAAAGTGTAGACAAGGTTTTTTCGAGCGTACAAAAATCTTCACTTACTCCATTCCAAGTTAGTTTGGAGTAAGTTTTCACTGACGAAACTTTGAAAACAGGCGTAAGTAGCCAGACACGCCCCCTTTTGAAAAAAAAATTCTGTTCCAAAGTGAAACTGTTTTAACTGACTAGAACTGGAGCAAACTAAATGGCGAGAATTCCGATTTCTAAGATACTCCGTTCTACACCAGTTGCTCCTAAAAATCAGGAGCAAATCATGTCGAAACTTGGGGCTAGAGTAATAATCAGCAGTAGGAATCCTGGATGATTTCCCTCTCCCTGGCCCAGGGTACACAAGCCAATTGTAAGATCTACTACTACCTTGGTTGAGATCAGCTACCTCAATCACAGATCAGGAATCTAATCAAGGACCTCTGTCTGTGTGGTGGTTGTATGTCGCCTTTATACATGGAGCCACTAGGGAAATTCAGAACTCAGCACTCGATCCCCACTGTTGCTGTAACAATGGGGCTTGGAAGCCAAGCATGCAGGAAAACCATCTTGAGACACGCATTCCTGATTGGTAATGTAGCAGAAAGCCACCTGGGTTAAGATCTTATAAATTAATGAAGCGTAGTTTGTTTCTTCTACTTCATCTAAGAGATAACCGAGATACTGCTCCAGCTTTCAGCCACCCATGAATTGAGTCTAGCCATGGACAAATGCCAATCAGAAAACTGGCTACTGCCACAACTGGATTCTTGTTGAACAAAGTGCTTATTGGATTCAAATCACCTTGCTTAAATATGTAGAGTGAAACCTACTGAAATTGGCATGATTCATACATCAGCTTGGCCAACCTTTCAAAGTTCAAGAGAAAGATATTAGGCACATTTATCTGACTTTGTGCTCGCGACGGGCACTGGCAGCCAAGAGAAAATGTTAGAAATTCAGTCATGTACTGCATATAAACTTCTGTTTAAATTGCCAGAAAATGATGTGCCATGCAAGGCTTAATTTCCAATGTCCACCTTCTGACAAGAGGGTGGACATTGCAAAATGACCACTATTTATCCCAACAGGTTTTAAATATAGTGCAGTCAGTATTCTCAGATATTCTCATTGTAACTACAATTAATAAAAATATACCATGCAAGACAGCACAAGAATATGACTCTCGGTATGCTTTTTTCCAATTGTTTTCTTGAAATTGTATTTTATTCTGTCATGCTTTACTTTCTTTCTATTTCCTTCCCTTTCTCATTTCCTGCCTCAATTTGTGTCTTATGTACCCCAGTCCCTTCCTTGCTCATTCCTTCACTTTCCCTTCTTTCATTCCCCCATCTCTCAGTCACCTCTTTCCACCCCTCACCTTCTAAAATCGGTCTCTCTCAAATCGCTGTCTCTCATTACTTGGTCTCTTTCTCCCAGTTTCCTGACTCATTCATTCTCATATAATTACCATGCAGCATCTATAATCGAGGTAACAGCATCCGTAGGCCATTATTGCTGTTTAGGAACAGGAGGAGGCAATGTAGGCCCTCGAGCCAGTTTTGCTAATCTGTTAAGACCATGGCTGATCTGTACCTCAACTCCATTTCCCAGCCTTTATCCATGGATATCCTTATCGAACAAAAATCTATTGATCTCAGTTGAACTCATTATCACAAGTACATGCCTGTGCTCATGGTAGTATTAATACGGTACCTTACTTGTTCTGTGGCCACCTTGCTTAGAAGTCAAATGTGTACTGCAGGCCCTGACAACTGACAGGGTGGCACATTCAAAGTCATAAAGAGCCACAGTTCAATAAATGACACAACCCACTCGAGAGAGACAAATATAGCTCATGAGACACAGGTTGGCAACCATATACTGCAACATTTCTTCCAGCATGTCACATTAGACTGATGTGCCACCATAAACTAAACATTTTAAAACCAAACATTTACCTGATTCTGATCTTCTAATTCTTCCACATCATCCTCCAGCCCCGATAATGGAATTGGTTCCTTTGATTCTTGCATGAGTGATATCTAAATAGGAACATAATTTAACAAATTAGTAAAGCATAATTGTATAATTATGGAACAGCAAAGGTAGTAAATCTTGATATCTATGTCACAACAAAGGAGGGTTATTACACCAGACGGAAATGATGAGACTGTTTCCAACACTGCACAATATATTTAGTATTTTGTGTCTTTTTACTAAACTCATACTCAGCGTAGCAAGAATATTTTTTCCTGGTGAGCACAACAGATAATATGAATTTATGTTCCAGAAAATAATGGTCATATACACTTCAATTAACAATAGCACTCAGATACCTCTGCACCTACAGTGCTATCATGAGACCTTCTGCCATAATTTGGGACTGTATGGTATCATCTGAGCATTTCTGTGACAATAGAAGGGGAAAGGCAGTCTCAACATCATGGTAAATACTTCCCAATGTCATTACAAAATTCGTATAGTCTCAGACAATGCAAGAAGTGGCAGGATGTGGACAGAACCTTTCCACTTGATGAGAAAACTTCCGAGGAATGGATAAGGGCTCCTGATTAATCAGAAGTGGCATGAGTTATGAATGATACTGGGAAATTGAAACAAAATGATTGGCTACTCTTCAGACAAGGTTAATGGGATTGCCTCCATGCCTGACATACCCATGTTTAGACTCAGATTGCTGAATCATAAGCCCTTTAGCCTAAGCATTTACTCTCTGACATTAATCTCCAGTACATAGAATAACCTCTTGCTTTTTTCACTTTTCTCCTCCTTTACTTGTTACAGTTCCACAGGTACCAGGGACACGGGAAGAATTCTGCTATTGGCTGGTTTGAATTCTGCATTGGGTTTCAGCTTTCCTTCCTCTACATTCTGCACTGCTCCGATCCCGACAGGGATGTCTGCATTTTGCAGGATTTGGTCCAAAATGCACAACACAAAAAGAATAATGAACGCAGACCCTGCAGAATTCCAGTTCAACATACTTTCCTGTCCCTCTCCCAACCTAACCATTCTTTGCCTCCATATCCCCAAATACCTGCTGGATGTGCTCCCATTAGAACAGTAAAGGAATATTACTGCAACCCCTCCTGTGAGGTGAAAATATTCAGCATTCACTGTTCTCACACTGTAGAAGAGGCTGAGGAAAACTGTGACCTACAACAGCACTCAGATACCTCTGCACCTACAGTGCTATCAAGAGACCTTCTGCCATAATTTGGGACTGCATGGTATCATCTGAGCATTTCTGTGACAACAGAAGGGGAAAGGCAGTCTCAACATCATGGAAGACTCTGATCAGGATTTGCATGCAATAGGTTTCAGAAGTAAACAGTTCATGTGATCTACAACACATTCTCTGATTTGCCACACGTTTTCCTATTGACAGAACCAGAATTCCATCGGTTAATAAAATACAATTTTCTCCTACCTTCTCAAAAATAGGATCTTGTATATCTCTAAACATTGTCTGAGTGTGTATGTAAACAACAGCATCATGGATGGTGAGGTACAAGATGTCCTTTTTAACATTGTCATCAAAAAAGCCACAGCTCTCCATTTTCTTCACAATGTGGTCTGAAATTTAGAATGATAAAAATATTAAACTTGGGTTTTTCTGTGATAATATCGCTGTTAAATACCTTGTTAAATGTTAGGCCTTGTTGGATTAGGTGTAATCTGTGTTTTAACAGCCTTTAAAAAACTAATTTTAAATTTGTGGCGTGTCAATTTCCTCCCATGATAAAAATTTAAATCAACTTAAAAAAAAATTTTTTTAAACTGTGTTCATGATTCTTCAGGTTCTACCTTATGCCCATGCGAGAGCTGCAATTTTTGTTTTGCTCTCTAACATTTCTTGGTGTCAGAATAAAAGCAGCTTCTTCATTTCCTGGTTCTGGGTCTGTGAGAATTCTGCATTGTGATTGGCTGCTGAGACAGCTTGTTGCCATCACAGCAAATTGCAGCAGGGAATCCCCACTACAACAGCACGGAAATCACTTGTGCGTTGAAAAAGGCAAACTTCTTGCCACAGAGATCACAAGCTTTCTTTGGGGCTAGTGGGAAACGCCTTTGCTTCGCTGCTGACCACAAATCCCGGCCATTAATTTGTTGAAAAGTTATTTCTTTTGCTGATCACAAGCTTTCTTCCATCAAACATTTTTTTCATATTAATATTTACACACTAAGAGTAAGTGACAAAGAGTTATGAAAATCAGTTACCGTCATATGCTGTCAGATACACCTTAATGCCTATTCGTTCAAATTGTCTGATAACCTGCAATAAATAATAATCAGGAACAGGTCAGCAGGGGGCAACCTGAAAACATAATACATTTTAAATACTGCCAAGGAAAAATTCATGTATTCATGCCAATTTTTTTTTGTCTTATAACACTCCTGTGAAGCGGCTTGGGACGTTTTACTACGTTAAAGGCACTCTAAATACAAGTCGTTGTTATATTCACCAGAGAAATAAAATTGTATAACACTGATGATTTTATAGATTAGTTCCTTAATATCTATAGATCAGCATAGAAAAGCAGTTTGTAATAATCTACAAAGAGAAAGAGGGAGAGAGAGGATCGAAGAAGTGGGGTGGGATGAAAAAATGGAGAGAGAGAGAGAGAGAGAGAGAGGGGGGGGGGGGTGGGGGAGAGAGAGAGAGGGGGGGGGGAGAGAGAGGGATCAGGAACTCAGGGGGTGGGGCGAGAGAGAGAGAGAGAGAGAGAGAGAGAGAGAAAAAGAGAGAGAGAGAGAGAGAGAGAGAGAGACTCGGGGGTGCGGAGGATTGAGAAGAGCACAGAGAGCACAGTGGGAAAGAACATGATCCAGGTCTTTTTGGGGGGGGGGGGGGGAGGGGAGGGGAAAGAGAAGTTGAGAGCGAGAATGTGATCCAGATGGTAAGACGGATCATGTTTTTCCAATCCCACTTCCTCTACACCTGTACCATGTTCTCCCTCTCCTCCCCTACACCTGGTTCATTTCTCAGAAAGTTTGGTGCATGTGTGGCAAGTGATATCATTGGACTGGACAAGGTCAGGAACTTGTTGGCTAAGGGGTGGGGGGAGAAGGGGAAAGGAACTTGTTTGGAAGTTGGGAGGTCTTAACCCGCGAGGGTGAGCCCCGTCTGTTCTATGCGAGCTCGGTGATGTCTAAGGTCAAGCAATCAGAATGGCTCGAATTACACTTTGCAAAGTAGTCGATTACTTAGGCAGTCAAGATCTAATTACATATTCCAGATAAACTGCCGGGTGTGTCTTGTCCTTCAGGGGACCAAATCAGAAATCAAATCTTGTCCTCTAACATGACCAATCAGAAATCTGGTGTTGGAAATAAACGCGACCTAGATTAAGCAAGTAGGTCGAAAGATAGCAGATGCAGTTTAACAGAACAAAAGAGTGAGAAACACACTTTGGATGCAAGAGTGGAAAATGGGAATACAATCTAAATGGAGAATTACCAGGTACATAAGGCATTAAATGTTAACCAAAAAGGTTAATGGGATGTTGAGCTTCATCACAAGAGTTATGGAATATAAACATCTCATTTGGATTATGTTCAGAAAGTATATAGGCCTTGAAAAAGGTACAGCAATTAATTTTTGGGGAGTTATACCTAGGACTGAAAAGGACTGAGCCGTTACGAGAGACTAGGTAAACGTGTGTTATAATCCATGCAGATGAGGAAATTAACAGGCAATCTGATGGAGGTGTGCAACCAATGAAGCTAATAAAATTGTAGATATGGAATGATTGTTTCCTTAAACATATCCAGAACAAGGGAACATAATCGTATAATATAAAACTAAACCCATTAAAAGCAAATCCAGTAAAAATTCTTCACACAAAGAATGACATTACATAGAATTCACCCGCCCGCTCCTCGTAACCCTTAATTCCCTTATTGGTTAAAAATCTATCTATCTGTGACTTGAATACATTCAACGAGCTAGCCTCAACTGCTTCCTTGGGCAGAGAATTCCACAGATTCACAACCCTCTGGGAGAAGAAATTCCTTCTCAACTCGGTTTTAAATTGGCTCCCCTGTATTTTGAGGCTGTGCCCCCTAGTTCTAGCCTCCCCTACCAATGGAAACAACCTATCTGCCTCTATCTTGTCTATATCTTTCATGGTTTTAAATGTTTCTACAAGATCACCCCTCATCCTTCTGAACTCCAACAAGTAAAGACCCAGTCTACTCAATCTATCATCATAAGGTAACCCCCTCATCTCCGGAATCAGCCTAGTGAATCGTCTCTGTACCCCTTCCAAAGCCAGTATATCCTTCCTTAAGTAAGGTGACCAAAACTGCATGCAGTACTCCAGGTGCGGCCTTACCAATGCCCTATACAGTTGCAGCAGGACCTCCCTGCTTTTGTACTCCATCCCTCTTGCAATGAAGGCCAACATTCCATTCGCCTTCCTGATTACCTGCTGCACCTGCAAACTAACTTTTTTTTGGGATTCATGCACAAGGAGCTCAAAAGAGTTTCAAACTCAAAAGAGTTTCATGCACAAGGACCCCCAGGTCCCTCTGCATCTCAGCATGTTGTAATTTTTCCCCATTCAAATAATATTCCCTTTTACTGTTTTTTTTCCCCAAGGTCGATGACCTCACACTTTCCGACATTGTATGCCATCTGCCAAAACTTAGCCCATTCGCTTAACCTATCCAAATCTCTTTGCAGCCTCTCTGTGTCCTCTACACAACCTGCTTTCCCACTAATCTTTGTCATCTACAAATTTTGTTACACTACACTCTGTCTCCTCTTCCAGGTCATCTATGTATATTGTAAACAGTTGTGGTCCCAGCACCGATCCCTGTGGCACACCACTAATCACCGATTTCCAACCCAAAAAGGACCCATTTATCCCGACTCTGCTTTCTGTTCGCCAGCCAATTCTCTATCCATGCTAATACATTTCCTCTGACTCCGCGTACCTCTAACTTCTGCAGTAACCTTTTGTGTGGCACCTTATCGAATGCCTTTTGGAAATCTAAATACACTACATCCATCGGTACACCTCTATCCACCATGCTCATTATATCCTCAAAGAATTCTAGTAAATGAGTTAAACATGATTTCCCCTTCGTGAAACCATGCTGCATCTGCTTGATTGCACTATTCCTATCTAGATGTCCCGCTATTTCTTCCTTAATGAATGATAGTTTCAAGCATTTTCCCCACTACAGATGTTAAACTAACCGGCCTATAGTTTCCTGCCTTTTGTCTGCCCCTTTTTTTTTTTTTAAAACAGAGGCGTTACATTAGCTGCTTTCCAATCCGCTGGTACCTCCCCAGAGTCCAGAGAATTTTGGTAGATTATAACAAATGCATCTGCTATAACCTCCGCCATCTCTTTTAATACCCTGGGATGCATTTCATCAGGACCAGGGGACTTGTCTACCTTGAGTCCCATTAGCCTGTCCAGCACTACCTCCCTAGTGATAGTGATTGTCTCAAGGTCCTCCCTTCCCACATTCCTGTGACCAGCAATTTTTGGCATGGTTTTTGTGTCTTCCACTGTGAAGACCGAAGAAAAATAATTGTTTAAGGTCTCAGCCATTTCCACATTTCCCATTATTAAATCCCCCTTCTCATTTTCTAAGGGACCAACATTTACTTTAGTCACTCTTTCCCGTTTTATATATCTGTAAAAGCTTTTACTATCTGTTTTTATGTTTTGCGCAAGTTTACCGTCGAAATTTATCTTTCCTTTCTTTAATGCTTTTTTAGTCATTCTTTGCTGTTGTTTAAAATTTTCCCAATCCTCTAGTTTCCCACTAACCTTGGCCACCTTATACGCATTGGTCTTTGATTTGATACTCTCCTTTATTTCCTTGGTTATCCACGGCTGGTTATCCCTTCTCTTACCGCCCTTCTTTTTCACTGGAATATATTTTTGTTGCGCACTATGAAAGAGCTCCTTAAAAGTCCTCCACTGTTGCTCAATTGTGCCACCGTTTAGTCTGTGTTTCCAGTCTACTTTAGCCAACTCTGCCCTCATCCCACTGTACTCCCCTTTGTTTAAGCATAGTACCCTCGTTTCTGACACAACTTCCTCACCCTCAATCTGGATTACAAATTCAACCATACTGTGATCGCTCATTCCGAGAGGATCTTTTACTCGGAGATCGTTTATTTTTCCTGTCTCATTACACAGGACCAGATCTAAGAGCTTGCTCCCTTGTAGGTTCTGTTACATACTGTTCTAAGAAACAATCCCGTATGCATTCTGTGAATTCCTCCTCCAGGCTACCCCGTGCGATTTGAGTTGACCAATCGATATGTAGGTAAAATCCCCCATGACTACTGCCATTTCTTTTTCACATGCCTCCATTATTCCCTTGATTATTGCCCGCCCCACCGTGAAGTTATTATTTGGGGGCCTATAAATTACCTTCTATTCCTTTCTCCTTCATGAACTTAATAGCTTCCCCTTAAATATGTCTATGATATTCGCCTCAACTATTCCATGTGTAGCAAGTTCCACATTCTAACCACTCTCTAGATAAAGACATTTTACCTGAATTACTTATTGGATGTATTAGTGGCCATCTTCTATTTATGGCTCTTCGTGTTAGAGAGAATATGGATTGCACTAACCCAGGATGAAACTACATCGCATCAATTTAGAGTGTTTGAAAAGGAAGATGAATACTTACCTGGGAACATAACAGAAATAGGAGCAGGAGTAGGCCATCTGGCCCCTTGAGCCTGCTCTGCCATTTAATATCATGGCTGGTCTGATCTTGGGCTCAGTTCCATTTCCCTGCCCTCTCCCCATAACCCTTTATTGCCTTATCGCTCAAAAATCTGTATCTCCACCTTAAATATATTCAATGGCCCAGCCTCCACAGCTCTCTGGGGCAGAGAATTCCACAGATTTATGACCTTCAGAAGAAATTTCTCCTCATCTCAGTTCTAAATGGGTGACCACTTATTCTGAAACTATGTCCCCTTGTTTTAGATTCCCCCACAAGGGGAAACATCCTTTCTGCATCTACCTGGTCGAGCCCCCTTAGTATTTTATATATTTCATTAAGATCACCTCTTATTCTTCTAAACGCCAAAGAGTATAGGCCCAACCTGCTCAACCTTTCTTCATAAGTCAACCCCTTCATCGCAGGAATCAACCTAGTGAACCTTCTCCGAACTGCCACCAATGCAAGTATATCCCTCCTTAAATAAGGTGACCAAAACTGTACATAGTACTCTAGGTGTGGTCTCACCAATACCCTGCTTTTATACTCAATCCCCCTTACAATAAAGGCCAACATTCCATTTGCCTTCCTGATTACTTGCTGTACCTGCATGCTAACTTTTTGTGTTTCATGCCCCAGGTCCCTTTGTACTGCAGCATTTTGTAAGTTTCTCTCCATTTAAATAATAATTTGCTTTTTTATTTTTCCTGCCAAAATGGATAACCTCACACTTTCCCACATTATACTCCATTTGCCAAATGTTTACCCACTCACTTAGCCTGTCTATATCCCTTTGCAGATTTTGTGTGTCGTCCTCACAACTTGCTTTCCCACCCATCTTTGTATCATCAGCAAACTTGGCTACATTACACTCGGTCCCTTCATCCAAGTCATTAATATAGATTGTAAATAGTTGAAGTCCCAGCATCGATCCCTGGGCACCCTACTAGTTACAGTTTTCCAACCGGAAAATTACCCATTTTCCTTTCATACAACCATGCTGACTCTGCTTGACTATTATGTTTTTCAAATATCCTGCTACTGCTTCCTTAATAATGGACTCCAGCATTTTCCCAATGTAGATGTTAGGCTAACTGGTCTATAGTTTCCTGCTTTCTGTCTACCTCCTTTTTTTAAGTAGGGGCTTTACATTTGCGGTTTTCCAATCTGCTGGAATCTCTCCAGAATCTAGGAAATTTTGGTAGATTACAACCAATGCATCCACTATCTCTGCAGCCACTTCTTTTAAGACTAGGATGTAAGCCAACAGGTACAGAAGGCTTGTCCACCTTTAAATCGCATTATTTTACCGAGTACTTTTTCTTTAGTGATAGTTGTAAGTTCCTTCCTCCCTATAGCCTTTTGATTATCCATTATTGAAATGTTTTTAAGTGTCTTCTATTGTGAAGACCGATACAAAATATTTATTCAAAGTCTCTGCCATTTCCCTGTTCCCCATTATTAATTCCCCAGTTTCATCCTATAAAAGGGACCAAACATTTACTTTAGCCGCTCTTTTCCTTTTTATGTACCTGGAGAAGCTCTTACTATGTTTTTATATTTTGTGCTAGTTTGCTTTCATAATCTATCTTCCCTCTCTTTATTATTCTTTTAGTTGTCCTTTGCTGGTTTTTAAAAATTTCCCAATTCTCTAGTCTCCCACTAATCTTGGCCACTTTATAAGCCATTGTTTTCAATTTGATACCATCCTTTACTTCCTTAGTTAGCCACGGATGATCCTCTCTCCTCTTACAGTCTTTCCTTCTCACTGGAATATATTTTTGTTGAAAGTTAAGAAATATCTCCTTAAATGTCTGCCACTGCTTATCAACTGTCTTACACTTTAATCTATTTCCCTATTTTAGCCAACTCTGCTTTCATACCTTTGTAATCGCCTTTATTTAGAATCAGGACACTGATGACTTTCTCACCCTCCAATTGAATTTGAAATTCAACCATTTCAACCATTCACTCTTTCCTAGAGGATCCTTTACTATGAGATCATTTATTAATCCTGTCTCATTACACAGTACCAGATCTAAGATAGTCTGCTCCCTGGTTGGTTCCACAATGTACTCTTCAAGGAAACCAACCTGGATACACTATGAACTCTTCCTCAAGGTCACCTTGGCCAATTTCATTTGCCCAATAAATATGAAGATTAAAATCACCCATGATTGCCATACCTTTCTTACAAGCCTCCATTATTTCTTGATTTATACTCTGTCCAACAGTGTAGCTACTGTTAGGGGGCCTATAGACTACGCCCACCAGTGACTTCTTCCCCTTATTATTTCTCATCTCCACCCAAACTGATTCTACATCTTGATTTTCTGAGCCAATATCATTTCTCACTGCTGCACTGATCGCATCCTTTATTAACAGCTACCCCACCTCCTTTTTCTTTCTGTCTATCCTTCTGAATTGTCAAATACCCCTGAATATTCAGTTCCCAGCCTTGATCACCTTGCAACCACATCTCTGTAATGGCTATCAGATCATACCCATTTATATCTATTTGTGCCATCAACTCATCTATCTTGTTACGAATGATGCGTGCATTCCGATAAAGAGCTTTTAATTTTGTCTTTTACCATATTCCTTGCTTTGACCCCACTTTCTGATACACTCTTATTTTTATACATTCTATCCCTTCCTGTCACACTCTAGTTATCATTTCCCCCACCATTACCCTGCTCTATTGCCTTCTCCTTGCTCTTTGACTTTTTTTAATTTCCACTCCTGAACCCTCCTCCTCACTGTTTAGTTTAAAGCCCTCTCTAAAGCCCTAGTTATTTGATTCGGCAGGACACTAACACCAGCCTGGTTCAGGTGAAGTCTGTTCCAATGGAACAGCTCTCTTTTACCCCAGTACTGGTGCCAGTGCCCCATGAATCAAAGCACATTTCTTCCACACCAGTCTTTGGGCCACGTGTTCATCTCTCTGATCTTATTTATCTTATGCAAATTTGCTCATAGCTCAGGTAGTAATCCAAAGATTATTACCTTTATGGTTCTACTTTTTAATTTAGCCCCTAGCTGCTCACAATCCCTTAGCAGAACCTCTTTCTTTGTTCTAGGTTAATAAGGGATATGTAGAAAGGATGAGGGAAATTATTATTTAAGAGCTGCTATGGCTAGCAATATAGCAGAGCAGGCTCAATAAGCCAAATGGCCTATTTCATGGGCTTATATTCCTATTAGAATATTGTTCAAAAGGATGATTATTCCATGATAATGATTACCATTAGTACAAATATAGTTGTACGCAGATGCTGAAATAGAATGTGTATGATAAAGTCTCAGTGTTGAGCTGTGCTTGAAGTGTTGTGGGTCGGAGGATTGGGGATCAGTGCTGTAGCCCCAACTCTGAGCCAGGCTCCTTTCCACAACGGCTCAACAATGTGAACATTGGATTGCTGAATAAATATAAAAATGACTTCTCACTTCCAGCGAGCCTCACCTGCTGGCAGCACATGTTGAAGACTTGAGCGAGCAGGTATTGGGCTGCCTGAGACTGCATATTAGGAGTAAGTCAAAAGATTCCCTCTCAAATATTTTTAGTTAAACTACCCATATATGAAGAGGGGAAGGAGATAATGAGCAATGAAACATTCTAATTTGAAAATGGAGTGATGCACCAATAACATCTATTCGATCCATTGGGTTATTCCTAAAACATTACTATAACAATATGGTTAAAAAAAGCAAACACTGGAAATTTGCATTAAAACAAAAATTACTGAATTACACACCAGCATCTGAGAGAGAAAGGTTTAAATGTTTTTCAGATGTAGTCTCCATAAGGTGCTGGATTCTACACCAAGCTTTCCTCTTCGAAATGCTGACTGATTTATGATGCATTTCCAGCATTTTTGGTTTTTACTTCTGTATCAACGCTAGTTACAACAACTATTTACTCACCATTTTAAGGATTCGGACTCCTACAATATCAATGAATGACACTGCACTAAAATCAAAAATAAGGCTGTGTATGTTAACTTTGGGAACCAGGATTTTGATAGGGAGATCTGAATTCCAGTCGACATTAATTTCCACTTCCTTTGTTGGAACATCCTGTTCATGTTCTTCTTGAGCTTCCGTGTCATCTTCAAACGCCTCATTAGAAACACTTCCATCAGTTACAATGCCATCCTAAAGATAATGAGCAATTTTTTTTAAAAGATATATCATCTGGACAACTAATGACTTAGATCATTGTGACATGTATCAAGCACATAAAAACACAGACAAATTGTTTTCTTTAAACTGCTATATCATGAACGTTTATTTTTTAGCATATACTCAATATGGATTAACTAAGTTAAGCATCTTTTTTGTATAACCTATATAAACAACACAGGTATTTTTTGAATTCAGCAATAACTCGCATTCTTCACCTGCAAGGAGACATCTAAAAAAGATGCTCAAGATCACGCGCAAAAAGCAGTAGATGCCAATGAGGCAGGGGAAAAATAGAGGGTAAATCAAAGGCACGTCTGGATAGGAGTTTTATGGAGGTTGTTCAAAGCTGGGAGGGAGCTGGCAAGGTGGAGGTAAGAGGGCAGGGATGGCTAAATGAGTGTCCACCTATGCTAAACCAAGGACATGTAGAAGCCCGGTGTTTGAGGAGCAGAGGGTGCATGTGGTACATAAAGCAGGAGGTGATCACTAAGGTACGGCAGTGTGAGGCTATGGAGAAATCTGGAAGTAATGAAGATAATTTTTAAGTCAACTTTGGGAAGCCAGTGGAGGTTGGCCTTGCAAAACTTTGTGCAGTTGAGAAAAGAGGTTGCAGCTTTTTGAATGAATTGGTAAGTCAGCAAGGGAAGTGCCAGCGAAGTTGAGGTAATGGAGACAACAATAGCAACTTGTATTTATATAGCTCCTTTAACGTAGTGAAACGTCCCAAGTTGCTTCACAGGAGTATTATGCGATAAAACATTTGACACCGAGCCGCATAAGTAGAAATTAGCACAGGTGATCAAAAGCTTGGTCAAAAAGGTATGTTTTAAGGAGCGTCTTGAAGGAGGAAAGAGAGGTAGAGAGGCAGAGAGGTTTAGGCAGAGTGTTCCGGAGCTTGGGACCTAGGCAACAGAAGCACGGACACCAATGGTTGAGCGATTATAATCAGAGATACTCAGGAGGGCAGAATTAGAGGAGTGCAGACATCTCGGTGTGGGGGCGGAGGGGGAGGGGTTGTGGGGCTGGAGAAAGCAATGTTCCCTCTAAGCTGCTTTTTGTTCAAAGTGGCCAGTTTCTTTTACTGTACAATCTCTTTAAATTTCTGCACATGTGCGGTACTAACAATGGATACGCCAGTGAGTGGTCTGTGTGGGACCTATCCCATTACTGTGCAGCCACCATTAGAGGAAACATTGGCTAGAAGTAGGCAATGTTGTGGAGGTGGAAGAAAGTCATCGTGGTAATGGGGCAGGTGTGAAAGGGAATCTGAACTTGGGGTTAAACAGTACACTAAGGTTCCATACTTCTGGATGTTGACAAAGTGAAAATCAGAGACAGCGACACATAGGTGCTGGTGGGAGCCAGTCAGGATGGCTTTGGAATTTTATAATATTTTGAAGTAGGAGGGAATTCTGGCTCATCCAGATAGAATAGCTAGAGTCGTTGACTGAGGAGTAAGAGCTGGGTGTCATTAGCATATATATGGCAGGGTGACTGAAGATGATGAGAAGTTATTGGAAGCAATGTATGTAAAAGTCAGATAGCCAGGTGGCGAAGGATCAAATACTAGAGCCTAGTCTTTAGTTGCTTACAAGCCTTTATTTGCAGAGACGCACATTATATACTGTGCACCCCCTAAGATAAGCTTGTACCTACCCACTTCCTGAGCCTCCCCAATTAATACCTGACCTGAATACAATTAACACCCAATTGATATACAATTAATATAGTGCCTACATTATGACAGTATGAGCAAAACTAGATGAAAGTAATGTCACTGAGGTAGACTGCAGAGGAGAGGCAGTAGGGAAGGATGGAATGGCCAACAGCATCAAAAGCAGCAGCAAAATTGAGGAGAATGAAGAGATAGAAAGTCATTGTACAGCTACAATGGACCCTTATTTTAGATATGGATTATAACTGTAAATACAACACAAAGTACATGTCTTCACCTTTGTTGTTTTTAACTGACCCTTCTTTATAAGCAACTGAATCTTCTTCAATGCTTTGGCTCGCTTAAGAAAGACTCGAACTGGATTAAATCCAACCTGAAACAATTCCATTCATACAATAGTAATCAACACAAATAAAAATAAATGAATATTCAAACAGTTTTGTGTTACACAATTGCAGAATTTACTCACGGCAGCATTCAGTTTCTCTTTAAAAAAATCAACACTTCCAAAAAATAGGGGAGAAGAAAATTTGAAGATCTTCACTCCAGATGGCTCAGCAAGCTGTGCAATAGCCAGAAAAAAAAAAAATTTTTTCATTAGACTGAGGAAAGTGTGAATTTTATTTTAGGACACCTAATTAAAAACAGACTTGTTCTTACATTTTTGTATCTCTTCAAGTTCTTGTAAATGTCAGTGTTTGGTACGTTCCCTAGAGCAGCAGAAGCAGGGCTGGAAAATGATCATTGAATTGAACAGATGAAGATTCCATTTGGTAAGTGATAAATAAAATAATGTATCATTCTAGTAAGATGCAAATCAAATACTTACAACTGGGCTCTAAGCACAACAGTGAGAAGTTCAAAGCACACGCCAGCTAAAAGCCCAAAATCTAGTCCTAGAAGGATGGCTGCAATCCATGTTACAACCCAGATCAGCTACAGAAAAGCAAGACAGTAAGTTAAAGCATATTTTTTTTAAATGAACTACAGGCTTGGCTTTTGAAACACTGCTTAATTGGTCAATAGTGAGCTGCAAATCTTGTAATCATTTTACTACTGCAGTAACACATACACAATAGAAAAGACACACAAATACATCATTACTGGTTCACTCTGCAGCACAATACATGCTTAAAAGAAAAGGTATATGCAGTTGAATTTCTCCATAATTTCAAAATACTATTCCAAATAGTGTAAATTCACTAATTCCTCTCTGTGGCATGTTTTCTGCTGGTTAGATGTAGCTTGGGTGTGGAAAAATCATGTGCAAGATCTTTCCATATGACCCCACAGTACAACACTGAAGGATCAAACCTTCCTTGCAAACAGTGGACAACCATCAACCGCCTCAGAACTGGTCATGGCAGACGCTGCCACCTTCAGCCATAGATGGAAGATTATGCGATTGTGGAGCTCCTTATCCGACCCTGGAGCACATCATTGAGCACTGCCCTCAGAGGATATTTGCAGGCAGCTTACAAGATATCCACACTGTTACACCGGAAGCTTTGGCCTGGATATCCAACTTGGATATTGACATTTGATTTGCTACTACCATATGAAAGAAGATGGGATATCCTGAAGCTCTATTGCAGTGATGTCACAAATCGAAGTGTATGTGCAATATGTCCTAATCATGGTATCACAACAAGGGGAACTTCTACACAAAATGTCAACTCCCATTAAATAATAAGTAAAATATGTCCTCCATAACAGTATTGTCACATTCTTAAACTGAACATGAAGGTTGTACATTTTCTAATGAGCAGTATTTTACAAGAACAGTATTGTTAGTTAATTACTTACACAGTCAACTTTATTTTGTCTCCACAACCCTGGAACATCAAAGGTTTGCCAGAACATTCCTTTCAAATTGGCAATGACAATTGCTCCCAGTACGGCCTGAGAAATTAGTTAAGAAAACAGATGAAATAATATTGGGGGTGAAATTGTCCTGCGTCCCGATTGGGGATGGTTACCATCTGAGAGCGGGACTTTCTACGCCCGGCACAGAAGTCCCGCCCCAGCCGCTGAATTCGACTTACCGCCTGAAAGGAAGCGGAGCGCAATCCCACATGCTCCACTTCCTTTGGGGGTGGTTCCCGGGGCAGTCAGTCAAGCTTAAAGGGGAGGGCCGCTGCGCACTCTGCAAGGTCTCTGATGGCCACCACTAGACCACCAAGGCAGCGTTGGACTGGGCCTGCAGCCTGACACTCAAAATAGATACTAGAGCCACCATCGTTGTGCTGGCCAGAGAGTTGGCAATCCACAAAACACAGCGGTCCGGGGCACCAGCACCTTCCCCTTTAACCAGCGCCCCAAGCAGATGTTGGCCAGCTTAGTGACCCGCAGAGCAGCAAGGGCTCGGCGCAGAGCGGTGAAGCGTCACCACGCACGGCAATAACATCATCAGCAGCTGTGCGGTGGCCCAGGGTGCTATCCACGGGGCGTACTCCCAAACTATTTTCCGGGAGCGGTAGCGCCCCCCTCCCCCGGGCGAAAAATCTCCTCCAGCCCGTTAGTACCTCCGAGGAGGGGGGCGGGGGGGTGCTAACAGACCTAAAAAAAAGGGGCACTTTTGCCCGCATTACGTTTGTACATTTCAAAACACAAAACCATTAAGCTGAATTATGATCAGTCTATTTTTAGCAACACCTTTCCAGTATGGCTAGGTGAAACGAAAGTAGAGGTATACATGAAGTTTTATATCAAATAAATGGAAGTAACTAATTACCAATATGAAAATCCAATTTATTGTTATGTTCATTCATTCTCAACAATGCAATAATAGTCCGAGAGCAAATAGAAAGTGATCCTGGAATAGAAATTGGCGCTGGGATTACTTTGCGAGATCTGTGCAACACAAGTCTGAACAATATTGTTAGTTGATTACTTATAAAATCAAACTTGAGCTCACCAGAATCTGCAAGATTTGTTCAAGAATATAATTTGAATAAGTCCCTGGTGCTTATGTCACAACTGCAAAGGACACAATGATTTTCACGGGAAAGGATATCCTTTTCTATTTTGTCGTTTTTTTTTATAAAGACAATTGTGAAGTTGGCCCATCTCATCAGCATATTACTGAGCTTGCAGCTACCAGTTAACCTCGGCAGATTCAGATTAGGAGGTCAGGAGGAATCAACTAATGAAACACACAGCATAAAGGAGGAGCAAGTGGAGATGTCAACAGAGGAGCAGGAACCTGCTGAATGGAATCCCCCCCCCCCACCCATTAGTTGCAAGGACCAGGATTTTATAACAGATGGGGGCAGCCTGTGGAAGAGAGACCATTAAAGGGCAGAAGGATTTGATGCGTCCTTCGAGAATGCTCTGCATGTATGTCAGAGAATCTGCAGATGGACATGAAGGTTTTAGAAAGCTACAGTCTATCATGGAGTGGATGGTTATTTTACGGGCCTCCGCAGGGGTGCATTGAAGGACAGAGGTCCAAAGCTGTGATTGCAACTGTTGAGATCTGGGTTCCAATTAACAGGGCTATCCATTCCGAATTCGACAGGGTAGGGAATCAGATTGCAAGAAACCTGATGGAGGGCTTCACATTCCTCAGCGGCGACAATCATTCTATTCTCATGCAGCTCCCTGCTCATCCTGAAGGATTGCCTGCTGGCTAACAAAAGGGAAGAAAGGGCAGGGAGAAAAAGTAGCATAGAGCAAGCATTTCTCTCTTCAGTCAACACCACACCCAGCCAACCCCCTCAAAGGACTCCGGAAGTGCTTGGTAGTGAGATGGAGCAGCTAGCCAGTGCTGGATCAGAGGTACAGGATCACAGCCACCACACAAGGGCCCCCATTAAAGAGTAGGAGGCTGCCACCTCCCACTAAGATAGCACTCAGAAGCTGTAAATTAGATAGGATTTGCGTACAAGTGTACCTTTTACAAATACAAACTACCAGCAAAACACACAGTAATAGCAATACACAGAACAAGTGGGGAAATAAATTGCTTGCACTGTAATCCTGAGAGTTCTCGGAGAAGGGCATATTAGGTTTATAGGCATGCATAGTAGTTGATTTAGGGTTGATTATAATAGAAGGCATGTTGTTGACATACAACTGTATTATGCTTAATATGTTAGGACTGTTCATGCAGGAAATGGATTAGGGTTCTAGGTGGATCGCCAAGTCTTACTGGCTGCAAAATGCCTTCAGCCATTTTCTCTTCATCCTCCTCTTTTCTGCCACCCAATCCTACACCTTTTGATCCTCGGTTACATGGTTACACCTCTGTGAATGGCAAGTTTCTGAATTTTGCATCAGTTGTCTAATGATTTAGGAGATGTTGCCATGGTTACAGCACATGAAGTCTCTGACCTGTCCGAACAGTGGAATATCTGCTTGAGTAGGTCAATGGTATACTCCACCAGAATTCAGGTTAAGGCACAAGCTTCGCTGTAAATGCATTCTGCGCCTGTTCTTAGGTTTCCCAATGGGGTCATTGGTCAGGCTGCAGTGAATGTCCTCATCCCCAAGCAGCCACCTGTCCAGTTTGCCTGCTCTATTACATAATGGTGGCATGATGGACTATGGGCACACAAGAGGCTTTGCGACTGCCAGCAAATATTCACTTGTATGCTTCAGTTCTTGTGGTCAAAAATCACCTGGACATGAATGGAATAGAACCCTTTTCTCTTCACTAATGCAATAGGGTTGTGTACTCTGAGGCTCAGCATTTTAAGGAAAACAGCCACCTTGTAAGATAGGACCAGGAGACGGCCATTCAGCCCCTCGAGTCTGTCTGCCAATCAATTAGATCATGACTGATCTGTATCTTAACTTTATCTTCTCTCCTTGGTTCCGTAACCCTCAATACCATTGCCTAACTAAACTCGATCAAAACTCAGTTTTAACATTTTCATTTGACCATGCATCAGCAGGTTTTTGGGACAAGAGAGTTCTAGATTTCCACAATGCTTTGTGTGAAAAATTGCTTTTTGACATCACCCTTCAAGAACCTAGCTCTAATTTTAAGATTATGCCCCCTTGTTCTGGATGCTCGCACCAGAGGAAATAGTTTCTCAATCTACCCTATCAAATCTTTAAATCATTTTAAATATCTCAATTAGATCACCCCTTAATCTTCCATATTCAAGGGAATACAAGCCTAGTCTATGTAATCTGTCCTCATATTTCAATCCTTTTAGCCCCCGTGTCATTCTGGTGAATCTAAGCTGCACCCCCTCCGAGGCCAATATATCCTTCCCGAGGTGCTGTGCCCAGAACTGAACACTGTTCTCCAGATGGGGTCTAACCAGAGCTCTGTACAGCTGTAACATAACACCATTTGTATTCAAACCCTCTTAAGATAAAGGCCACCATGCCATTAAACGTTCTAATTATTTTTTGTGCCACTAGTTTTTAGTGATTCTTGTACTTGGAGCCCTAAATCTCTCAGTTCATCCACAGTTCCTAGCTTCTCACCATTCAGAAAATACTCGGATCGATCAGTGCTGTGGCCTCTGATGTTGCTTCCTCCAGTTCATGAATAAATAATAAAACTGTTTCCCAGGCACACAAAGCTTCCGTCAATTGTTTAATGCAGCAGTGCACTTTGACAAATGTTTCTAGCAGTGGCATGGAAGGATCTGGTGACACAGAAATTTAACAGTGTGGTCACCTTCACAACCACAGGTTGTCTAGAGCTATGCTAGTGGTGGAAGGTGTCTGGAATTTAGGCAACAAACCACAAAGAAGCCAAATGTCAAAGGCTAGATATTCAAATGCCTGTGGGTGTGCACTCCTTATGGTGTGAGCAGACCAAAAGAATCAGACTGAACTGTGGGACCAATTTGAATGAGAGTACGTCAGTTTGGGGGTTGGGAGGTAATAATGACGCTCTCACATACTGGCAGAAAGCACAGAAAATGTTAACATTGCTGAATTCAGAGCTTCACAAATCAGGCAAGCTGGCCAGCTTGCTCGATTCAGTGAGATGCACTCCCGAAATGCAATGGTGTCCTCTCGTAGCAGACCACTGCTGAATCAGCCCCATAGTTTATATACATAGCATGCCATGAAAGAATAAAGATTACCTTTTGCAGAGGTTGAAGTAGCTGTCCAACTATCAAAATGGCAATCATCACAATTACCGCACTTAAAATCCCAGCAATCTGCAATAAATGTATGTGTGAATTTTGAATTATTGATGTTAACAGGTAGAATTTCTGTTGCAGTGTAATATATAAAAACATCTGTGTGTATAAAAAAGCCCTGTGGTGGTACAGAGCATTGACAGGGCAAGATGTGTATACAAGATACAAGAACTTTTCTGACGTGTCCATAAGGCACAAAGCACAGCCAATCAAAAATCACAAACATTTGCTTCACCATCATCGACAGACATTCTTTCCAAGTCCTTTCATCGAATCATTGAATAATGCAGCACAGAAGACGGCCATTAGGCCCATCCAGCCTGTACTGGCTCTTTGACAGAGCTATCGAATTGATCCCATTTCCCTTCCATTTCAATATAGCTCTGAAAGATTTTCCCCTTCAAGTATTTATCCAATTTCCTTTTGAAAGTTATTATTTCATCTGCTTCCACCACCCTTCCAGATCATAAAAACTTGCTGCATAAAAATAATTCTCGTCTCCTCAGATTCTTTTGCTAAGTAGTTGAAATCTGTGTCCTTTGGTTACCGACACTTCTGCCATTGAAAACAGTTACTCCTTATTTACTCTATCAATACCCTTCATAATTTTGAACGCCTCTATCAAATCTCCTCTTATTTTCTCCTTAAAGCCGCTATGCTTTAAGGAGAACAACCCTTGTTTGTCTAGTCTCTCCACGTAATTGAAGTCCTGCATCGCTGGTACCATTCTCGTAACTCTCTTCTGCACCCTCTCCAAGCCAATGATTTATAAAAGGTTCAGCATAACTTCCTTGCTTTTGTAATCTATGCCTCTGTTTATAAAGCTGCGGATCCCATATGCATTTTTAACAGCAATTTCAATTTGTTCTGCCACCTTCCAAAGATTTGAGTATATGCACCCCCAAGTCTTTCTGTTGTGGCACCTCCTTTAAAATTGTAGCATTTAGTTTATATTGCCTTTCCTCATTCGTGTGACTATTCTTCACACCAGTGTTAAATTGCATCTGCCATATATCTGCCCATTTCACCAGCCCGTCTATGTCCTCCTGAAATTGGTTACTATCCTCTTCACTGTTTATTATATTTGAGCTTCGTGTTATCTGTAAACTTTGAAATTATGCCCTGTATACCCAAGTCCAGGTCATTAATATATATCAAAGAGAGCAATGACTCCAATAGCGACCTCTGGTGGGGGGGGGGGGGGGGGGGGGGGAGGTGTCACCATTGTATACTTCCCTTCAGTCGGAAAAACAAACATTCACCACTTCACTCTGATTTCTGTCTCTTAGCCAATTTCATATCCATATTGCCACTGCCCCTTTAATCCCATGTGCTTCAATTTTGCTAACTAGTCTATTGTGTGGTACTTTATAAACACCTATTAAAAGTCCATATACCCATCAACCACATTACTTCACTTGCTATGTTAGTTCTTCATTCACTCCATCATGTGGTTAATTCAATGCCCTCTGAACTGGCCCAGCAAATCACTGTTGTTATAAGAGCAAAGTGGCCATGAGATTCACTGGCCTAATATAAATACACATGCATCCACGTTCATTTATTACCTGAGTTTTGCCACCTGTGCTTTCCTGTACTGCTGTACGGGACAGAGCAGTGCCTGCCAAAAAGCTTGAGAAACAGCCACAAAAAATGTTGGATATTCCTAGAGCAATAAATTCCTGGAAGAGTCCACAATTATATAAATATACATGCAAATGATATACAGCAGCAACAATCATATACCCCACTTTGATACAACATTCAAAAAGGACACTGAATTGTAAGCAAATTTTTCTCCTTTTCTGAAGAATATGTTTTGTCAATGCATATAGTAAATGACTGTTCAGTTATTGCATTCTGGTTGGAATATTCTTAAATTATTCCCAAATCTGCAGCAAGAGATGTGCGGATAGAATCTATTCTTTGTTGCACTTGGGGAAGACTTCATTCCCAGGTGCAATGAAGAGGAAGTGGGATAGAGACCCTTTGCATCAGGCCTCAAGTTCTACGACATTGCATGGGGTCCAAATTTAACTCATAACTGGGCCCAGGCCCGGAGCAGACGCAGGAAAATGTAACTGAGCAAATAAGACGGGTGGGGTGTTCTTGCCTCCTATCTCAATTTCAGGACACTCCACCAATAAAAGGTGCTCAAAATAGAGATGGAACCAAAAAGTGCTGCTGGTGGAGTCTGTGCTAGGATCTTCCATAGACCGGAGGGTCTATAGGCCTCAAGGAGCAGCCCAAAGATGAATGGAGGCACTGTGTAACTTGTAGCCCCTACCCCAGCATGATGCTTGGGCTTTGGTTCCTTCCGCCAACTGCTCTCTAATTGCTGGATATGGAGGGGCTAAAAAATCTGGGGTTTTCATCCATTTCCTGCTGGAGTTATAGCAGCAGAAACAGTAGAATTTCAGCCCGGTTCTTATTTTCTAATTAAATTTATGTTTGTCACTCAAATCCATTTTCTTATTTTTTCCAAGATGAAAATATTATGGGTGGAACTCTGAGCTGGGGCATAAAACTGCCAGTAGTGGATTTGCTGCCCATTATACACCCTACCTGTAAACGGAAAGGAAAAAAAAAAATAATCGGGAAGGGAATATAACAGGTGGCTGGTCCGTTGTATGCCCCTGCCAACGTTAAGTTTTACCCAATTTAACTCGTCTAGCGGGAGTGACGCATCATCTTAATATCACTTTCAAGTCACAAACTGCTGTTAGAGGAGCCATTTGATTTCTGAATTTCCTTTCCATCATGCAGGACATTGGTTCACTATGATTTACTATCCAAAATAATTACATTCTGTAAAACTGCAATAATGTCAAAATATTTTTTTTTCATTTCTGACTCAGTAAAAAGGTAGACACATTGGTCAAATACAAGTTTTCAACTTTAACAAAACTTTCAACTATAGAAACACAGTCGAATCTTGCTGACTAATTTTGGCATTGTCTAGTCAACCCAAGTGGAGCTAAATGCTTATGAGATAGCATGCAAACTATAGCCATTTTAACTTATAATGTGACTCAGACACCAAATATTAACTGATGGTGTATTTAAACCTTCTCTTACCTGGTTTCCATCAATGGGATAGTCGTGTTTGGCGCCAAATACCTTAGCAACTGAAACAGCCACTGCATATCCCACTAATGCAATGGAAAATGCCGTTGCTCCGATTTTAGCAAACAAGTTCACATCTGGTGACATTGGTGCTAAAAATCTGTGTACATGAATGTAAAAAGAAATCATTCAAGTATTTTTGAACTCAATCTGATAAAAATTCTAGAGTCTGTAACAAAGAACGCAAACAGCATACTTAAAATTTAAGACAAGAATTGTGACTTTTAAAAAGGATGTAGAAATCATGAATTCTATCTTCTTACCCTGTTGGAATGGTTTTAATAATTCCAGCATTATATTTCTGTTCCAAATTAGCACCATAGGAGATCCCTGTAGCTATAATAGTCTGAAACAAACAAGCATTTGCATTTAAAAATCAACCACATTTATAGATTGTTACTCCTCCTTGCATCTTCACTAAATCATATTCTATCTGTAACTCATTCTATACCAGGATCTCAAAACGGTGAAACTTCTAATGTCCCTCAGTCTTTCTTTTCTCCTACATCTTCAGACTTAAAAATCATGCCCGACATCACATAACCACTAAAGCGGAACACTGCAGATGCTGGAATCTGAAACAAACAGAAAATGCTGGAAATATTCAGCGGGTCAGGCAGCATCTGTGGAGAGTGAAACAGAGTTAACGTTTCAGGTCGCTGACCCTTCGCCAGAACAGATGCTGCTGAACTGCTGAGTATTTCAAGCATTTTTTGCTTTTGTACCACATAACCACTACTTGATGATTTACACAATCTATTTTACTCTTTTCTTATGGGCCTTGGCCCTGCATGGTAGTTAATTAATAAAGATATATGAGGCTTAAAAACCCAGATCATGATAGTTATGCCTAGATTGTGGTCCACCAGTGCTGACCCCAGCAGAATTTGCATGGTCAGTGGGAGGGCACTTGATTAGATTGAGGCAATGGGCACCCATACCACTATGCCCACATGCCTCCCTGTTAATGGAGTCAATACGGAAATGTTAAAAAAAGTTTACCCAGCTTTGGAGGTCCAAGCCACTTCCCCATCTTGGAGCCTTCCCTCCCTATGGGACTCACTTCTGCCCTTCATGTGTTAACTGACCTCACGTATTAGCCTCCAGTGTTACTTACCCTATCCCTTATGGAGAGGGAAGCAGGATCCCATGTTGGGAGGTCATGCCCCTCCGGATATGGCTGGTTTAGTAAGGGGTTTCTTAAATTCGGTCCTTTTCCAAGCCATTCTACTGGCCTCCTCCTGGAGTTACGGCAGGAATCCAGCAAAATGACCAAGGAAATTTTCACACTATATTTTTCAAACTTTTTTCTGTTCTTTTCCACAAGAATCTATTTACATCTGATAATCAGCAGTCAAGGCAACTGAAGGTTCAAAGCCACCTATTTCTTCATGACTGCTAAGAATCTTGCCCTGTTGATGAAGCAATGGACAGCAATAACTAAGGTAGCTTGTCCTTCCTTGCTCCCTTCAGACTAT
This sequence comes from Pristiophorus japonicus, assembly GCF_044704955.1. Lineage (NCBI taxonomy): Eukaryota > Metazoa > Chordata > Chondrichthyes > Pristiophoridae > Pristiophorus > Pristiophorus japonicus. Next base: position 48,828,296 of record NC_091989.1, read on the forward strand.
CGTAGAATGCCCTATTCTAATATCCCAGTGCGAAATGTCAGTGTGTGTGTACTTTATTCAGCTGCTTCTGGTGTCAGCCCCAAGTATGGACAACACCAAGGCAAAAGAAGTGTGTTAATGTTTCTGGAATTGTGTAGACACCAAGAAGTAACATCTCTGGTGAAGGTAACCACTATGAAGGAGTCAGCCTTGGCTCAGTGGTTGCACTCCTGTCTCAAGTCAGACGGTCCAAGTCCAATACCAGAGACTCGAACATATAAACGAAGCCGACACTCCAGTGCTGTACCGAGGGAATACTGCACTGTCGGACGTTCCATCTTTCGGATGAGATGTTAAACAGAGGCCCCACTGGCCTTCTCAAGTGGATGTAAAAGATCCTATGGCACTATTTGAAGAGCAAGGGTATTCTCCCCGGTGTCCTGGCCAAAATTTATCCCTCAACCAACATCACTTAAAAGCAAACAAATTATCTGGTCATTATCTCATTGCTGTTCACAAGTGGGCTGCTGCATTTCCGACATGACAATGTTGACTACACTTCGAAAGTACTTCATTGTCTGTAAAGCGCTTTGGGACATCCGGAGGTTGTGAAAGGTGCTATATAAATGCAAGTTCTTATTTTTCCCAGAAAGGCAGAAGGCTTAACTGTCATATAGGCAAGTAAATTCTGTCCTTATGTGCCTTGCACAAACAATGGGAAAAATCTTCCACCCAAAAGGTAAAAGCACGAATTGCAACTTTTAAACAACACTTATGAATAGGCAAGTGTTTTATCTCTGTCCATGCAGTGGAAACTGTCTTGCAAAATAAACGGTGGATCATTGCAACACCACATTGCCCTCAGTAGCAGCAAGTCAGCAAGAACACACTGAATTCAATCTTGAAATAATTGGTTTAGGAAACATATATTTAAGCTTCCCTGGCAATGTGTAGTACTAAACCAAACAGATCACAAGCCTTCAGGCTCAATTCCAAGGACTTAATTTATTTGACAGAGCAGGTGAGGCAATAAAATTGACACTACTGTCCCCTGGGTTAGAAGTAATAAAAATCAGGCATGTGCCTGTTCATTTTTGGGCAGTTGGATCACAATAAAGATCATGCGAGAACAGCATTAGATTACCCAATTAACCCTTCTATAGCTAAATAGTCTGCTGACATTCAATGATAACCTATTTAGTTGAAATAAACAGTGAGCTGGAACACTGTCTATTCCCTTCATTATCTTATAAACCTCAATCAGATCCCCGCTAATTAGAACAGCTCTGCAGGCCGGACTATAAAAGAGCTGGAGCGGCATACCACTTCAACCTCCAGAGCAAGCTGCTCCAAGTGTGCAACGTTTTTGAGATGGGCGACTGGGTGACGTCATCAAAACCCTGATCGACATTTTGGAGCGTGGGCAGGAACATCGGCAGGGCCCAGGTACAGAGGAGTGGGAAGGTTGAGGCGGATGAGCGGCGAGTGCTTGTGGCGAGATGCGGTGAATGTTTATGGCAGAGGAGCGGAGAGAGATCGTGACGGAGGTGCGACAGATGAGGGTACAGGGCCCAGAAGAGCAGTGGGCCCAGGGGCAGCACAGGCCAGCCCACACTGCAATATGTATGCGCACTAGATCCATGCAGCAGAGCAGGTCTCCAGTCGTGTTGGTTTACCCTTGCCACTGGATAAAGGCCTAGCTCAGTCAAGCCCGTGTGGTGGCTGGTGTGCAACGGTCACCACACGTTAAAAAAATTCATGCACAGGCATCTTCCACCCCCTCAATTGGAGTTCAGGACTGGGACATCGGGTCCTTCATCAAAACATCTGTGAACGCATGGAAGCAAGTCATCCTCGTTCGAGGGGCCGTCTATGATGATGATATATGATATTCAATGCCGGCTCTATGAATAGAGGCACGTGGCTGGGATACCATACACCTCTTATTCATTCTTATTCTGCCTGTGGCAGAGAAACCAAATATCAGTGCCCTCAGGAGAGAAGACCAAAAACCAGAAAGGGGAAAAAAAAAAGGGCTGATGCTTCACCATCACCAATGTGATTGCCTTAAAATACTTTAGGTTTCACCATAGATAATTTACTTACCACAATCACTTCAATAGGTATAGGCACTTTAATCTTGTCTTTGAAACGATTGTTGATTTCTTTCACAATTACACACACGACAAAGGTGATCAAGCCAGCAACCAAGTCTGCAATATTGGTTTGTCGAATGTTACGGAATATGTCAATAAGAGTCTGCAAAATAAATTTTAAAAACAGAAGTTATAACAAAGGTTGCATCTCAGCCAGGATAGCAGTTTGGAACCTACACGTGGGTTAGGGAAGGGGCTATTGACTAAGCTTGCGTACTATGCTAACTCATTTCAGTTGGTAGCATTCATCAGAGTCAGAAAGTTATGGATTCTAACCCCACAATGGACTTGGATACATATTTAGTGCTGCACTAAGGGTGTCCTGCATTGTTGAAAGTGTTGTCTTTAAGATGTAAACCTAGACCCTATTTGCCTATTCAGCTGGTCATACAAGATTCCACGGTGTATTTTGAAGAAAAGCAGGGAGTTCTCCTGATGTACTATCCAATCTTTCTCTCTTAACCAACATGAACAAAAATAGATACAAACATATGATTATGATGGGCAGGAAAAGAGCAGCTGGTCCATCAAGCCTACCTCACACCACAATGGCTGGACCATCATGGTTAAACATATCTCTTCTCTCTCCCCCACACCCCCATCAATCTCCAGGGGGGGGGGGGGGAAGGGGGAGGAGGGAATAGAAAAAAATCCTAATTTTCCAAGTAATTAATTCATTGTAAAGTGTGGCAGATATGCAATTTCATTGATGTATGGACATCAGGCAATAACAGATCTAGACTGGGATGTGATGTTCACCACAGTCAATGCTAATGCATGAATAATGGCGAGTTGGGCATGGTACTGGTGGAGAACTGCTAGCCACTGAACTCTTAAAGTGACAGAGTCGATGCCTCCAGGAATGGATGGAAGGAGCAAAAATTTGAGGAGAAAAAATGAATGCTGTCATAGATGTGTTTTTATTATTCTTCCAAAACCTGTTTTCCTCGCTTTTCTGGGAAATCTGAAATGCCCCAATTTATGTACGCAAGTGTGGATTGCTTGTATTGGGAGTGAAATGTAGTCATGGAGATTGCACAAGCAAATAATGAGTCAACCGTTTCAAGCTTATGCTGAACTGAAGAGGTCACAACTGTGCCAGACAGGCCTTCCTATAGCAAATCCACCTGGTTCCCCACGAGGTCTTCTGATTGTGCGTGGATGTGGCAGGGCTCAGTGACAAGTATCAATCAAATATGACAACCTAAAAAACCAGCAAAAGCTGACCCAACAGCTTCAAAAAGCTGACACCTTAAGAATTACCTTGATAATAAGTCTTAAATAAGAGAGAGGCAGTAGTTAAAAAGTACGGCAACCCCCAGTGGTAATAGTTTAAAAGGAGCGGCAGCAGAGAGGGGCAGTTGCTAGACAAAGAGAAAAACTCAAAGTGACGTCAGTCAGCAAAAACTAAGGACTGGCAGAGCCCAAGGAATTCGAGCCAAGTGCTTAATGTATTATTTATCTTAAGTATTAAGAGGATAATATCCCTTAGATGAGCAAATAAACCTAAATATTGAATATGCATAAATATGTGAGTGTAATTAATTTGAAATCAAATTAACTCCAACTAATTAGCTCAAGAAATAAATTACTGTTAACAATAAATTAAAATAAATAAATTAGAAATGACAGTACAGGCAACATGTTGGCACAGCAGTAAGTGTAAGTGTGAGTTTATGGACACGGAGAAAGTGCCGGATGACTATTCCCATTAGAAACATATCTGCCTCGAGGCACTCCGAGCTGGAGTTCAAGTTCGAGTTACTCTGACACACAAGGGAAGGGGAGGATTTATTGGGATAGTTTATTCCAAAGTACAGTCACACCCAGATGAAAGCACAGGTACAGGAAGGGGAGTATGTGACCGTCAGTCAGCAGGGCATGACGATCCTTGGGGAGGTAGAAAAGGAGGTCCTGTAGGCACTGGTTCTGTAGGTACAAGGTGCTTGCTACCTGTGAGGATGAGGATGAAAGGCTGCAGGGAGGTTAGCCAGAATGCTAACCACAACACCATTGAGCAGGAACCAGGGAGGATGGGGAGAGAAAATGGAATGTCCTAGTTGTAGGGGATTTGACCATTCGAGGGGTAGATCCTTTGCAGTCAGGATTGAGAATCCCAAATCCAGATATCCAGATGGGACATTTATAAAGTCAGCCACTTTGCCATTCTATTAAGCAAGTAACGGAGCTGTGTATTGCCACATACTTCACTACATCGACATTAGCAAGAAGCAACAGACCAATTATTGTAAGCTGGGAGACAGGTGCATGGGGGTTTCATTATACATTTCTTTCAGTCAGCTCTGAAACTGGACCTTTTTTTCTTTTCCTCTGGCCAAATTTGAAATCCCTTTTAATGCATTTATTTTGTTTGGCTTTCAGATAACTGATGCATTCTTTTTTGCACAATGAAATTTGACAGCCTATAAATGGAACTGTGAATTTTTATTAAAATGTGCAGTATTAGTAATGTACCTATTTAATGCGTTTTGCTGTCATGTTATTATTTTAGTTGTGCAAGTGCCTTTCAAACCGGAATATTCCCCTAATTGACAGACTAGTGCTGGTGAATAGGTAAATAGCCAGTGTTGAGCTGCAGGAAATGCAAAAGGCCTACTACCTATAGTTATGATAACAAGCAATGCCAGGAATCTCAGGTGGTGTACTTGCTGTGGTTATCAGTACTCTGACTTCTCTCACGACACTTCGAGAAGCTAAAATGGAGCAGGGCTCCAGGTCATTCATCCCCACCCCTCGTCACACCTCAGATCTCCCACCACCTTAGCAAAGGGCTGAGTTTACGGCTCACACCCCACCGTAGGCAACTAGGCCCACACAGTTGAGCCTGGTCTCTAGTCGTCTCAGACCCCCTTGCCATTGGACAAAGACCTTGCTCTGCTAAGCCCATGTGGTAGCCAGTGTGCAATGGCCACCCCACATTAAAAGAACTCATGCACCAGCATCTTCCACCCTTCAAAATAAAGTTTGGGACCTGGAACATCAGGATCCTCATGAACAATCCCAACAGCAACAGATCGGAACATTGCATCGCTATCATTGTCCGGGAACTCAAGACACTTCAACGTTGACATCGCCGCCCTAAGTGAGACCCAGCGGGCAGGGGAAGGCCAACTCAAAGAACAAGGTGGAAGTTTCACCTTCTTCTGGAAAGGCAAACCAGAGGAAGATCACAGCCTCCATGGAGTTGGCTTCGCCATCAAGAATGAGCTGGTGGGCTGTCTCATGATTCTCCGGCTCACCCTAGCCCGGAACCAGTGCGCCACAGTTATCAGCGCGTACGCCCCAATACTCGAGGCAACAGATGAGGCCAAAGAGGAATTCTACTCCAGCCTCGAACAATCCCTGTCCCGAGTCCCTTTGGACGACAAGCTGATCCTCCTCGACGACTTCAATGCCAGAGCCGGTTAGGACACAGACCTCTGGGGAGGCATGATCTGCAGAGATGGGGTAGGGAAAACCAACTCCAGCGGTACCCTGCGCCTGACAAAATGCCTAGAACATGACCTCGTCATCACCAACACCTTGTTCCGTCAGAGGGACAGGTACAAGGCATCATGGCAACACCTTCGCTCCAAGCACTGGCATCTGCTTGACGACGTCATCGTCCCGAGTGAGGGACCGCAAGGATGTGCACATCACGCGCTCTATGACAGGAGCCGATTGCTGGATGGACCACCGTCTAATCCACTCCGTCATTATCAATAAAGCCCCAAAACAGCAACAGCAACAGAAACAATGCTGCAGGAAAATCAACGCTGGTGCACTCAAAGACCCAGTTAAGAAAGCCCTATACAGCCAGCGCCTCACTGCCAACCCTCGATGACAGAGACACAGAGTGCCCACAATGCCTGGTCTGCCCTCAAGGCCTCCATAATCAGCGCCTGCGAAGAGATGCTCGGTCACTCAACCAAGAAACACCAAGACCGGTTTAAATCGAGAAGGACCAGGAGATCCAGGAGCTAATAAGCCGCAAGCACAAGGCATTTCTGAACTTAAAGCAGCAACCCAATTCGGCTGCGAGGAGGATGCTGTGAGGCTGCAGAGCGACTTGGATAGATTAGGTGAATGGGCAAATGCATGGCAGATGAAGTATAATGTGGATAAATGTGAGGTTATCCACTTTGGTGGTAAAAACAGAGAGACAGACTATTATCTGAATGGTGACAGATTAGGAAAAGGGGAGGTGCAAAGAGACCTGGGTGTCATGGTACATCAGTCATTGAAGGTTGGCATGCAGGTGCAGCAGGCGGTTAAGAAAGCAAATGGCATGTTGGCCTTCATAGCAAGGGGATTTGAGTACAGGGGCAGGGAGGTGTTGCTACAGTTGTACAGGGCATTGGTGAGGCCACACCTGGAGTATTGTGTACAGTTTTGGTCACCTAACCTGAGGAAGGACATTCTTGCTATTGAGGGAGTGCAGCGAAGGTTCACCAGACTGATTCCCGGGATGGCGGGACTGACCTATCAAGAAAGACTGGATCAACTGGGCTTGTATTCACTGGAGTTCAGAAGAATGAGAGGGGACCTCATAGAAACATATAAAATTCTGACGGGGTTAGACAGGTTAGATGCAGGAAGAATGTTCCCAATGTTGGGGAAGTCCAGAACCAGAGGTCACAGTCTAAGGATAAGGGGTAAGCCATTTAGGACCGAGATGCGGAGGAACTTCTTCACCCAGAGAGTGGTGAACCTGTGGAATTCTCTACCACAGAAAGTTGTTGAGGCCAATTCACTAAATATATTCAAAAAGGAGTTAGATGAGGTCCTTACTGCTAGGGGGATCAAGGAGTATGGCGAGAAAGCAGGAATGGGGTACTGAAGTTGAATGTTCAGCCATGAACTCATTGAATGGCGGTGCAGGCTAGAAGGGCCGAATGGCCTACTCCTGCACCTATTTTCTATGTTTCTATGTTTCTATGGGAGCAGCAAAGCAGCTCTACAGGCGGATAAAGGCAGAGGGTCCAACAAAAAAGCCGTGACCTAAAGAATAGATGGTGGGTGGAGAAAGCACAGGAGATCCAACAGCTGGTTGTGGAAATATCAGAAAGGATTAAGAAGTTAGTTCAGACCTGGGGTCTAAAAAAACTAACAAGCTCTCTTGCACAAAAAACAAGCAGGCGTTAATCTCAGGGTCAATGAGATCAGGGATGAGGTAGAGTTGTAACCATCAGGGAAAGTCACGGGATAATAAAGCCAAATACTGAATGCCAATTAACAAAGTTCCAGCAATTGCTAATGACCGAACAAATGGTCAGGCCAGGAATAACAGTTTGAAGACCAACAGACAGGAGGGAGTTTCCCACCATCACAGGACCAGCTGTGACCACAGGGGGGGTGATAAGAAAGAATCCCATGGATCAAAATAATGGTCACACATGGGAAGGGAGACTCCCAACTTGGTAATAACTTTTGGAAGCGAGAGACAAGTTGAGATAACAGCAGAATGTCTCTGTATCTTGTACAAACAAGCAGGCAATTAGTAGCAACCCATATGGTTAACAAAGGGACAAAAAAGGTATAAAAATGGACAAGTATGGACAGTCCATAGCGAGAACCCAGGACCAATACTCAACAGAAGCAGGGAACGACCCTTGAAGGAACAGTGTCAGGACCGGATTGATCACTCGGGACGTATTGGGTAATTATGAGAGTGTTGAGTTAAATAGAATATTTTGAGCGGCAAGGAACACCTTTTGGAACGCCTTGTTTGCAGAGTTGAACAGAGTTAAATAGAGTATAAGAAAGAAACATAGAAACATAGAAATTAGGTGCAGGAGCAGACCATTTGGCCCTTCGAGCCTGCACCACCATTCAGTAAGATCATGGCTGATCATTCAACTTCAGTACCCCTTTCCTGCTTTCCCTCCATACCGCTTGATCCCTTTGGCCGAAAGGGCTATATCTAACTCCCTTTTGAATATATCTAACGAACTGGCCTCAACAACTTTCTGCGGTAGAGAATTCAACAGGTTAACTACTCTCCGAGTGAAGAAGTTTCTCCTCATCTCGGTCCTAAATGGCTTACCCCTTATTCTTAGACTGTGACCTCTAGTTCTGGAACTCCCCAGCAACGGGAACATTTTTCCTGCCTTTAACCTGTCCAATCCTGTCAGAATTTTATATATTTCTATGAGATCCCCTCTCATTCTTCTAAACTCCAGTGGATACAGGCCCAGTCGATCCAGTCTCTCCTCATATGTAGTCCTGCCATCCCAGGAATCAATCTGGTGAACCTTCACTGTACTCCCTTAATAGCAAGAACGTCCTTCCTCAGATTAGGGGACCAAAACTGAACACAATATTCCAGGTGTGGCCTCACCAAGGCTCTGTACAACTGCAGTAAGACCTCCCTGCTCCTATACTCAAATCCCCTAGCTATGGAGGCCAACATGCCATTTGTCTTCACCGCCTGCTGTACCTGCATGCCAAACTTCAATGACTGATGTACCATGACACCCAGGTCTCGTTGCACCTCCCCTTTTCCTAATCTGTCACCATTCAGATAATTTTCTGTCTTCCTGTTTTTGCCCCCAAAGTGGATAACCTCACATTTAGTTACATTATACTGCATCTGCCATGCATTTGCCCACTCACCTAACCTGTCCAAATCTCACTGCAGTCTCTTAGCATCTTCCTCACAGCTCACACTGCCACCCAGCTTAGTGTCATCTGCAAACTTGGAGATATTACATTCAATTCCTTCATCTAAATGATTAATGTATATTGTAAATAGCTGGGGTCCCAGCACTGAACCCTTCGGCACCCCACTGGTCACTGCCTGCCATTCTAAAAAAGGACCCGTTTATTCCGACTCTCTGCTTCCTGTCTGCCAACCAGTTCTCTATCCACGTCAGTAGTGAGTCTTATACTTCTTTTGTATTGAGTACGTATACTCTATAGTTAGTGAGTCTTGTACTTATCCTGTATTAAATGAACATTAACGATACTGTCATTTGTCTGGTGTGTAATTTGATATTTAACTCAGGAACCGTCACACGACTAGCGAAATTGCCGCTTGCCCAACATTGACGACCCAGATGGGACTTTGCTGAGTTAAGATAAATTTAATTAAGAAAGACAGAAGAGAAATGACAGGAAAAGGTGGAAGCTCCCAGTCGTGGGAAGAGCAGTTTAACCAGACCCTGATCGAATATGTCAGGAGGTGGCTTGAAACAATGAGCTCACCCGGATTTCCCGGAGGAGACTCATTCTTTGACAAAACTAAAAAAGAAAAGAGGGAATCTAAATGTGTCTTAATGGCAGCATGTTATGCAGAATTACTTAAGCAGAGAGACTAACAAAACTTCACAAAAATCAATGGGAGCATGAAAATCAGGACTTCAGACAGACGTAGGAAAATTGACAGCCGAAGTTAAGGGATTGAGGCTTCAATTGGCAGAGCAAGTTAATCAAATTGAGACTCTCCAAAACGATTTTAAAAACTCCATACATTAAATCTGACCTCTAGTATGACTATGGCAGAGAATAACAAGCAAAATGAAGAGAAAATGAGGCAAAAGTGCAGAGACTCAAAACCAAGTAGATGAGTCGGAAAATAAACTGATCGTGCAAAAGGGTGGTATGCATGCTTTTGGGGAAGATGGCCCTCAAGTGTTCCAACAAAATAAGGGTAACCCGGAGTTGGGGGATGTGAACTTGAAGCAGATCCTCAGTAGCTGCAAAAACAGTTTTAAAAATCTGAAATCTGACAGCAAGAGTTTTCAGGAAAAAGTGAATCAAGGTGAGCAGAAGGACCCTGCGGGATCCAAAAGGAAGTACAAAGCATGGCAATGTATATTTGTGGTTTACAGTAATAAGCCGTCTGTTTAAGAGATGAAAAAAATAGAAAAGCATGTCTATGAATCTAAGAAGATAGAACATCGAATTTGCTACTATGGATATTTGAAAAGTTATGAAATGGATTGTGTGCGATGCTTCAGAGTGAACGGTAAAGTTAAAAACCACGTAGATGTTTATTTGTCTGTAGTTTTTCAACTGGCACTGGTTAGTTTGAAATTGGTTTGAATTAATTTGAGGTTAATTAACTTGTGAAAACCAATCTTTCATTATGGCCATGGTGGAATTTTGGTTGGTTTAAACTGTGTGAAAACCTCTAGTTCTGGACATGAGGTAATCACATATATTGGGTATTTTAAAATAAAAAAATGTTCTGACCAATTCCAGAATCTGTGACCAGTGGAGAAAAGGGAGGGAATGCTATTATGCGTGGAAAACAGAAGGATTGCAATGAATGCTATTGGTATGCGTGGTGTTGCTTTACAGATTGTTGGTACCATTGTTGTGTTTGTCAAACTTTTAAAATGTGAAAAAAGGAAGATAACTCTCTGCACCAGACTTCAGAAAGCAACACCTTTTTGCAGAGTTGAATGTAAATATTTTGAGCATTTTAAAATTAAGAAAATTTTAAGTTTCGAATTTGAGTGGATGTTTCCCTCAGTAACAGAAAGAGGATCAGGATTGATGAATTAACCCATTGGGCTGGCACAAAAAAGCCACAATGGATTTTGTTTTTTTTCTTCTAAGCACGACTACTGATGTGTTGCAGCACGGTGACAAAAATTGAACTGAAGCCTTTGCTTTTAAAAAATGTTTGGAATTAAGCTGACAACACAGGCCTCTCGGGGGTACTGTTACAGCACCATCATGACAAATTCCCAACCGTAGCTTACGCCTCACACGTCATAACACCAATGGAAGCGACATTCCAACCCTGTGAGACGAACCTTCTCAGTGTCTTTTGGGCGGTTCATAAATTCTTCCCCATAATTGAGCTTAGCCTCTTATTATCTTATCACACACCCCCATCAAAATGCTGATGGATGGAAATCTCAAGGAAGGCTCAGTCAGTTCCCAGCGAATCGCATGATGGACCCTCCTTCTCCAAGGACGGGTCATTACAGTCCAATATCAGCCCAAGATCACTAACCTAGCTCAAAATATGTTGTACCCCGGCGACCCACATCAGTGCGAGATTCTGACTTCAGGTACCTTAGATGGTCCCTTTCAGTCAGAAAGGGAGGGAGGAGGAGACAACAGTCACGAAGTCGAATTTAAAACCCACATTTACGTGGACGGCTCTTCCGCAATTATAAACAAACAGCAGTGCACAGGATTCTCAGTAATAAAAATGACCCCAGACAGCAAACAGGTTTTAGAACAGACGCCAATTAAATTAGAAGGGAGTAAAGGAGCTCAAATTGCAGAACTAAGCGCGATCGCCGACACAGTCATACACCCAGAAGACTACCCTACACCTGTCCAAATTTATTCCGACAGCAGTTACACCTGTAACAGTCTGACTGATTTCCTGCCCATCGGACAAGCTAGAGTTTTCACCTCCGCACACAGAAGGCCGCTAGCTACAGCCCTACTTTTAAAATTGATTTTTGATACAGCCACCTCAAACCAAGGTCCGTACGTCATAACCAAAGTCAAAGCACACACTAAGAATACCCCCTTAGGAACTGAATGGCGGACGAACTAGCAAAAGAAGCAACCTGTACAGATTTATTATGGGACCCTTTGGAAAACGTAAAAACCACACCAATGGCACCAGTTGTTGTTACCCACCCTATACTGGACTTGACAGCCAGCCAGGCTACAGACCCTGATCTTAAAAACATACAATTAGGAAACCCAAGTCCCAAACCATACCTAGGACAAAATTTACAGCTCCACGACAGAGTAGTACTTAAAGACGACAAATATGTAGCCCCGGTGATAGAAAGGGGAGAATTGATTTACCAATGCCAGGATATCAATGGGCATCAAGGAATAGATAAGACCACGGCCAAATTGAAGGAGCTATGCTGATGGCCTGGAATACAGCAAGAAGTGGAAAGGTATGTCAAAAACTGCCTGATATGTGCTCAGAACAATCCAACACAGAACAAAAACCAGGCAGAATTAGGACATACTAGACAGGGCAAGGGCCCTTGGATTCAAATTCAGATAGACTATGTCGGACCTTTACCCATCTGCCCCGGTGGCAAGAAATACATCCGAGTAGCGGTGGACGTATTCTCCAAATGGATCGAAGTATTTCCAACTAACAATAATTTGGCCGCCACAAATGCAAAAATACTCATGGAAGAAGTGTTCTCCAGATGGGGATTGCCAGAGGGCATCGATTCTGACCAGGGAACACATTTCACGGGACAAGTTATGCAGCAGTCATGCAATTGGCAGGGGTAAAACAGAAATTCCATATCGCCTACCATCCGGAATCAAGCGGAGTGGTAGAGCGCATGACTCGAACATTAAAAACAATGTTACGAAAATTAGTGCAACACAACCACACGTCCTGGAACAAGGTCCTCCCTTATGTATTAATGGCCATCCAAAACACAGTGGTAGCCTCTACAGGCTATTCACCCCACGAGCTAATGTCCGGAAGGGTCACGAGAGGTGTTCAAGCCTTCATGGGATTAGATTTGAATGTGATCCAGAAAACTTCCCTGTCCTCAGAAATACATGTCAGACTTGATCAAGTATTTGGAAGCAGTTGGAATAGCTACCGCAGTGAAATTGGGAAACAAACATAGAAAGTAAGGCCTATTTTGATGGAAAGGTACACCCACGGGAACTAAAAATCGTAACGGTAAAAGTACAGAAGGAAGGAACCTTTCTTGCCCCTAAATATGTCAGACCATTTAGTATAATGGAAAAGGCTAGTGCCTCAGTGTTCAAGGTCATGGATGGCCAAGGGAAGTATAAGTGGCACCACCTTAACCAGCTAAAACCCTTTGGGAAAATAAACAGTCAGGTGCACCACATCATGTTAGATGCAGGGGAGACCGAGTTCGTCCCACCCAACCCAGCAGCTAACCCGATCCCAGCCCAAGGTATAATACCCATCTTGCCACCTACCCAAAATTTAGAGGCCGCAAGTAGTTCAGAGGAAGCCACCACAGAAGGAGGTAGTAATTCAGAAGATAACCAGGTACCCGCCCCAGGGACACCTGACGAAGCCCACGCCTCCCACAATGAAACGGCACCAAGTCCAACAGATGGCTTGTCACAGAATTTCGAAGCTATGAGTCTCACACCTCGAGCCACCCCCCCGGCCAGGAAAAGGAAATGAGGATGACGGTTCCCAGAGAGAGAAAGGAATACAGTTGCTTGGACTAGAAACCATCCAATACCCTTGCCTGGCTCTGCCCTGGGTTCGAGGAAATTGAGAAGACCTACTCCGTAAGGAGAGCAATTGATACTATGTTTGATTATCCTACAGGGTGGACCTATATGCCAAAAGTAATCCCATACCACGAATCAGAACATTTTTGGAACCTACCTAACGAATGGAGTAATCAGCTGAAATATGGACTAATGATTTTGAATTGTGTGTGTTTATTACTGTAATTTGCATTGTAATATCCCTGTAAGTGGGAATGTCCATATATTGAACCAGGACCAAAGGGAGGTGTGGTGTTACGAGAAACTAATCAGGTTGTGTATAACAATGTACAGTATGAATTGATACGTGTTGTACTTAACATGTAATATTCAGTTACCCAACTGGTGCCCGTACAATTTAAGGAAATTGTATCAGGACTTGACTTCACTACTGTTGAGACAAGAAATAGGGCTGAAGGAAACGGAAAGTAAGAGTCGGCGGAAAAGAGACATTATAAATGACATAGCGTATGGGGCAGGAATGGTCACAGTCAATACTTTAGATATTACTAATTTGAACGCCAAGATAAAAGGATTGACCGGACAAATAAAACAGGTTTTAAATAGTTTAAATGATAATCAGAGACAGGTAGCGGAGGCAGAAAAAGATGGTAGTAAGCTGGAGAAAAGAATGGTCACCGTATTGGAAAGCCACGCTCAGACTATCAACCAATTAATTAATACTACCAAGACAGCAGAGAATCAAACTCAGGCGCAAGTTTTTGTGGTATTTATGGAAACTGGATGATAGAATAATTACGGGAAAACCTGCAGGAAGCCAATGAGGGGAAAGTCCCCACCTGGATTAACAATACCCGAATTCAGACTCTGATCTCGAATAAGGAACACCATCCTTTAGATGGATGCCAATTGCGAGAACGCTGCAAGGTGTGGTTCAACGAGGAATGTGCCGGGCCAACAGGAACGCCAGCAATTGGAATAATATTGGGATACCAGTATTCAATAACCAAACCGGCATGACTGTTTGACGTAAGGAATGTCAGAACCATACAAGACGGAATATGGACAGGCCTGACCAATATGAAACTATATGCGGTAAATCTACCGACGGGAATGACTGGGACCAGTCTGCACCAATGCAGACAAACTACCCGGTCTGTGCTCTGCCCATACAAGATCGATCCTACCAACGAGGCCCAGTGTGGTTTCAAGAACAGCACTGCTAAGAACTGTACTCTGACCATGCAGAATGTGAAGGCCCAAACATTCGGCAGGAGTGCTTATTTGGGAAATGGGATTTATTGTTTCACTGCCACCGAAAAGACATACCATTACGGAACCCAAATTTGCCCGATACCCAAACCAAGCATCTGCACTCACCTGTTGATACCTATGAGAATTGGGAACGAGGAAGTTATTAATATCGAAAGAAGAGGACAAGTTAATATCACGATACAGGAAACCTTGAAACCCAGTTGGAAACTTACTTCGCCCGAAGTGACATCAATATCCAGTTACAAAAGGAACACTTAACGGAAATCAGAAATAAATTAGATTTGGTCTACAGAATTTATGAAAAAGTGGAAATAAATACCAGAGATATTGAAGCCAAAATTACCCGAATTAAGATCGCTAGTTGGTGGGACGAGATTTGGAATTGGGGAGAGAATGTGAATATTCACCCCTGGATCAGACTTTTCTCTCATCTTACAGTCATCTTGATAGCAATAATTTTTCTAGCATTAATAATAATGGTAGCATATGTGAGAAAGTTGGTACGTAGATTGGAGTTACAATTGGGATGTGTACAAGTAGGAACGTTACAAAATAGACTAAAAGGGACCATAATATATGGAAATATCAGAAAGGATTAAGTAAGTTAGCTCAGACCTGGGGTCTAAAAAAACTAACAAGCTCTCTTGCACAAAAAACAAGCAGGCGTTAACCTCAGGGTCAATGAGATATGGGATGAGGTAGAGTTGTAACCATCAGGGAAAGTAACGGGATAATAAAGCCAAATACTGAATGCCAATTAACAAAGTTCCAGCAACAGCTAATGACCGAACAAAACATCAGGCTAGGAATAACAGTTTGAAGACCAACGGACAGGAGGGAGTTACCCACCATTACAGGACTAGCTGTGGCCACAGCAGGAGGGGGGGGTGATAAGAAAGAATCCCATGGATCAAAATAATGGTCGCACATGGGAGGGGAGACTCCCAACTTGGTAATAACTTTTGGAGGCGAGAGACAAGTTGAGATAACAGCAGAATGTCTCTGCATCTTGTAGAAACAAGCAGGCAATTAGTATCAACCTATACAGCTAACAAAGGGTCAAAAAAGGTATAAAAATGGACAAGTTTGGACAGTCCATAGCGAGAACCCGGGACCAACACTCAACAGAAGCAGGGAGCGACCCTTGAAGGAACAGTGTCAGGACCGATTGATCACCCGGGACGAATTGGGTAACTATGAGAGTGTTGAGTTAAACAAGAGTATTTTGAGTGGAGAGGAATACCCTTTGGAATGCCTGTTCTGCAGAGTTAAGCAGAGTTGAACAGACAGAGTATTTGGAGCAGAGAGGAACACCCTTTGGAATGCCTTTCTGCAGAGTTAAGCAGAGGTAAAGAGTAGAAATAGTGAGTCTTATACTTCTTTTGTATTGAGTAACTTTTGAGTAGAAGTGCTGAGTCTTATACTTTTTCTGTATCAAAGAATTAGAGTATAAGTAGTGAATCTTGTACTTTTCCTGTATTAAACGAACATTAATGATACTGTCATTTCTCTCATGTGTAATTTGATATTTAACCTATGAACCGTCGCAGGCAACTACTAGTCACACAACGAGCGAAATTGCCGCTTGCGCAATACTGGTTGACAACCATGACGTGTGAGGATTCTTCAGCGCAGTCAAGACCATCTACGGCCCAAGCACCCAAGGCCCCAAGGCCCCACCCCACTGCTGGCCAAAAATGGAGAGGCACTCATTAAGGACACCGAGGCAGTCAGTGACCGCTGGAAGGAGCACTTCGAAGATCTCCTTAACCAAGACTCTGCCTTCGACTTGAGTGTCCTTGACTCAATCCCGCAGCATGCTACGCACCACCATCTCAGCAAAACACCAGCACTGCACGAGGTAGAAAAGGGGCCATCCGTCAACTCAAGAACAAGGCATCAGGAGCAGATGATATCCCCGCCGAGGCACTAAAGTATGGTGGAGAAGCATTACTGACATAAATGCATGACCTCATCTCTCTTATCTGGAAAGAGGAGAGCATGCTAGGAGATCTCAGATATGCCGTAATCGTGACCATCTTCAAAAAAGAGGACAAGTCTGACTGTGGTAACTACAGAGGAATCTCCCTGCTGTCGGCCACTGGGAAAGTCATCACAAGAAACCGCCTCAATTGTCTTCTCCCTGCGGCTGAAGAGCTCCTCCCAGAGTCGCAATGCGGATTCCGTCCACTAAAGAGTACAACGGACATAATCTTCACCGTGCAGCAACTGCAAAAGAAATGCAGGGAACAGCATCAACCCTTGTATATGGCCTTCTTTGACTTCACAAAGGCCTTTGACATGGTTAACAGAGAAGGACTATGGAGCTCAGTTTCTCTGCCTCCAAAAGTTTGTCATCATCCTCCACCTGCTCCACAATGGCATGCAAGCCATGATCCTGACCAAGGAATCCACCACAGACCCAATCCACGTCCGGACCGGGGTCAAGAATGGCTGAGTCATCGCACCAACGCTCTTCTTGATCTTCCTCGCTGCAATGCTACATCTCACTCTCAACAAGCTCCCCATTGGAGTGGAACTAAACTATAGAACCAATGGAACCTGTTCAACCTTCAGCACCTCCAGGCTAGATCCAAGGTCATCCCATCCTCTGTCATCGAACTACAGTACACGGATGACGCTTGCGTCTGTGCACACTCAAGCTGAACTCCAAGCCATCGTCAACACTTTCACTGAGGCATATGCAAGCATGGGCCTTACACTAAACATCCGAAAGACAAAGGTCCTCCACCAACCTGACCCCGCCACACAGCACTGCCCCCCCGGTCATTAAAATCCACAGCGCAACCTTGGACAACGTGGACCATTTTCCATACCTCAGGAGCCTACTATCAGCAAGGGCAGACATCGATGACGAGATACAACACCGCCTCCAGTGCGCCTGCGCAGCCTTCGGTCACCTGAGGAAGAGAGTGTTTGAAGACCAGG
The DNA here is from genome assembly GCF_044704955.1 of Pristiophorus japonicus. Taxonomy (NCBI): domain Eukaryota; kingdom Metazoa; phylum Chordata; class Chondrichthyes; family Pristiophoridae; genus Pristiophorus; species Pristiophorus japonicus. The sequence continues at coordinate 48,845,833 of NC_091989.1, forward strand.
ACCTCAAATCTGGCACCAAGCTTATGGTCTACAGGGCAGTAGTGATACCCGCCCTCCTATATGGCTCAGAGACGAGGACCATATACAGCAGACATCTCAAAGCGCTGGAAAAGTACCACCAGCGCTGCCTCCGCAAGATCCTGCAAATCCACTGGGAGGATAGTCGCACCAACGTCAGTGTTCCCGCTCAGGCCAACTTCCCCAGCTTCGGAGCACTGACCACGCTCGACCAGTTCTGCTGGGCGGGCCATAGCGTTCGCATGCCCGACACGAGACTCCCTAAGCAAGCGCTCTACTCGGAAGTCCTACACTGCAACGAGCCGCAGGTGGGCAGAGGAAATGTTTCAAGGACACCTTCAAAGTCTCCCTGATAAAGTGCAATCTTTCACCGGCACCTGGCCAAAGACCGCCCAAAGTGGAGGAAGAGCATCCGGGAGGGCACTGAGCACCTCGACTCTTGTCGCTGGGAGCATGCAGAAATCAAGCGTAGAGAGCGGAAGGAGCATGCAGCAAACCAGGCTCCCCACCCACCCTTTCCTTCAACTACTGTCTGCCCCACCTATGACAGAGACTGTAATTCCCGCATTGGACTATACAGCCACCTGAGAACTCACTTTTATCGATTTCGAGATATTGCCTATGATGATGACGGTATCAGTACTTGCATGGTGCTCAGTTCTGAGTCAAGTATCGACTGTCATTTGCACAGGGGCACAGGATGGCTCAGAATTTGTCATGACAAGAATACAAAATGGCTCAAATCGAGCTACTCCCAGTGAAAATATATTCTCATGATGCACACTGATCTGTGCAAGTAAAGAATTGTGGTCATTGGAGACGCTGGAATCCCTCAATCATAACTAGATATTGGAGTTTTGATCCCAAAGCCTCCATGGTAGTGTGAGCATCCTACTGTACCAATAGCGTCGTATGTCCGGATTACCCATACTCTGGTGTTGGCATATACTCAATAGCTTACTGCAATGTAAACAACTGATTTTCCCCAAGACATCACTCAAGCAGAAACAGAAATTTACTGCGCAAAAGGAGGCCATTTTGGTCTATCATGTCTGCGCCGGCCAACAAAGAGCCGCACGGCCCTCGGTCAGCAGCCCTGAAGGTTACATATAAACCTATGAACAATGGAGTAAAGGTGAAGAGCACCCAGCCCAACTGCGACACCCCTTACACTAAAACATTCTACATTCTACCCCAACTGGAGCCATGTGATCTCCTGGGAGGCGCAAAAACTAGATAAAAACCCAGGCCAATTGGAGAAAAAAAAAAATCTGGGAAAATTCCTCTCCAACCCATCCAGGCGATCGAAACTAGTCCAGATCACCCTGGCCATATTCGATTCCCTGCACTACTTACCATCGTATCTGCGCCAACCAACAAAAAGTTATCCAGTTTAATCCCAATTACCAGCTCTAGGTCCGTAACCTTGCAGGTTACGGCACCTTAAGTGCCCATCCAAGCACATTTAAATGTGGTGATATCTCATTGTTGAATTGTGCTAAATTACCCAAACCACCTTTCTTGTGCAGGGAGGTAAGGGACTCCTCAATACCATCCTGCTACTATTACAACCTCCATTTGAAAGCATGCCCGCGAAGGTCTGTATCTCTGTACTGGGTCTTCTTCCTGTACCAACTGACCCCCACCTCCCAGTGTACATTTGTGCTGGTGCCCATTTCAACTGGAGGTGATGCCAGTTTGTGCTCAGTTATGTGGTGCTCCTTAGGTGTTGCTGGTGATGGCATAATCTATGAAGAGAGCAGGTGATGGCCTGATCTATGACGAGAGCAAATGGAACATCAGGAGCATACTTACCAATGTGGTACTGATTGTCATTACATGCATCATTAAGTGTTTGTGTACCATCATGTGGATGGACAGACAAGAAGATATATGAGAGTTACAGAATACCTGATCGTAATATGGAACAGACCAGGATTTATTTGTAACATCCCAATCCCTACACTCAATCCTTTCCAGACTCTTCCTGCCAAATAAATCTGTGATGTTTTCTTCATATAACACGTTGCCTCCTGCATGCAATGCCCTTCTATTATGGCTAAAGGTAAAACTCTTGATACAAGTGCAGTGGACACAGAGATATGCGGGCTGATAATGTGGTGGCAGGTGCCTAGAAAATTGGGCATGGAAGCCTGAGGCCTACAACATACCAAACTGACCCAGTGCAGGCAATGAATGTAAACAGGATCAAAAGCCAGTGCACAAGACTCATTCGACCTCGCATTTTATGTAAATTATGTAACCTCCATAAAGTAGCTGGAGCACTTGAGCAGGGAAGCGACATTTAAATTTAGAAGCAAAATTGGGCACCTCTATCCTTTGCCCCTCTGGCAATGGTGCCCCAATGCCTGACCTGGTCATGGCCCCCTATCCCACGTTGTCCTGTGCATATGTCACACCCCCACACTGGGAAAGTGCCCAGTGTATAACGGGCAATCAACAACCTTTCACTGGCTGCTGGCAGACGATATGGTCCTGGTTTGCATTAAATCATCAACCCACCGTGATTTGGCCCATGGAATTTCCTTTCTGCAGTATATTGCTTTTCCTGTATTGCTGTGTAGAATATAATCTACCTACATCTGCTATTTTCTCTTCACATACCTTCCATGTTACATTCCTTCCATGTTACATTCCTGTCAACATTTGTGTGTCAATACAATTATTTTGCATATCTTTTACAATTACACTTTTTCCCCTTTGTGTGCACACTTGTTCTGCAATCCAACTTTATAATATTTGGTTCATACCTGTGTTCTGCTTCATTTGGACCTCCTGTCAGGTCCTCTGCAGAGACAGTGTTGATGTGATCAGTGACATATTGATATTTTTGGCACATTTTCTGCATGTCAGAGGATTGCCCTTTCCAACAAAAAATGTGGATCTGCCTCTCTATGACCACATTCACCAGCACTGTCGAGTCTCCTCGCTGAAAATGGCTTCAACTTGGTTCAATTGGACCAATTTTCAACCATTTGTCTATATGCAACAGCTAGATTATTTTTGAAATGCATAGGCAAATCATATGGTTGCCTGGCAGCTTCTTTATTGCACGAGGCACGATGGACTGCTACTTTTGTTGTTGTTGTGGCTTATGAATTTATATTTCTCAGTCATCACTTAGTAGTGTCTTGTTATGGCAATTTTGTTTGGCTTTACGCATGTCTTTTATGAAATGAGGAATGGAACATCAGACTGCTGCTTAGTTCGAATTACCTTAAATTTGCTTTTAAATCACAATGTTGTTATAAAAAAGGTGATGGTTGCAATTTGAATAGTTTAAAAATGAGCAGGTTATTCTCTTCGGACTCCTGTACATCTTATAACTAATTTACTTAGAGAAAAACAGACTGCAGCAAACATACCTCTCAAATACAAAATAACTGTTTACCATCACAATTTAAATTGATATTGTAATCTTAATATTCAAAACGTCTTTACATAAAACAGGACTTTGTTCTTAACAAGCACAAGAAAGTACTCACATATATGACGGAAAGGACTCCAGTGTAACTCTGTGTTGGGACACTTAAAACTATTTTCAGTTGGGAGACAAAAACATGAAATGCAGCCGCTGTTGTAAATCCTCCCACTAATGGGACGGAGAGGTACCGAACAATGAAACCAACTTGTAGAATCCCAAGCAGAAGCTAAAATTTGAAGAAAACAGCAGTTATCACCATGAGCAATTTAAATAATAATGAAATGTTGTAATTATTGATGAATAGAAATATCAATACAATTAAAAGTGCATTACTTGAATTATGCCAGCAAGAACAGTGACTGAAGTTGCAATTATGACTCTCTGGCTATCTCTGGCAACAATATCCACAACTGTATTATTGAGTTCGGTCATGTTGCTTGAAATCAGGAAATTTTCATCAGGTGCCATCGTTAGAATCAAAGACCCGATCATCAAACTAGTAATTGGAAAAGGTCCTACGCAAAGTCAAGCAAATAAATGTATAAATGAGCAGAACACAACAATTACATATGACGGAGATGGTACGATGGGAGCTTTTAAATAGAAACATTCCCATAACATGCAAACCAGTTCCCTTTTACCCATATAACTTTTACTCCTTCCCTCTTAGGAGGTGCTAGTTCATGCTGGACGAAGGTTCCACGCATGCCACGTGCCCTCTGGTACCTTACCCACATTGTCATTCTTCATACATGAACCTATCTAGATGGCGAGAGTACATATGGACAATTGAGCACCATCCTAGCCTCATCCCAATGTTCACATTTCAGTTTCTATTCTTGCGCAGGAAATGTCATTACCGGGTATGTGCATTGATTTGATTGACAAAGTGCACAAACACTCATGTAATGAATCTAACTCTAAAAGTAGGCTTTTATTAGATGTGGACTCATTCTGATTGGGTATAAAACTGACGACCTGAGTTTCATTTGACCGAGTAAAATTCAAAATACTTCTGCTAAACCAATAAAAGTTCAGTTGTAGTACCGCCTACAAAGTATCTTTAAAGCAGAAGCCGTAGGTTATACCTATAAAGAGCAGCTTTAGATCAAACACTCTCATGAACAGAGTGTCCATTAATAATTTCCCAAATGCATCAGCAAATGTAGGAAACATTTAAATCTTTATTTGCAACACACCCATACTAGTGGTATGAACAACAGTAAAAAGAGCACAAAGACTCAGACAAAGTGTACTCACCCACAGCTAAGTGCCTTGAAGTTCCCAAGAAGAAATAGGGCAGAATGGGGAAAAAAGCCGCGTAGAGACCAAAGCCAACAGGGACTTCAGCCAACAGAGCAAATGCCAGACCTAAAGTTCAAAAAAATACATGAGACATTTGCTATATTACTAGCTTTTATCATTAATATGCAATATTATAACCTCATAGCAAGCGACAAAATAATTCTGATCAAGAATTCATCTCCGAGACCTGAGGTTTGAGGCCCGCTCCTGCTTAATGACATTTCTGATTGGATCAGTGAAAAAATTTGCGATGGAGAGTTGCAGGAAATCTTCCAAAAAACGTGACTCAAGGACAGGTAAAAGTCTAGAGAAATACATACCTCCTATTTAGTTTATTTATTTATGGCTATTTCACAACAAAAGGTTAACATCTGTTTTACTATTCTCTCCCTTAATGAAGACATTTTAGTTGCTGGTATAACCAATGAAAAAACATATAACATGTGACTATGGAGCAAAGCAGAAGACAATTTGCTTTCCAAATTAAGAGATTTGTTGTTGCAAAGCTGTCACATCACTTGAATCCACTAGACACCATTTTTACAGGTCTGATGCGCTTGGAACCAAAATTTTCTCCAGGTAAAAGTTATGAATTTCTAGCCTAGTTTTTCCAATTATCACTATTTTAATAAAAACAGAAAATGCTGGAAATACTCAGGTCAGGCAGCAGCTGTGAAGAGAAACAGCGTTCACATTTCAGGTCGGTGACCCTTCGTCAGAACTGGCAAAAGTTAGAGATCTAATAGGATTTAAGCAAATACAAAGCAGAGAAAGGGGGTGGGGGGGGGGGGGGGGGGGGGGGAGAAAGGAGGATGAAAGAACAAAAAAACAATAGGGTGGAAGGCAGAAGAGATTAAATGACAAAAGGAATGATGGGACAAGGCATGGGACAAGTAAGGAAACAAAAGTTGCAAATATGGCCATTTAAATTGCGCAGACTCTAGCGTGCACGTGCAGAGGTCCCGGCATTGTTTTCTGCACCAAGACCTAGCTCCGCCCCCCTCTCTTTGTTCTGTGCCATGCCAGCTCCACAAACGGCCCAAGAATCGGCCATGATCGCAAGGATTTTTTTTGGCACTGCTTCTGATGTAAAATGTCGGCGGAGAGCTCGGAGGTGCACCGAAAAAACTGGAGGGCCAAATCTGGGCCCAAAATATGAGTCTAGAGGTAAGTGGCAAGACAGATTCATTACCGGCACCTGCTGTCCGTAAAAAAAATGGGAGCTGTGGTTATGATCAGAAATTGTTGAATTCTATGTCCAGTCCGGAAGGCTGTAAAAAGTGACTTATCGAAAGAGCTGTTCCTCAAGCTTTCGCTGAGCTTCATTGGAACAGTGTAGGAGCCGTGGACAGTGTCAGAGTGGGACAGAGAATTAAAATGGCAAGCCACCGGAAGGTCAAGATCGTGCTTGCGAATTGAACGGAGACTTTCAGCAAAGCGATCACCCAATCTGCATTTTGCCTCCCCAATGTAGAGGAGACCGCATCGTGGGCAGTAAGTACAGGATACTAAATTGAAAGAAATACAAATAAATTGCAGTTTCACCTGGAAGGAGTGTTTAGGGCCCTGGACAGTGGGAATGGAGGTGAAAGAGTAGGCGTTACATGTTCTGCGCTTGCACAGGAAGGTGCCATGGGAAGGGAAGTGGTTGTTGTGGGGGGGGGGGGGAGGAGATTGAAGAGTGGACAAAGGGAACGAAGCGAAGGCTTTTGTCGAGGACTGATCATTCGGCGTCAGAGAGGATAGTGAGATTGGAAAGAGGGATGTGATCAGGGAAGCAGCATCTGGAGGGATGTTGCTCAAATATTACTGGTTTACTTTCTCTCTCTTTTATTTTATGACTGGAACCATCATTCCCCATCTGAAAATTCTCAGTGACCGAATTTCAGGTTCTGCAAATGCAGCCCTGCAAACAACAGTTGCTAAGGAGCAACCTATGGTGAGTAATCTCTAATCCTCTATCCTCACGATGGGGAAGCACATGGCCTCCACTCAGCATCTCCTGTGATGCTACTATAAGCTGCATTACCTTCAAGTTGTACACCTTTTTTCGACCAGACACCATGAAGAAAGGCTGGTTTGATCCCAATGCAGTATATAAGCCAAAATAGGTTCCCAAATTTGAATCCACTTTATTCAGATCCCTTTGTTAACAAGGAATACTTGGGCCTGTGATACAGACCATAAAGTCAACTACAACAACACAAAAGCAAAATACTGCGGATGCTGGAATATGGATTAAAAACAGAAAATGCTGGAAATCTCAGCGGGTCAGGTAGCATCTGTGGAGAGAAAGTAGAGATAACGTTTCAGGTCGACAACCCTTCGTCAGAACTGGAGAGTGTTCAGAAAGAACACATTCTCAACAAGCACTGAAAGGGGGAGGGGAAGAAAGAACAAGTGATAGGGCGGAAAGCTGGAGCGAATAGAGAGATAAAAGGGATGATGGGCCAAATTGAAATGGTAAAGTCAGGAGTTAAAAACATTAGTCAAGATAGGGTGTGAATGGTGGGATAATGACCAACTGGCATTAGAGACAAGGAGAAACAAAGAAACAGGCTCGGGGTGGGGGGGGGGTGGGGTGGGGTGGGGTGGGGTGGGGGAAAGGAGCCAAAGATTGTCAGCGGTTACACTCTGAAATTGCTGAACTCGATGTTGAGTCCAGAAGGCTGAAAAGTGCCTAAACGAAAGATGAGGTGCTGTTCCTTGAGCTTTGTTGGAACAGTGTAGGAGACCGAGGATAGAGAGGTCAGAGTGGGAGTGGAGTGGAGAATTAAAGTGACAGGTGACCAGTCAACTACTTCTCAGTAAGTTTTTAAAACTCATCTGTTTCCTCTAACATCCTTCATGCGGCTATTGTAAGAAGTAAAAAGTGCATAAAATACTACGATGATAAATGTCATCCACCGTACTACCTGGTTGGTGAGAATGATCCTGGTGTTACATTTTTGGGAGCACAGTAATTTAAAAATAATAAGACCAGCTTAATTTTATTGGCTCATAAAAAAAGGTCCTTCTGTCAGCTTAGGCAAATTTTTTAATAAAATTCCAATCGGCAATGATTAATGCAACACTTAAATGTGGATTCCCCTCTTCAGTAGCAGATGATAGACTTGCTACATCATGGTTAAGGGGGGGGGGTGCGAGAATAGATATATATATTTTTTAAAACTGGCTAATTGTGGGGAAGGGTCATATTATTACGCTACTAAATGTATTTAACAGTGCCATATAGAGAATGAGACAATAACTAAAGGTTCAATTATAGAAAGTACTGCAAAGAATTTGGTCTTAGTTCACAAGTTTGAAATTACTAATGGATTCTACTCAGTGAAGAGGGGCAAATTTCTGTGGGCTAGAAATTGCCCTTCACCCAGATTGGGGGCAGTAACCTTCTGGGGCCGGGACTTCCCACTCCCAGAATGGAGGTCCCGCCCCTGATGTGAAATTGGGCCGTATGTCCCTCAAAGGAAGCGGAGCGTGGTCTGGGAGATTCTCAGTTTCCTTTGAGGGGCTCTCCCGAGGCGGTAGCACAGTTGAGAGCCCAGGGCCGCGCAGAGCAGGCCAGTGCTACGAGGTTGCACTACATAACGCTAATGCGCTACAACGCCCTTCCCCCGTCCATTAAAGGGAGGGTTGCTGCGCACTGTGCAGATCCATGGGTGGCTGCCACTGGGCCACGAGGGATGTGATCGACCGGGCCAGCAGCCCAGCACCCAAAACGGAGTGCCAAGCTGCATGATGGCAGTCTGGTCGATGCGATTGGCGAGCAGACGCAAGAGACGGCTGACAAATAAAGATGGCAGTCCGGGGCGCTAAAGGCCTCCCCCCTTAAGAGGCATCCTGTCCAGCCTCGCAACCCGCGGGGCAATTTCCCATGTGGGGCGGAAAGGGGCAGTGAGGGTTGGCGTGCATGATGATGATGTCATTGGCGGTAGTGCGCCATCCCGGGGCGTTAATCGCGTGGCGTGGCGCTGCCGGGACAGCACCTCCCAAACCTCCGGGACAATAGCACCTCCCTCCCAGGGTGAAAACGCCATTGTGCCCCGTTAGCGCCCCCCCCCCCCGGAGGCAATCACAGGGCCATAAGAAAGGGGCAATTTTGCCCTGTTTATCACTTGCAGTCAAATGAACAACCAGTGACAGCAGAAACTACAAAAGTGTAGACCAGGAGCGCTATTAATTCCTTTGGATTCTAATAAGATGTAAAGTTAAAAAGAAAATGTGTCATTCTTCATAGAAACTCACCTTGTAATGTTGCTACCAGACCAGTGCTCAGACCAGAAATAATGTCACCAGGCAGCCATTTTTTCAATTTGTACTTGGGCAACCAATCCAATATGGGGAAAAAGCCTTTAATTATACCCAGAACCCTTTTAGTTGAGCAACTGGGGAGGGGGAAAGAAAAAAAAACACAAAATCAATAACCAGCTATAATACATGCAGACAAATCAAAACCACTGCAGTCCAATTAATACAGGGCAATCCCAACTTCTCGCAACTGTCTCCGACATCCACATAATTGATTCCTTGATTTATTATTTAAATAACTTTGCCACTTAAAACCTTCTTTCATCCAATGAGAGAATAATTTTAACTTCTTTCCGTGGCTTAATGTTCTAAATTTTAGATCCTTTGCACATCCTCTATACCTTTCCGAATGTTCAATGACCACAATTAGATCCAATACTCTTTGCATGATTTCTTTAATGTTCTATAGCATTTCAGAATTATTTCCTCATTTGACAGATTTAATTTTTACTGTCCAAGATAATATTTTCCCTTCCAACTGTTGCCAAACACAGATGACAAGTTTACCTGTTTGGCCACACAAGATTTTTCATTTGTGATTTAGTTGATCAGGTGTCTCTATGGATGTTATATTTTGCTTCAGAACATTCTGCTTTCACAACCAATTTATGATCGAATTTTATTCAGTTTGAGTGAGTTAAGTCCAAAACCAAGGTCTTTAAATCAGAACAAAGCAAACTATGAAGGTATGAGGGGTGAGTTGGTTCAGGTGTATTGCGAAATTAGATTAAAAGATATGATGGTAGATAAGCATTGGCAAACATTTGAAGAAATAATTTGCAAGTATACATTTCCTTAAGGAATAAAAACCCCACCGTGGCCAACAAGAGAAGTTAAAGATAGTATTGGAGTAAAGGAAAAGGCTTACAATGTTGCCAAAAAAGGTAACAAGCCTGAGGATTTTAGATTTCAGCAAAGGATGACCAAGAAATTGATAAAGAGAGAAAATAGATTAAGAGTAAACTAGCAAAAGACATGAAAACAGATTATAAAAGCTTCTATAGGTATGTAAAAAGAGGTTAGCAAAAGTAAACATGGTTCTTTACTTACTGTTCCTGCCTGCCGACCAGGCAGTCAATCTGGCCAACTATTGGGTGAGAATTTGCCCCCAAATTGTTCCAAGTCCCCAGCCTTGCTGGGTTATTTGCTCCCTGCCCCCCCCCCCCCCCCGCCCACCGGTTAATATCAGGGCCCGCATGTGACAGTCAGTCAGTCACATGGCGACCTAATAATCCAAAAGCCACAATCCCTTTTACAGTCCGTCACCATTGACCAATTGACCACTTTTAGGCACAATACTTCCAACCAGAAATGACGCCCCTTCCCCCCGCGTGCACACACAAACACAAGAACACTATTCATTTAAAGGGGCATCACCAATCATAGAATGGCTACGGCACAGAAAGAGGCCATTCAGCCCATCGAGCCTGAGCAACATTTCAATGTTCAAATGTCCCTGAAATAGTTTTCCCAAGTGCCACAAAGATGCAATTTGATTTAAAAAAAGATCACATCACAAGAATATAATTGTCACTTGTATATATTTCTAAGATATGATTCTCATCGGTTGTTTCCCTTTTTGGGATGACAATCAATCCCCTTGACATTAAAGACCACCGTTTCATTTAAAATCCCAGTCTGGCATCAACTGGCTTCTACAACAGTTTTAAAAAATAAAGTACAAATAATGTTTACATTTTACAAGCAGAAGTACATGTAATATTTACAAAAGTATGTTAATCAAAGACAATTTTGGGTGAAATTGCAATACAATATAGTGCAACTTAGCCAGGAATGTGAAGGTGGTCCCTGGCAGTCAGATGCGAGGGGTGGGGGGGGGGGGGGGGGGGGGGGGGGGGGGTGCGGGGGAAAAGGTTCTGATCGGGGCTTGAGGGAGGCCGTAGGGGCCAGGATGCGGGAAGACTTCCTTGTGAGTCCTGTGGGAGTACTCCTGCTCCCCTTGGCCCACAAGGAGTGCTAAAAGGAGCCAATCTCCAGCACTTACCTCAGGCAGTCAGCACTTCCCACCTCGCATCTGCTGCCGACTGTATGGGCGTCTTCCTGACATAGAGTTAAAAGGGGTTAAAATCGAGGCCGCTGTGTCTGTGACTATCGCATCTTGGGACCAATTATTTTGCTTCTGGAGCAGTTCAATTTTCTGTGCATGAAACGGAACCAAGATACTAACTACTTTATAGAATTCCTTAATTAAGGAACTGTATAGTATTCAATGCCACCTGTATTGGATTGCTGATACTATCTGCTTCTAGAATTCCATGTAAATAAAAGGAGCTGCCGTACAAAGATAGTGTGTAATTGTGTAGGGTTACCTTTATCAAACGTAAATCTGTACTGTTGTAGTGCAGAATATTTCCTAACGTATACTGGCAGCTAGGTATTAAAGTATCTTTGACTAGAATGTAGAGCAACGTTTTGAATTTAGACCAGTTCCTATTCTGCTATCAACCACTGCCACGGCAATGTGATTACTGTGTGACACTGACTTTCAGCGTACTCAAGGATGAAGATTTGACCATTGAAACTCATTTCCACTTTGCTGCAGTGACACTTTCTCTGCAACACATTAAACCTTTGCCCTGTGTCTTGCATCTTTGACATGGGTAATATCATAACAAACCCTGTACAACAATTTGTTTTCAATCAGTGCACAAACCGAAGAATAATGCCAATTCATTCTTGCTCTGTGTCAAAGAGCAACATTTTTATTTTCTCTTTATGGATTTTCAAGGTGACTGAGATCATAGTTCTTTGTCTTACCACGCATTGATTCCTGTTATATTAATTTGTAATGTAGTCACTCTATCTCTATGTATCAGTGGATCATGGAGCAATGGGATTGGGGCCCAGGAGAGGCGAGGGCCCAGGGGCAGCACGGGCCAGCCCACACTGCAATGTGTGCGCGCACTAGGTCCGTGCAGCAGAGCTGGTCTCCAATCATCCTGGTTAATCCTTGTCACTGGATCAAGACCTAGCTCTGTCAAGCCCATGTGGTGGCTGGTGTGCAATGGCCACCACACATTAAAAAATTCCACGCACAGGCATCTTCCACCCTTCACCATCTAGTTCAGGATCTGGAATATTGGGTCCTTCATTGAAACACCTCTGAACTCATCCCTTTTTGGCGTGGAAGCAAGTCATCCTAGATATGAGGGACCGCCTATGATGATGATGGGGGGTTCCTTACTGGGAGAGTAAAAGTGGTTCCTTACAGGGAGAGACAGGAGAAATGATAATGGGAAATAAGGAAATGGAAGAGACATTAAATGAATACTTTGTATCTGTCTTCACAGTAGAAGACACAACAAACATTCCGGAAATAGAGGGGAACCAAGGGGTCTAGTGAGAATGAGGGACTTAAAGAAATGAGTACAAGTAAAAAAATAATACTGGAGAAATTAATGGGACTAAAAGCCGACAAATCACCTATACCCAATGGCCTACATCCCAGGGTTTTGAAAGAGGTAGCTATAGAGATAGTGGATGCACTGGTTGTCATCTTTCAAAATGCCATAGATTCTGGAAAGATTCCCACTGATTGGAAGGAAGCAAGTGTGACCCCACTATTTAAGAAAGGAGGGAGAGGGGAAACAGGGAACTACAGACCAGTTCGCCCGACATAAGTTGTAGGGGAAATTATAGCATCTATTATCAAGGGCATGGTAACAGGGCACTTAAAAAAAAAAATAATAGGATTGGGCAAAATCAACACGGATTTATGAAGGGAAAATAGTGTTTGACAAATTTGTTTTTTTTGAGGTTGTAACTAGCAGAATAGATAAGGAGGAACCAGTGGATGTGATGTATATGAATTGTCAAAAAGCATTTGATAAGGTACCACACGAGATTATTAAACAAAAATAGGGCTCATGGGACTGAGGCTAATATAGAAGCTTTGTTTGAGGATTGGTTAACGGACAGAAAACAGAGAGTAGGAATAAATCGGTAATTTTCAGGTTGGCAGGCTGTAACTAGTGGGGTACCGCAACGATCAGAGCTTGGGCCTCAGCTATTGACAATCAATATAGCGACTTAGATGAGGGGACCGAGTGTAATGTATCCAAGTTTGCTGACGATACAAAGCTAGGTTAGAAAATATGCTGTGCGGAGGACGCAAAGAGGCTATAAAGGGATATAGATAGATTAAGCGAGTGGACAAGAAGGTGGCAGATAGAATATAATGTGGAGAAATGTCAAGTTATCCACTTTCATAGTAAAAATAGAAAATCAGAATTTTTTTTTAAATAAAGAGACTGGAAAATGTTGGTATTCAGAGGGACGTATTTGTCCTTGTACATGACTCACGGAAAGTTAACATGCAGGTACAGCAAGCAATTAAGAAAGCAACTGGTATGTTGGCCGTTATTATAAGATGTCTTACTGCAATTATATAGGGCCCTGGTGAGTCCACACTTGGGAGTATTGTGTACAGTTTTTGTCTCCTTACCCAAGGAAGGATATACTTGCCTTAGAGGGAATGCAACGAAGGTTCACTAGACTGATTTCTGGGATGGGGAGGATTGTCATATGCGAAGAGATTGAGTAAACTAGACCTATATTCTCTAGAGTTTAGAAGAATGGGAGGTGGTTTCATTAAAGTTTACAAAATTCTTACGGGACTGGACAGGGTAGATGCTGGGAGGATGTTCCCCTGGCTAAGGGGTCTAGAACTAGTCAGCCATTTAGCACAGAGATGAGGAGAAATTTCTTCACTCAAAAGGATTGTGAATCTTTGGCATTCTCTGCCACAGAGAGCTGTGGATGCTCAGTTGTTGAGTATATTCAAGACATAGATCAACATAATCATGGATGATTTTAACCTTCATATTGATTGGACAAAGCAAATTGACCAGGGTAGCCTTCAGGAAGAGTTCATAGAGTGTATCAGGGATAGTATGTTGCGAACCAACCAGGGAGTAGGCTATCTTAGATCTGGTACTGTGTAGAGACAGGATTAATAAATGATCTTGTAGTAAAGGATCCTCTAGGAATGAGTGACCACAACATGGTTAAATTTCAAATTCAGTTGGAGGGTGAGAAAGTTGGTTCTCAAATCAGTGTCCTAAGCTTAAACAAAGGAGACTACAAAGGTATGAAGACAGAGTTGGCTAAAGTGGACTGGGAAAATAGATTAAAAGTATGGGACGGTTGATGAGCAGTGGCCGACATTAAAGGAGATATTTCCTAACTCGCAACACAAATATATCCCAATGAGAAGGAACGACTGTAAGAGAAGGACTAACCATCTATGGCTAACTAAGGAAATAAGGGATGGTATCAAATTGAAAACAAGGGCATACAATGTGGCCAAGACGAGTGGGAGACTAGAGGATTGGGAAACTTTTAAAAGCCAGCAAAGAATGCCTAAAAGAGAGAGGGGGAAGATAGATTATGAAAGTAAACTAGCATGAAATATAAAAACAGAAAGTAAGAGTTTCTACAGGTACATAAAAAGGAAAATAGTGGCTAAAGTAAATGTTGGTCCCCTAGAGGATGAGACTGGGGAATTAATAATGGAGAACAGGGAAATGGCAGAGACGTTGAACAAATATTTTGTATCAGTCTTCACGGTAGAAGACAGTAAAAACATCCCAATAGTGGATAATCAAGGGGCTATAGGGAGGGAGGAACTTAATACAATCACTAACACTAATGAAGTAGTACTCGGTAAAATAACGGGACTGAAGGCAGACAAGTCCCCTGTACCCGATGACTTACATCCTAGGGTCTTAAAAGAAGTGGCTGCAGAGATAGTGGATGCATTGGTGAATCTACCAAAATTCCCTGAATTCTGGGGCGATTCCAGTGGATTGGAAAACCCCAAATGTAACGCCCCTAGTTAAAAAAGGAGGCAAACAAAAAGCATGAAACTATAAACCAGTTAGCCTAACATCTGTCGTTGGGAAAATGCTGGATTCCATTATTAAGGGAGCAGTAGTGGGACATTTGGAAAAGCATTATTCAATCAAGCAGGGTCAGCATAATTTTATGAAAAGGAAATCACGTTTGACAAATTTGCTGGAGTTCTTTGAGGATGTAACGAGCAGGGTGGATAAGGGAGAAAACAGTGGATGTGGTGTATTTGGATTTCCAGAAGGCATTCGATAAGGTGCCACATAAAAGATTACTGCACAAGATAAAAGTTCACAGGGCTGGGGGTAATATATTAGCATGGATGGAGGATTGGCTAACTAACAGAAAACAGAGTGTGGGTCATTTTCCGGTTGACAAACAGTAACTAGTGGGGTGCTGCAGGATTTGGTGTTGGGTCCTCAACTATTTACAATCTATATTAATGACTTGGATGAAGGGACCGAGTGCAATGTAGCCAAGTTTGTCGATGATACAAAGATAGGCGGGTGGAAAAGCAAATTGTGAGGAGGACACAAAAAATCTGCAAAGGGATATAGACAAGCTAAGTGAGTGAGCAAAAATTTGGCAGATGGAGTATAATGTGGGAAAATGTGAGGTTATCCACTTTGACAGAAAAAAACCAGAAAAGCAAATTATAATTTAAATGGAGAAAAATTGCAAAGCGCTGCAGTACTGAGGGACCTGGGGGTCCTTGTGCATGAAACACAATATGTTAGTATGCAGGTACAGCAAGTGATCAGGAAGGCAAATGGAATGTTGGCCTTTATTGCAAGGGGGATGGCATATAAAAGCAGAGAAGTCCTGCTACAACTGCACAGGGTATTGGTGAGGCCACACCAAGAGTACTGCATACAGTTTTGGTCTCCGTATCTAAGGAAGGATATACTTGCATTGGAGGCTGTTCAGAGAAGGTTCACTAGGTTGATTCCGGAGATGAGGGGGTTCACTTGTGAAGATAGGTTGAGCAGGTTGGGCCTATACACATTGAAGTTCAGAAGAATGGGAGGTGATCTTATCGAAACATATGATAATGAGGGGGCTCAACAAGGTGGATGCAGAGAGGATGTTTCCACTCATAGGGGAAACTAAAACTAGGGGGCATAGTCTCAGAATAAGGGGCCGCCCTGTTAAAACTGAGAAGCGGAGGAATTTTCTCTCAGAGGATTTTAAATCTATGGAATTCTCTGCCCGAGAGAGCTGTGGAGGCTGGGTCATTGAATATATTTAAGGTGGGGATAGACAGATTTTTTGATAAGAGGATAAGGGGCTATGGGGAGCGGGCGGGGAAGTGGAGCTGAGTTCATGATCAGATCAGCCATGATCTTATTAAATGGCGGAGCAGGCTCAAGGGGCCAGGTGGCCTACTCCTGCTCCTATTTCTTATGTTCTTATTAAGGGATATGGGGATAGAGCGGGAAAGTGTAGTTGAGGTAGACGGTCATGATCTTATTGAATGGTGGTGCAGGCTCAAAGGGCCGAAAGGCCTATCCCTGCTCCTAGTTTTAATGTTCTTATCTGAAAATGCAGACATTTTTCTTTTTGTAATGAGTGCGGTGCACAAATGTTTAGCTATTTTCCAACGTCCTGTTTCTGTCCCTGTATTTAATAAACTGGAAAATGCTTATTTCTTTACATTTTCTTTTAAAAAAAATTCTGGCTACTTTTTTCATAACTACATTCAGAACCTAGGTACAGAAGTAGGCTGTTTACTCATTTGGCCAGCCACACATTGAAGAGTTTCCATTTCAAACTATTAAGAAATTTACATCCACCTGTAGCAACCACATGGAGTGTAGGCAGACTCTCCCCATAGGGGTGTATTCCACTTACTCAAGTACTGAGAGCTGAGGCACAGCTTGGCAGAGCAAAGACTTAAGAGATCCCGCCCGCCCCCCCACCCTGTCATTGAAGCAAGACAAGGGAAACCAAAGTGATCATTGGCCTTTCCCAGCACAGTCCCAGAGAACCAGATCCAAACAGAAGTTGATATCCATAGGTACCAGATATGAATCAACATTTGGGACAGATGTCCCTTGTATTTTCCAATCAATACCTTCAAGGTCCTCTCGAGGTGTGCAAGACCATTACACCTTATTTGAGGGTATTCACCGCCATACAATCATCAGTTAGCCAATGTGCAAAATGATGAGAAGAGCACTTTGCATCCCTGGGTGAATCTGCTAGCAACACAGAGGGGGAGGGATTCGTGAAATGCGTACAAATAAATGTTCTTAAAATCAGTATATTTCCAACCCAACGTGGAAGGAAGCAATGCTGGATCTAGTGCTGGGAATGAACAGGGGCAAGTGGAGCATGTTTCAATCGGAGAGTATTTGGGAAACAGTGATCACAATACAAGGTTTAAAGTAGTTATGGAAAAAACAAGGAACAATCAAACGTAACAACACTCAACTGGAGGATGGCTAATTTCAGTGAGTTGAAATGGAATCAAAGATTGCCAGGTGAGAGAGTAAATGAGCAATGGGGGGTATTCAAAGAAGAGGTAGCTTGGGTACACATACCCACGAGGGGGAAAGGAAGGGGGTACGAATACCCATGAGGGGGAAAGGAAGGACATCCAAAGTGATTGAAGATATAGATTAAAATCAAACAGGAAAAAAAAGAGATTTATAATAAATGTCAGGCTCATAATACAGGAGAGAAATGAATACATAAGTACAGGGGAGAACTGCAAAAGAAAACAAGAGGGGCAAAGAGGGTGTATGAGAATAGGTTAGTTGGTAACAAAAGACTTTTTATAAACATAAATAATAAAAGGGTAGACAAAGGAAGGGTGGGGCCAGTTAGGGACCAAAAAGAGATCTCTTGTGAAGCCGAAGGATATGGCTGAGGTACAAAATGAGTATTTTGCATCGGTCTTCACATGGACTGGAAGACTAGTGGGTCTGTAGTTGTCGGTGCCCTATTCTATCTACTCTGTACTCTGAACACTCTGCACCCTAACTGTTGTATTCATTTCCATGCTCTGCAGTTATACTCTCATTCCTCTGACTGGCCTCTTGTACCCTACTCCACCACTTGTAGCTGTGCAATACTTGTGTTGTGTACTTCCCTCCCTCCACCACTTTGCCCATCTCCTTCACCAAGCTGTTGGGTACCTTTCCTAATATCTCCTTTGGTTTGGCACCATTTTTATACCTCTATGAAGTGCCAAGGGATGTTTTTCTACATGTTGTTGCTGATAAATTCCAAATGTGTATTTGCACAATAGTGGTTATGTGGAATGAAACCAGATGACTTGTCTTGATTCCTATCAGAGATTGACAGTAGCAGAAATGGTAGATGTCCCTTAACTCTAATCAGCAGTTCTCATTTATAACGTTAGACCAAAAAGGACATATTTATGTTAACTAAATTCTGTTCTCTTAAGTTTTTACAATCACTGCTTTGCAATGTTGGATGATTGGAAACATGCCCTCTCCAAGTTGAACAGTTTTCTTTCTTCGAGTATGGTTTTCAGTTGACATTTTTTTTTTAAAATGTGTTCACCTCATGGCTGGCAAATGTTGATGACGTCGCAGTGCTGATGCTGAATGTAAGGGGAAGTGTTCGCTGAGAGTTTAAATATGGAGCGAGAGGCTAAGAAAGGAGCGACTTACTGGATGCCTCGAGACCCGGAAAACCTTCACACTCACCTGCACCTCTTAGCCAGTCGGTCACGTATCGTTTTGGGGACCTTTTCCTTTCTTTCATTTTCCTCCAGGAAACTATTTTCAGAATAAACGGAACGGGCCACAAAATAGTTGTCGTTGTGATTTTCTGCTGTCGGCATTTCGGCGGCTCCAACGCTGTCTTGTTCACCGAACAGGTGGCTGGATACTGAAAGAGAATGGTCTTTGGTTACAAACCATGTGCATGGTCATCCCAGGGAGGTCCCATTGACTGTACCCCGCCTCGACTGCAGCGATTCAAGGGATTTGCAACTCGGATTCTTCCTTTAGGTCTGATCTTCAGTTTACAAAAAAAAGTTACTCAGGACTTGGTATATTGTAATCCATTCATGTACCGCCGGACTTCCTTCACTAAGGCAATGCCTTTTTACCGGAGGAAGAAGGGGCGGAGATTTTAAACTCTCAAAGTGGCATCGTCTCTGGTGTAGTTTACAGACAGTAGCACTTCCGGATAAACAGCTCCCAGCCCAATTAATACACACACGCATATATATATATATATATATATAGAGAGAGAGAGAACGCTGAAAGTCTGCAATACCCCGAGAGACCGCGTAATAGCGGGAGGTTTGTACATCAACAGGCTAATCCAGCCCAGAGCCAGCCGGGGAGGCTGAATCCCAGAGGACAGCTCGCCCGCTCCTGCACCAGACACACTGGCACTGGCCAGCATGTCCACGCCGCTTGCCCGAGTTACTTCATAAAACCTCCCAGCCCATGGTCTGGGGAGTGATGCCCATAAAAATCATACATAACGGACGGGGTTTAAAACAAACTCGCTACCTTCCAATAAGCAGAACACGTGAATGACATTTCCCGTGACCCCCTACCCTATCACCTCATAGCAAAAAAAAACACAACATGAATTCGCGTCTTTTTAGTTCAGGGCATTGTTTTTCCCGGACAGGTCACATTTTTTTCTTACATTTGAAGACTTGAAACAAAAAAAAACATAATTTTGACAGATTATCGACCCAATTCACTCCGAGGCTGTACAACCATGAGCAGTTACTGATTAAAAACCCACAAGTAAACGTTATGTGAAAATAGCAGTCGAGGAACAGCCGCTACAGCTTTCGAAATACACAGTATGTGAAGTAAAACATTTCTAATCTCTTATTATAAACTCGTCAAAACTTTTATCTGGCTGTGGTAAATAGCCGAATGTGTTTGTATGTATTCAAAACCTTAAACTAAATTTTTACCGCTGCGATCTTGAACCTCTCTGGGTGTTGCGTGCTTTCATTGAGAGGGCACAATCTCCCGCTGGTTTATATATGCTCATTATATTCTGGGCTTTATTTATATTATATACACAGAGCAGTCTGCTCCGGATCAGGAGAGATTGTCAGGTCCAGCACCACTCGCAAATAAACGCAGATGGTGACAGTATTAACAGATATGTCGTCAAATTACTGACTGACCAGTTGCTATCCAGTTAGAATCATGTTGCTAAAAATCTGAAGAGGACACACCCAAAACACAAACCTGTCTTTTCTCTTCTCAGATGCTGACCCATGTATGTTTCAGTATTTGCAGTTTTTTCCTTTTTCCTAAAATTTAATATCTGGAACTATGTCCACCTCAATGGCAACAAACCCAGTAATTGCAGTTTGATAAGTTTACATGGGCAAATGTAGACATATGAACTTATAATGGGAAAAGTGCACACAGAGGTAAGGTTCTGAATAAATGGTATAGATATAACAGGGTTAAAAGGGCAACTGGATATTCCAGATAGAGCATTGTCAGTATGGTCTGATGAAACTGTTAGCCATTATAAATAGACAGTAATGGGACATTGCAGAAGGTTATAGTAAACGACTCAATCTCAATTTGGGGTATTGACAGCCATTAATATCTAATCTATACACTGGAACTATGTCCACTTGAAGTGGTTGCACAATATGTTGGGGTCATTGTCATTCCAAATTAGCACTGATTGATTGTATTGTAGGTAGAATTTGCATATGCTGACATGTAGAAATGCTTTTGGCCAATTTGATTCAGACATTGGAGAAGATGTCTTCACTGAATCTGCATTGGCTGCTAGGATGGTATCTTCAAATCTCTGTTGTTGCAAGGATTCACTGTCCTTGGATGCAGAGAGCAGCTTTCACGATGTACAACGATAGTCTTAGTGACCTGTGAACTCTAAATTCCAAGGAGCAGCTATCAACCAACAATGGTTAATGAACTTCCATTCTTCTGTTCAAGAGCAACTGCTCCAACGACAAACCCTTGCTGATAGTTTATTCTCAAGTTATTCCCCAAAAAAATTCTGTTCAAAAAGCAATTTTCAGCACCTTCATTTGCCCATTAGAAGAGATCAAAGTAGTTATTTATTTTACATCCTTGTGAAGAGACAACACTGGCTTTCAATTGGCACAGGGTTGCATTTCTCTCCTGCACAAAGTAATGGATCACATTTTAGAAACAAGACTGAGAAGCCTACATAAATAAGAGTTCATATGATGACTAGAGAGCAAATTTTTTTAATTGAATGACAATGAAATGATTTCATATTCCATTTTGATTCTTTGTAGTCTGTTTAGGTTCAGTTTGTAGCAAAAATTTGCCACCACTCTTTGTTTCTTTAATTAAGAAATTTGACTCTAGTTTGTATGTAAAGAACTGCAGGACAAAGAACTGCCAGTAACTAGTGGGGTGCAGCTGACGATACAAAGATGGGAGGAAAAGCAATGCGTGAGGAGGATACAAAAAATCTGCTAAAGGACATAGACAGGCTAAGTGAGTGGGCAAAAATTTGGCAGATGGAGTATAATATTGGAAAGTGTGAAGTCATGCACTTTGGCAGAAAAAAATCAAAGAGCAAGTTATTATTTAAAGGGAGAAAGATTGTAAAGTGCCGCAGTCCAGCGGGACCTGGGGATACATGTGCATGAAACACAAAAGAATAGTATGCAGGTACAGCAAGTGATCAGGAAGGCCAATGGTATCTTGGCCTTTATTGCAAAGGGATGGAGTATAAAAACAGGGAAGTCTTGCTACAGTTATACAAGGTTTTGGTGAGGCCACACCTGGAATACTGCGTGCAGTTTTTGTCATGTATCCTCCATGGTTACTGCTTGTACTATTACAAGATGTGCCACCAGAGGGCACTGCAGTGGGAGACTTGTAGGTTACTTGTACAGGTGTGCCAGGCCTAGTGCCAGGTCCAGCGAGGTACCCAATGCTGTAGCCTGCGTCCCTGGGACCAGAGTGATGCACCGCGGAGTGTGGCCACAAGCAGCTAATATATACAAGCTGTAGAGCAAGCGATCTCAGGAAGGCACCGGCATCAGTATCGATACCCTCCCCCTGATCGGCTCCACCTCTCGGGCACCCGATGGCACCAACCACCACAAGCCTGAAAGAGCAAACTGCGCTAAGGCGCAGCCCCCAGACCCTACACCCGGGAACGAAGGGTCACCTGCAATGGTTCTTGCAAATGGGACTGGGACCAGCCAGGATCACAAACCAAATAATGGCCAGGCAAGTGAGTCAGCAGTATCCTGTGCACTGCTAGACGACTGCTCCTCAGGGAGCAGCAGCGACCCGGGGCGCAAGGAGAGGACAGGAAGGTCACAGGCATCTGTGAACCTGCCCAACGACAGAAGCAATGGCAAAAGCCCCGCGAGTAGGCAACTTGAGCCAACCGGGTTCCCACTGCCAGCACTGGGCATCGCGCTGCAACCAGACTACCTGGACACCATCCAGCAGTTCTGGCACCATTTGTCCTCACGCACCGGTGCTGACCCCAGCACTGACTCCAAGTATATTCCAACTATGTATCTCACCACGGTACCATAAATGCAATACTGTAAAAGCAATTTTTTTTTGGATATGAATGTAATGAGCCAACGGCACAATCTGTATGTGGGGGGGCGGGGAAGAGAATGGAGTGGTCATGGATGCACAAACAGAAACCACCAGCACCTCTACTACCAACGAAATACCACCTACTCACCCAAGTTGGAAACGACCCTCCAAGGGTCAACCAGATAGAGCTAAGCCCAGAGCACAGTCAATGCAAAGGCGATTTGCACTTAGGGCTTGGGAGAGAGTGATATCATGTATCCTACATGGTTGCTGCTTGTACTATTACAAGGTGTGCCACCAGAGGGCACTGCAGTGGGAGACTTGTAGGTTACCTGTACAGGTGTGCCAGGCCTAATATAAAAGGCAAGACACCATGTGTGATCCTCACTCTGGAGTTACATTAAATGGACTAAGGTCACTACAGTTCAAGCACAACACATTGCCTCATGGAGTCATTATTAGAGCATCTGAAGACATAACAGTTTTGGTTTCCATATTTACGAAAGGATATACTTGCTTTGGAGGCAGTTCAGAAAAGGTTCAATAGGTTGATTCCAGGGATGAGGGGGTTGACTTATGAGGAAAGGTTGAATAGATTGGGCCTCTACTCATTGGAGTTCAGAAAAATGAAAGGCTATCTTATCGAAAGATTATGAGGGGGCTTGACAAGATGGATAGAGAGAGGATGTTTCCATTGATGGGGGAGACTAAAACTAAAGGGCATGATCTTAGAATAAGGGGCTGCCCATTTAAAACAGAGATGAGGAGACATTTCTACTGTGGAATTCTGTGCCTCAGAGAACTGTGAAAGCTGTGACATTGAATAAATTTAAGACAGAAATAGATAGTTTCTTAAATGATAAGGGGATAAAGGGTTATGGGGAGCGGACGGGGACGTGGAGTTGAGTCCATGATTAGATCAGCCATGATCTTATTGAATGGCGGAGCAGGCTCGAGGGGCTTTATGGCCTACTCCTGTTCCTATTTCTTATGTTCTTCTATTATATAAACACATTGGGTACAGCTCAAAGGGGGCCTTGTCAGCAGTTGTCACTGGGATTTGAAATTCTGTGATTTCCCTGATTATGTGTATTGCCTGTGACGTGATCAAACAGTAATATGTATATTTTAAGATCTTTACACCTTGTCGATCAGCTCGCTGGGGAGCAACCATCAAACGACTATCCTTGCTTCAATTTATATTATGATCAATCTTCCTCTGATTCTGCTCTCTCCCAGTAGGAAGCTGATTCGTGGAATAGAGACTTGGTTCCATAAAGCAATTGTGAACCGTGCCATCCCGATTGTAAAGTAGGCGGCTCTTGAATTGATGTGAAGCTGGTTCTGTTTGTATGTGTGCTTGTGTCATGGCACTATGATGCAAGTGCCCAAAATAGCCTCTATGCATTTCATGGGAAGAACAGAAGCACATAATCCAAAGACAGATCATAAGACCCCTAAAAACATGTGTCTCGTAGTGTTCGAACTTCAAAGATTATTTGCTTTATATTTTTAGGTGCCATCAACAGTAGGAGAAGCATGCAGTCGACAGCTACAGTAAAAATGTCTTTAGATGACCTATTTTAGTAAGCTCTGCCTGGTACTAACAGCCTATATATTGTGCTGTTTTATCTGTTCCATTGCATTAATAAACTTGTTTTCTCTCACCAGTGCACCGTACAAACCGGAATAAAAATAAGTGGATCTGGCTGTGTCAAGAGAGGAGACTTAGGAATGTAATAAAACACGTTGCCATTTTTAATGATCCTCAATGAATTCAGTCCCTAATAAATCAAGATTAGACTGATAAATTGTGCTTAAAATAAATTCTGAAGTACAAGATCATTTTGTTGCTGTTTAATTCCTTTATATTTGTCACCCAGTTACATTTGTCACCCAGTTACATAGCTTGGTATCACTGGCAAATGTTCCACTCCTCTAACACTGTTGCAATTAGCATGACCAAACTCCTGAGGAAGTCCATTCATCAGTGAGACAGAGCTTTTTCAATTTACTATTGCCAAGCCAGTTTTCAATTTACTTAGCTAATTTGCAATTAATTTAGGAGTCTTAATCACTCTCAAAAGTGTTACATATGGGATTTTATCAATAGCATCTGAAAACCCAAGTAAATTATCTTCATAGGATAGACCTTTATAAATTTATGAAGAATTACCTATCCTTCTAAATCCAAGCAGACTATTTCTGATGGCCTAAAAACACTTCTTTCTTAAATATCAGGATAATATTGAGTATCCTCCAGTCCTCCAGTATAGCTCAAGTGTTTATGGTTTTCCCAAAACGATTTAACATATATCCACATAGTTCCTTCCTGTTTTTTTGTAGATTCTAAAGTGTATCTTTTTATGACTTGTAGACATTTTATTTATCAATTTCCTCATAACAAATATTTTATTGGTGTACTCTTGTTAAGAGATTTTTGAGGCAATATGACTGCATCTGGAAATATAATACAGTCGTCATTTGTGATGGCTGATGTGTAAAAATATATATTTAACACATCTGACACATTTTTGATGCTCGGTTGTGCTCGGTTGTCTCTTTTCCCACTTAGTTCCTTAAAAATCTACCTGGTCTATCACACTAGCTATAGCAAAAAATAATTTTTAGATTTCTATTGTTGTTTATTCTTTTATTGAGAGACCAAGACAAAAGCACAAATGTGCAGGGCAGCACTGTGGCTGAAAAGAATAGGAGGGAAGACAAGGTAAAGGAAAAAATAATGATTGTGTTTATCCCAAACAAAGGTTTTGAAGCACAGTGCAATAAGCTTTGATATCAACACGGACAGGTTGTAGGGTGGAGGAAAAGCATTATTTGTAGTCGACCTTTCTACTGCTCTCTTATCATTTCTAACACTTTTACTCCCCCAACCCGGCTAGGACTTGAGCACATAATCTAGGTTAAAACTTCAGTGCAGTACTGAGGAAATACTGCATTGTTGGAGGTGCCACCTTTTGGATGAGATGTTACGTGGAGGCCCTGTGAGCCTGCTTGGGTGGACGTAAATCTGATGACACTGTTCAAAGAAGAGCGGGATGTTATCCTGGTGTTCTGGCCAACACCACCAAAACAAATGATTTAGTCATGTAACTTATTTGCTTGGTTGTGAAACACTTTAGGACATCCAGAGGATATGAAGGAGCTATACAAAAGTATGTTTGTTCTTTCTCTTTAGTTATCTTTCTCTGGCTCGGTGTACATTCTTGACTGATTACACCGTGGGACAATTTTCTACATTAAAGGTGCTATATAAATGTAAGCTTTTGTTATCCAGTTTATGCTGGGCATCAAAGCAATTACTTCACAAGTGGACCTCGAGATTGACAGTGTCACAAATTGAGTGATTTAGCCAGAAGCCAAATTGACAATCAGATATCAGGTTGTTATGACTGAGATATTGCAACAATTTCTCATTCACTAATGTATCATGGCCCCGATTTTCCACATTCACGATTTCTGGCGCCCACATACGATAACGTATGTTTTTTTCCCCCCGTTTGCACAAAAAAACATCATTTTCCACAAAGCAGAAGTTATTTTTAGTGCCACGCTAACCAAAGACAATTCTGGGGGTGGCGCTTGTAGTGTGTGCCGAAAAATTACTGCGCATGCACTGGGAAAAAAAATGACTGTGCATGCGCTGGAAAAAATAAAACACTGCGCTGCACAGTCATGAATATTTCTGTTCAGGGCAACAGAAAACAGAAAGATCTTCTCCATCAATGAAGTCAGCAAATTAGAGCCCATGTGAAAAGTTTAAGTAATGCATTTTTGAGCAAGGCTGCTTTAAATTCTTCTGTGGCAATGGAAAAGGCACTGATGAGGGCCCCTTATTTACATTCAGCAGGAGTTATTGTGCAAGGTAATACGAACACGAATGACAATGCATCATTAAGATGTTTTATTTTCACCCCCTTTTTCCTCTTCCCCTCCATTGCACTGCCCACCCCACCCCCACTCTCAATTCATTAACTACAAATCAACACTTAGAAATTTTACATTTTCAGTAGTTTTGTACACAAAATTAACTGAAAATACTAATCACCAATAAGGGATATTAGACACTTATTCCGGGAGCGGGGAGGACATTTGGCCTGGGATTGCAGTGGGCCAGCACCGATTTCCTTAACTTAAGGCAGGCTTTTTTACAACGGTGCCTAAGGTCTCTCTGCGCCATTTTGAAAAAAATCGTTGCTGGGGAAACTGGTATAAATGGCCAGAAATGGCGTGGAATCCCTTTTAAATGCAGACCAGCGGCAAAATATCTGGCACCCAAAAATCTGGTGCTGACAGTCGGCGCCGGCGCCAAAACTTTGGGGAAAATTTCAAATGACCGATTACACCAAAAAAATTGCCGAGCACGATAAAAACGGCCACCAATGATGCCAGAAATTGACCCCCATAAGTTTTAACTTGCTTGGAAATACTGATATCCTTATAGGTCTTGGTGTCTGTATTGGCCTATAGATTTTAGAATTTGACTGCCTTTGAGATTTCCCCTTGTGGATAGGTGCAATATTTAAATTTTTTTATGGGAAAACATTAATTGACTAGTACAATTGAAATAAATGACCAGATTAAAGTTGCCATTGTCAATTACCAGAACTGTTCCCTCTTGTTCTTCAAAGAGGCAACTTATTGCACTCTACACAGCAGGAGGATAAGGTTTTATTCAGTATGGAGATATCATAGATTTAACAGAACTTTCACTCCCATGTATGGAGGTTGGCATTGCCTCTTCCTAATTGCTTCCCTTTCTTTTTTGGCTGACAAGAGGGAGAGGGAGAAGTTTAAACCCTGACACCAGCAATTGACAATGGCAGGTGGGCAGCACACAATGTATACACAAGGCCTGTCGATTGGAGAAGAAACACAAAAGCAAACTGAAATTCTGAAAGGTGCATGAGGGTATTCCTATTTATGTTCAACCTATGAAATACTCTTTTTTTTTTTAAATATGTATGTCCCTGCCTACTAAAATATATTTTATTGCAAAACTAGTGTTGCTAAATTTTATAATTTAACAATAGCTCATCATATTAAATCATAATGTATCACAATAAGTGAGACACCAAAGTAAAGATCTGAGACTGAAATTTGTGCAGCTACTATGCTCATTTTCTCTATTCCTGCTGGGATTTTCTACCCAGACCCGTCTGCCATACCACCTCTTGCCCTACTTTAAAGAACTTCCTCAAAACTCTCCTCCTTGACTATACCTTTTGTGCCCATTCCGAGCCTCTCCGTTTTTCTCCCTTTGCTCCAAGTTCAGTGCCCATCAAATCCTATTTCGCCTTATTATAAAGCACTCTGAGACAACTTCTGCTCAAGTGGAGTGTGATATAAATGTACACTGTTGTTGTATGATTGTGTTTTTAAAAAACAAATCCATACTATAGATTTTACAATGCCAATAATTTGTGCATTTGCATTTTTCCCCCCTATTTTGAAGTTACGATGTGGCTGTTTTGACCCAGATAGGGCACAATAATGATTATCATGAATAGACAGGTTAAAATAAAACAAGCGCCCACATTGTCTAGTTGGTACGAGCATTTTCAGATTAAGAATTTTTGGAGTCCTGGGCATCAAGAACATTTGGGGCTCTTCCCACATGCCCCCCCACAACACCTTTCCCTCAACCAACTAAAACACATGTAGTTAACATACATGAAGAAATAGGCCTGTAGAATATTTACGCAGTGCAACAATAATAAAGCAAAGCATATCACAATATACTACGCTGAAGTGAAACATAATTGTATATTTGGCTGGAGTCCCTGTTCGTGGTCCCATAGTCCAGTACATTAATCTGCCCTTGGGCATTTCCACATGTAGCATTAGACCATTCAGATCAGAAGGTCCCAGCTTGAATCCTTGTCACGTTCAGCGTTTAATGATCTTAGCAGGGACAGCAGTTGGGGTGATGCAATTTGTCTCAGTGTCAATAGATTGGGGAAGAGAAAAAAATAGTCAGTGAGTTCCCACTCCTGATTGCTATCCAGTAACCTTTACTGAAAATTGTGGATAGAGGTGAGAATAGGATTAGGCTCAGCAGTGAACTAGCCTGTCAAATTCAGTGTCAAAGCTCAAATGACCATGGCCACCTGTGTGAGATATTGGGGGCTATCTATGCCTTTACAATTGTAATCTAGCAAGAACCAGCACATGAGTCGAAGGAACAAAGTTTGGATACAAAAGTTTTTCTTAAATCCTATTGTTTTGTACAAATAGAGACACGTGCTATATTGCCTTATCACGGCAATTGTTTTTCTTTCAATAAATCCTTAATAAAAACACATTCTTAATTCACAGCACTAAATATATCTGAAAATGTACCATAAAGTATCAAACAATTGAAGCACACATACTTGTATGTGTGCACTATCTCCCTAATGTGCTTTTTGCAGGATACCAACAATGTAATTTCAGAATTATCCATCAATTTCTCTCATTTACATTATAATTTTTTAGCACAATATTTAGATATTACAAGATTAGTGATCAGTTTTATTTTAGTTGTTTACATAATAGATTAAGTAACCATATATGCGCAATCTCTTTTGTCACACCATATAAATAACAGGACT
Organism: Pristiophorus japonicus; assembly: GCF_044704955.1. Classification (NCBI taxonomy): domain Eukaryota; kingdom Metazoa; phylum Chordata; class Chondrichthyes; family Pristiophoridae; genus Pristiophorus; species Pristiophorus japonicus. The sequence goes on from NC_091989.1 coordinate 48,874,932, forward strand.
GTACCTTGACTGTCTGTAGAGTCACCGTAATGTAATGCAATGACTGCCTGGTCCATATAACTTGCAGAGTAGTATCTATTTGCTCTGAAATTCAATGATGGACGGAATAAGATTTGGCAGAAACAAATAGCTTATTTATTTGGAACACACAGGCCGTTTCCTCTCTGTGCACCCTATACACTGCAAATCAGCAATGCAACAAGAGTCCTGGACAGCAACACATAACCGTGTGATCTCTGAATATATATACTGTCATCAAATTTTGTTTTTCATGTTTAATGATGCTCTTCAGTTAACCATGAAAGTAGAGGGGAGGGATCACTACAAAAATATAGAGTGTCGTACCTGAAATTCGTGTGTTTAGACCTGCTGTATTCAGTTGTCCTGGGGTCGACCTATACAAATAAACCTTATGTGCCTGGGGCTGCTCATTGATTCCAACTCTTTACTTCAGCAAGCCAAGTCCGAAAATAATAAGGAGCTCTTAACTCTACACATTTTTAAAGTTAAAAAAGATAATAGGATCTTGCTTTTTTTCACGAAGGGGTGGATCTATTTTAAGAATGTCACTTGTGCAGTCGCTGTATCCTAAACTAGTTGAGTTGCTGTATCCTAAACTAGTTCAGCAACATTCTTTGGCTTGGACCCCTTTGAGCCATTAACCCTTCTACCAATATGAGAACCTCCTTTTGTCTTTCACTTAAATGTACAGGTAGATAAAAGGAGCTTGAGCTTGCTCATTAGAAGGCAAATTTGGACATCACCACAGTTAACAGATTTAGTTAATGGATTACTCTTGATAACTTGATGATGAACAAGAAGGTTCAGTTTCTGAGTACCAGAAATTAGAATAAAACATAGATGTGACTGTGCTGGTTTGACATGTTCGTTATTTAGGGACAAAGTTCACAAATTTCCAAAGGCTGTTTCTAATGTCCAGTTAAAGCAGGCTAATCTTTCAGTATCCACATACTTAAACAGAAGAAACGTCTAGAATGATTTTTCCCCCTCAAAATACTCTGTCTTTTTTATAGAAGAAAAAATTAGCCCCCAAATAATTTCCTTACCAGTGGACTACCACCAAGCCAAGTCTCCCTCCCTGCTTGCCCATTCTGGTGATATCAAACTGCACTGAAGCTGCTCCAAGCCAGCCAACCATGGGAAATATTCTGCAGGGTAACAAATCAGAGTGGGTAGTTCCAGAGGGGTGCGTGCACCTGCTAGTTTGAGGTCTTCCTCCCCCACTCACTGTTTCCTACAAACCACTCCAGGACATACAGGAATTTTCCCCATTGGTGATATTGTGAGAGGTTTAACAGAGCGGGAGACATGACTGCAACATTCTTGTGTGTTGGGAGAGTGTTTCCACAGTAAATTGCGGAAGGCACAACAGGCTGAATTGCTGACTTGGAATGCAGATTTCTTAACCAGTAATGCGGCTTTGCAAGAGTTTGTTGGCTCGAGAGTGCCCCAGGACATTTTGAAAATTCACTCCCCTCCTTCAATTTGCAATGCAGCCACTTTGTACCCTCATCCCCTATTGTTCTGAGCGCAATATCTTCTTCAACAATAAAATTGGATGCAAATTAAGCCGTGTTTAATATGCAAACTTGTACATTGTTGAATGACTTCAGGTGATCAGCGTGTTAGAATTCAGGCTTCCCGTCACAATAGATAAATGCCTTTGAAGAGAATCCAAACTGTTTCTCAATGGCTTGGTAATGAATTAATTATTTCTATCTATCACCTTAGGTCCATGAGAAAGTGAAAAGCAGTCTGATACATCGTTTACTAATTCAGTTCCAAAACCAAATCTATTAAAATTTCAACTCACTTTGACACAAGGTCAGAAGATAATTATGGATGAGGAAGGACATTCAGCCATCTTAGTTTATCCATCCGCTAATATCAGGATGAAAGTCAGAGTGCTACAATTGCCACCAGTGCTTCTGGGTCAGAGAGGTGAAAATTGGGCAAGAATTCCTGCTCCTGATTGCTATCCAGTCGCCCCTGCTAGAGGTATGTCTGTGCAGACATTGGGTGAGGATAGGATCAGGCAAAAGCCTACTAGTGTCCACTTCTGTTTTGAAGTCCTTTAATGAAATACTCCTCAGACAGAATGTAACAGGTTACCTTTCACTGTCTACTGATGCTTACATTTTCACATGTCAGATACCAATGACAGAATTTGATCTTCTACATTATTTGGTCTTGGACACCAATGAGGTCTGGCAAGGAGCAAAAGGAAACAGACCACCATGTGTTCTGTCAGAGCACACTTGAGTACAGTGCTGTGCCCTATTCTGGCCACTTAGACACAAGAGAACCAGGTATTGAAAGGAGGCATCTGAAAAGTGATCTTATACAGATATGTAAGACAGTAAATGGTGTGGAAAAGGTAAATCCAGAAAATTATTTTAATCTAAATTATGAGGAATCATAAGTTCAAACTAGGAAACGGCATATTTAAGCTTGTGTCAAGAAATATAGAAAAGAATTATAAAGCCGTTACACAGCCCAGTGTAATTCTTGTTTGATGTAACCCAAGTTATGTTAAATGAAAAATAAGCAACCTCTCAAATTTACAAGCAGACAAAACCCAGTCCAATATTGGACAGTTTATATACTGGGCAGAGTCAACACAGATTTATAAGAGGGAAATCATGTTTGACAAATCTATTAAGAATTTTTTGAAGTTGTAACTAGCAGAATAGGTAAGGGGGAACCAGTGGATGTGGTGATTTGGATTTTCAGAAGGCATTTGATCAGGTGCCACACAAGAGGTTCTTAAACAAAATTAGGGCTTACGGGATTGGGGGTAATATACTAGCATGGATTGAGGATTGGTTAATGGACAGAAAACAGAGAATAGGAATAACCGGTCATTTTCGGGTTGGCAAGCTGTAATTAGTGGGTACCGCAAGGATCAGTGCTTGGGGCCCCAGCTATTCATAATCTATATCAATAATTTGGATGAGGGGACCAAATGTAATATATCCAAGTTTGCTGATGATACAAAACTAGATGGAAATATAAATTATGAGGAGGATGCAAAGAGGCTTCAAGGGGACAAAGACAGTGGGCAAGAACATGGCAAATAGAATATAATGTAGAGAAATGTGAAGTTATCCACTTTGGTAGAAAAAATAGAAATACAGAGTATTTTTTAAATGGTGAGAGATTGGGAAATGTTGGTATTCAGAGGGACCTGGGTGTCCTTGTACACGAATCACGGAAAGTTAACATGCAGGTATAGCAAACAATTAAGAAAGCAAATGGTTTGTTGGCCTTTATTACAAGAGGATTTGAGTATAAGAGGAAAGATGTCTTACTGCAATTATATAGGGCCCTGATGAGACCGCACCTGGAGTATTGTGTACAATTTTAGTCTCCTTACCTAAGGAAGGATATACTTGCCATGGAGGGAGTGCAACGAAGGTTCATCAGACTGATTCTTGGGATGGAGGGATTGTCCTATGAGGAGAGATTGAGTAGACTAGGCCTATATTCTCTAGAGTTTAGAAGAATGAGAGGTGATCTCATTGAAACATACAACATTCTTACAGGGTTTGACAGGGTAGATGCAGGGAGGATGTTTCCTCTGGCTGAGGAGTCTAGAACCAAGAGTCACAGTCTCAGAATAAGGGGTCGGCCATTTAGGACTGAGATGAGGAGAAACTTCTTCACTCAGAGGGTGGTGAATCTTTGGAATTCTCTACCCCAGTGGGCTGTGGAGGCTCAGTCATTGAATATATTAGAGACAGAGATCGAGAGATTTTTAGATATTAAGGGAATCGAGGGATATGGGGAAAGTGCAGGAAAGTGGAGTTGAGAAAGAAGATATTGAATGTCAGATCAGGCTTGAGGGGCCGAATGGCCTACTCCTGTTCCTATTTCTTATGTTATATTTAAGGCTATATCAAGAAATTGTTTTTTTTACAAAAAAAAAGGAATAAACATATGGAGTATGTGATACAGTAGTAGAAGAAAACTCACTGGAATCATTAATAAAACAATTGAATGTTACAATGGGAACTTTAGAGTCCTTCTGGCTGGATGAATAATGATAGGTTATTATCAAGGTCTGTGGCTTGTTTACTGCAGATCTGCACACTGATTTGATCAGTCCAACAGCTCTACAGGTGGCAGTTAACATTATAGCTGCTTTGAACTTCTTTGCCACAGGGAACTTCCAAATCTGTTGGAGAGCCATATAGGTTCAGTGTCATAGAAACATTAACGTACTGTCCAAATAAGCTGTATGAAAGGAAAATATGTTTTTACTATTTTGGTTAGCATAGCCGATAAATTTGGTTCCGTAACACCAGTTGTTTGCGTGTTATGGGTGCCTAATTGGGACCAAAATGGCTTCTGAGCAGCGAATGTATACTTCAGGTGCGGGCCAGGCCGGACGCCATCTTTGTGGCCGTTAGGAGCGTGCACAAGAAGTATGGTAAGGCAGATCGTGACGTCAAACAGCGTACTTTGACGCCAGTGCTGTCATTTTTGTCATTGTCTCTGGAGCTAATGCCCTCTCCAAACTCACACAGCTGAAATTGCGTTCAACAGCAGGAAGGAACCCCCACCAGCAATATGTAAAGGGATCATCAACAATTTTCAGGTAACTTGCTTTTTGATTTCTACTGGCTCTGTGAAAGTTTGTGGAACTGTTTGGAGCTTTTTAAGAGTTATTTAAAGTTGGTGAGTTTGCAGGGAGTGATGTTGTAAGTGGAGACGGCCTTGTTTCTGAATTCAAGGGTTCTGGTCAGACCACTTGCTCCCAGTCATGGGTGCTCCAGTTGTTATCCTCCTTGGCCTGCAGTATGACAGGGTGATGCAGCAGAATAGCAAAGAAAAGGACAAGCTGCTTGCAGAGGGAGGAGAAGGATGGGGAGAAGGGCTCTCAGCAGGAGGCCCTACCCACCTAGGGTCTTCCCTGAGCAATTCTCTTACCACAGAGTCTGAGGCACCTGCGATTTACAAAGGAGGTGATCGCAGAACTCTGCCACCTCTTGCAACCAGACCTTCACCCTCACTGCAGGGCAAGGACAGCGATGGCTGTGAAGGTGACCATGGTTCTGATTTTCTTCGCGTCAGGATCCTTCCAGGCTAGAGCAGGCGATATCTGTAACATCTTGCAGTTTGCTGTCCACTGCTGTATAAGAGGGGTGACAGAAGCTCTTTATGCCATGAGAGGAGACTTCATGGTCTCCTCTCTGACTAGAGAGAAGCAGACAGAGTGTGCATGTGGCTTTGCCAGGGTAGTGGTGCAGGGCACCACCGACTGCACGGACTTAGCTGTGCGGGCACCATATATAAATACAGAGAGTTTACCACTCTAAAATTCAGAAGCAAGACCTTCTGCACACAGCACCACTCCCTGCCACCTCACCAACTTTAGATAACTCTAAAAAGCTACCACGTTGAATGTGCAGCTGATGTACTGCGCATGGTCGCATATCATGATGGTGAACGCTCAGTATCCTGGCAGCAGTCGTTATGCATTTATTCTGCGCCAGTCCACTGCTCCCTTAGTCTTTGAGCCACCACAACAAACAAGAGGGTGGCTACTGGGTGACGAGGTCTATCCCTTGAGCACCTGGTTCATTACTCCACTTCGCAACCCAACCACACATGACCAGCATGCCACCACACAAAACATCATAAAGCAGACCGTTGGCATCCTTAAACAATGCTCCCGTGGCCCGGACCACTCTGGAGGAGCCCTACAATACTCACTGGAGCATGTGTCCCGGTTCATTGTGGTCTGCTGCATCCTCCACAAAATGGCCATCATGAGGTTAAAACTCTTGCCACCAGGCGCATGGCACGAGCTGAGGAAGCGGAAGAGAGGAGGCAACCTAGACTGCCCCTTTCTGGCTGGGATTGAATCATCTGCCCGAAGTACGATCGAATGCATCACCAATTCCTATTTAAAAACAATCTCACACCTTACCTTCCCTCTGTTACTGACCGTCAGTGTCATCTTGGCCACAATGCTGAAATAAAAGCCACCACAAAGCAAACTTTCCAATCCAACTTTATCCATATATCCATCCAATATTACATCAAAAATTAATTAGTCACCCTTGTGCATTCCCTTAATGACTGACTGCGTGTGCCTTTGCTTATCCTGTGTAATGCTACCACAGTAGCTGCAGCCTGGCTGGTGGAAGGCTGCTGAATTTTGGGGGGGAGGAGACTGCAGGTTGCCTTGCAGGATGACCTTTAAGAGTTCGAGACCTAGCAGGCCCGGCTTCGGTCTGCACTGCATGGTCGGCAGCAGTCTGGGCTGAGAGGCACTGGCAGAGTGGAAATAGTGGGTGCACGTATGCTGTCATCCTGACGGAGGACAGCAGGGTCGGTCTCCACAGATTCACTGCCACTCCCCAGGGGCAGCGCCTCAGCAATCCTAGTAATCTGCTGGAGTATAGACTGCTGTGACACCCTGAAAGCTCCTTTCAACACTGGTAAGCCCAACCATGATGGCAGCAGTCTGTGCTGTCATGACTTCAATCTGAGCTTCCATTGTAGCAGTCAGATGTTGAGTGGCTTGTGCCTGTTCTGCAGTGGAAGTGGAGACTTCGGCTATCAGAAGTGGCATGATGGCTGGGTCCACAAGTGTGTTAATGGATCTGCCTAGCCCTTCCACGCTGGGAAGGATGAGCTCCAAGCTCTGCCCAAAGCCCTGTACAAGGCTCCTTGAAATTGCATTCAGGCTTTCTGGCAGGCCTGTCAATGCACCAAGCATTTCATTATGCATACCCATCAGCATTCTTCTGTAGGCTGCTCCATCGAGATCTTCATCTGAGTCCTGTGCAACAGAACTGATGTGCAACTTCGCCCTCCGGGGAGCTGGTGCCTGAACTACCCTTTCCCCTTGCTCTGGCTGCAGGCCACTCATGCCCGGTGTCTCACCCTGTGCAGATCCCACGTCTAACCTATCCTCTAAAGTACGCGGAGTGCCAGTATGTGAGCTGGTGGCCGGGAGTGTGAAATCGAGTGACTGTTTCTTCTTCTTGACTTTCCTCTCCCTCTTGTTTGACCACAGGCTGGGCAGGCTACATTTCTTGGGGGTCTGAAATGAGAAAGGTACAAGGGTAGGGTTGTGGTGAGGAGGCAAAGCAAGAGCTGCATACTTACACCATGTGCAGATTGTAAATCAGAAGAGATTGTGAGATGAGGCAGAAATGGGATGTGAGAAGGAGAATACAGGAAACTTCTATTCCTTCAGCCTCGCTGCTGGCCACGGGCTCAGCTATGCCCCTGCTAAGAATCGCCAGCACCGCCTCCTCCAAGCGGATGAGGTGATGCAGGCGAGCCTGTTTCCCACTAGTTAAGTTCTGTTGTCGTTTGTTATGCGCCACCTTTTCCTGCAAGAGAAAGGGAGGTGTGTCAGTAAGTGCAATGTAATGTGTTTGGGTGATGTGCCTGTCATGGTTGAATAGCTGACAGTATGTTCAAGCAGTGGTAATTGTGTGCAAGTGAGGTGAAGCTATGAATTTGAGGTATGTGTTTGGTAGAGATCGTTGGTAGGTGAGTAATGGAGGTGTGGTGCATTGAGTAGTGTGAGGCTAGTGGTGCAGGTGATGGGATATGGCATTTGAAGATGCATTCACTGACATTGATCATGTGTGAGGCCATTAAACTTCTTCCTGCACCAAGTCCATGTCCTCATGGCTATATTGCTGGCATTGACCACATAGACTATCTGCTTCCATTGTGTACTCATCTGTTGCCTGGAGGACCTCCTGTGGGAAAAGGACCTCTCTCCTGGAGTTGACCTCCTGGACCAACACCTTCCATGCTGCAATGGAGAATCTTGGAGCCCTTTCTCGAGCCTGTTGTGCCATTACGCACCCTTTTTCTGATAGTAGCCTCCACAAGCAGTGCCACCACCTGTTGCAGACCTTTAAGAGTTGTAGACTGCCTTTAAGTTGTGCCGGCTAGTTTTAATTGTAGCAAGCTTCGCACGAACTTGGGGCCCCCTCCTGTGTATTCAGACACTCAGCAGCATGTTCAGCGCTCGTCTGAATGCTACGGTCATGCAAAGTAAAAAAAATTACATGCTGCATTTAGTCTTCTGAACAGGCGGGGGTTCCTATCGCATCACGATCTCTGCGGCCGTTTTCGGGGGCTATCGAATTTCTAGGCCATATGTTTTGTCAATCTTGAGCTTTTCAAAGTGACTGGCATAAATACAGGAAATTTAAATGGAAAATGTTAAAATAAAAGTCCTGTATATCACATGTGTCTAATTTTCACAATATCTCAGTAACTCTTGTACTTCACAGTGGCACACACTAGCAGAGAATCATGGAGCTGGTGAATCCCCTATTCCAGTAACACCAGTTAGAGAAGAAGTTACATAAACTGGTTGAGTGTTTAATGGATGCACCAGTATCCCTGAATTATTCCTGTGAATCACAGCAATATGTGTCTGGATTAACTTGGAAGAATTAAGGTAAGTATATACAGATACAATACTTGACATAGCCAAATGCAGATAAGTAACATGAACAACACTGCGTTCCTTAATGGTCCAACGTTTCCTGCAGCAAGGCTTGTTTGAACAGTCAGCCTTGGCTCAGTGGTAGCATTCCTGTCTCTGAGTTAGAAGGTTGTGAGTTCAAACCTCACGTAATGTAGGTTGGCACCAGTTCCATATTAAGGGAGTGCTGCCTTCCGGATAAAATATTAAATTGAAGTTGATGTAAAATATCCCAAAGCACTACTCAGAGGAATAGGGGATTTCTCCTGGTGTTCTAACCAACAATATTCCTTAATCAAGGCCAGCAAAAACAAATCAACTAGTCATTTATCTCATTGCCATTTGTGGGATCTTGCTATGTACAAAATGGCTGCTGTTTGCCTACATTGCAATGACTATACTTCATTGGTTGTGAATTGCTTTGGAATGTCCTGTAAAAGATGCTATATAAATTCAAGTTGTTGCTTTCTTTCATGTCGAAGGCAGCTCTTCAACTAAGCAAAACCGACAAGCTGACATCCTTAATTATGTACAAACATTTCCTGGTGGATCATTCACTTAGAGCTGATTATTTTTTAAATTTCCATTCCACCCACCTCAAGGAGACCACTCTAGTATTACTTGTAATTGTGATCGCAATACTTTACCCTCCTTTTGATCGTTAACCACATCATTATTCTCCACCACCTCTCCCTATGGTGCTATCTTCAGATAGTTCAATTTCCTATCTCCCCCATGTAGCCAGAACTTAACTCCTGCAATTATTTTTCTTTTGTGCCCAGTCACCTTTGATAGATTCTAACTTTCTATCATTGCCCCCTACTATTTCTTATCTATATGCTGCCACTTGGTTACAATATCCATGGGGACAGCTTTCATAAAAGAACATAAGAATTAGGAACAGGAGTAGGCCATCTAGCCCCTCGAGCCTGCTCTGCCATTCAACAAGATCATGGCTGATCTGGCCGTGGACTCAGCTCCACTTACCCACCCGCTCCCCATAACCCTTAATTTCCTTATTGGTTAAAAATCTATCTATCTGTGATTTGAATACATTCAATGAGCTAGCCTCAACTGCTTCCTTGGGCAGAGAATTCCATAGATTCACAACCCTCTGGGAGAAGAAATTCCTTCTCAACTCGGTTTTAAATTGGCTCCCCCGTATTTTGAGGCTGTGCCCCCTAGTTCTAGTTTCCCCAACCAGTGGAAACAACCTCTCTGCCTCTATCTTGTCTATCCCTTTCATTATTTTAAATGTTTCTATAAGATCACCCCTCATCCTTCTGAACTCCAACGAGTAAAGACCCAGTCTACTCAGTCTATCATCATAAGGTAACCCCCTCATCTCCGGAATCAGCCTAGTGAATCGTCTCTGTACCCCTTCCAAAGCTAGTATATCCTTCCTTAAGTAAGGTGACCAAAACTGCACGCAGTACTCCAGGTGCAGCCTCACCAATATCCTGTATAGTTGCAGCAGGAGCTCCCTGCTTTTGTATTCCATCCCTCTCGCAATGAAGGCCAACATTCCATTCGCCTTCCTGATTACCTGCTGCACCTGCAAACTAACTTTTTGGGATTCATGCACAAGGACCCCCAGGTCCCTCTGCACCACAGCATGTTGTAATTTCTCCCCATTCAAATAATATTCCCTTTTACTGTTTTTTTTCCCAAGGTAGATGACCTCACATTTTCCGACATTGTATTCCATTTGCCAAACCTTAGCCCATTCGCTTAACCTATCTAAATCTCTTTGCAGCCTCTCTGTGTCCTCTACACAACCCGCCTTCCCACTAATCTTTGTGTCATCTACAAATTTTGTTACACTACACTCTGTCCCTTCTTCCAGGTCATCTATGTATATTGTAAACAGTTGTGGTCCCAGCACCGATCCCTGTGGCACACCACTAACCACCGATTTCCAACCCGAAAAGGACCCATTTATCCCGACTCTCTGCTTTCTGTTAGCCAGCCAATTCTTGATCCATGCTAATACATTTCCTCTGACTCCGCGTACCTTTATCTTCTGCATTAACCTTTTGTGTGGCACTTTATCGAATGCCTTTTGAAAATCAAAATACACCACATCCATCGGTACACCTCTATCCACCATGCTCATTATATCCTCAAAGAATTCCAGTAAATTAGCTAAACATGATTTCCCCTTCATGAATCCATGTTGCGTCTGCTTGATTGCACTATTCCTATCTAGATGTCCCGCTATTTCTTCCTTAATGATAGCTTCAAGCATTTTCCCCACTACAGATGTTAAACTAACCGGCCTATAGCTACCTGCCTTTTGTCTGCCCCCTTTTTTAAACAGAGGCGTTACATTAGCTGCTTTCCAATCCGATGGCACCTTCCCCGAGTCCAGAGAATTTTGGTAGATTATAACGAATGCATCTGCTTTAACTTCCGCCATCTCTTTTAATACTCTGGGATGCATTTCATCAGGACCAGGGGACTTGTCTATCTTGAGTCTCATTAGCCTGTCCAGCACTATCCCCCTAGTGATATTGATTGTCTCAAGGTCCTCCCTTCCCACATTCCCGTGACCAGCAATTTTTGGCATGGTTTTTGTGTCTTCCACTGTGAAGACCGAAGCAAAATAATTGTTTAAGGTCTCAGCCATTTCCACATTTCCCATTATTAAATCCCCCTTCTCATCTTCTAAGGGACCAACATTTACTTTAGTCACTCTTTTCCGTTTTATATATCGGTAAAAGCTTTTACTATCTGTTTTTATGTTTTGCGCAAGTTTACTTTCGTAATCTATCTTTCCTTTCGTTATCTATCTTTCCTTTCGTTATTGCTTTCTTAGTCATTCTTTACTGTCGTTTAAAATTTTCCCAATCTTCTAGTTTCCCACTAACCTTGGTTTTTAATTTGATACTCTCCTTTATTTCCTTGGTTATCCACAGCTGGTTATCCCTTCTCTTACTGCCCTTCTTTTTCACTGGAATATATTTTTGTTGAGCACTATGAAAGAGCCCCTTAAATGTCCTCCACTGTTGCTCAATTGTGCCACCGTTTAGTCTGTGTTTCCAGTCTACTTTAGCCAACTCTGCCCTCATCCCACTGTCATCTCTCCAACATTAGCCTGAATTCCACAAATTGTTGTCCAAGCAATCAGACAGCACGACGATAAGTCATGATTGAGCCAGAACTTTCTGCAGTGCAACAGGGGAAAGAATTAAGCCATCCTCTTTGGATCTCGCCTGAAATTTTGTTAGTTAGCCCTTGATGTCATCCTCTTTACAACTGCAAGCAGGCTTTAAAAAAAAAAAGTCTTCACAGGATGTGGGCATCGCTGGCAAGGGCAACATTTATTGCCCATCCCTAATTGTCCTCCAGAAGGTGATGGTGAGCTGCCTTCTTGAACCACTGCAGTCCACGATACTTCTTTGAAGCGGTTTGGTACATCTGAGTGGCTTGCTAGACTATTTCAGAGGGGCAGTTAAGAGTCAACCATATTGCTGTGGGTCTGGAGTCACATGTAGGCCAGACCATGTAAGGACGACAGATTTCCTTCCCTAAAGGACATTAGTGAACCAGATGGGTTTTTATGACAATCTGGTAGTTTCATGTTCACCATTACTGACACTAGCTTTTTTATTCATGTTAGATTATTTAATTAATTGAATTTAAATTCCCCAGCTGCCATGGTGGGATTTGAACTCACATCACTGGATCATTAGTCTAGGCCTCTGGATTACTAGTCCAGTAACATAACCTCTGTGCTACTGTACCCGAGTATTCTGTTCAAACTGAATTTCAAACCCCACATGCAGTCCATATCAGGACGCCTTACTCCTGGATACGAAATATTGCCAATAGCTGTCTCTACCTCACTCCCATCCCAGCAGAAACCTTTGTGCCTTTCTCCCCTCCAGGCTAAACTTCATCAGCTCGCCAGTCTCTCAAGTTCCATCCTACATAAGTTCCAACATTCAGAATTCCACAGCCCACATGATAATCAATCCAAAATCTTGATCACCTATCATGCCCTTCCTTGACAATCTCATCAACGCTCTGTCCATTGCATTGAATTCAAAATCTCTCCATGGCCTCAATCTGTTAAAAATAAATATTTCCTGGCATTTCCGAGTGTAATGTAGCCAAGTTTGCTGATGATACAAAGATGGGAAGTTTGCTGATGATACAAAGATAGGTAGGAAAGAAAATTGTGAGGAGGACACAAAAAATCTGCAAAGGGATATAGACAGGCTAAGTGAGTGGGCAAAAATTTGGCAGATGGAGTATAATGTGGGAAAGTGTGAGGTTATCCACTTTGGCAGAAAAAATAAAAAAGCAAATTATAATTTAAAATGGAGAAAAATTGCAAAGTGCTGCAGTACAGAGAGACCTGGGGGTCTTTGTGCATGAAACACAAAAAGTGAGTATGCAGGTACAACAAGTAATCAGGAAGGCTAATGGAATCTTGGCCTTTATTGCAAGGGGGATAGAGTATAAAAGCAAAGAAGTCCTGCTATAACTGTACAGGATATTGGTGAGGCCACACCTGGAGCACTGCCTACAGTTTTGGTCTCCGTATTTAAGGAAGGATATACTTGCATTGGAGGCTGTTTAGAGAAGGTTCACTAGGTTGATTCCAGAGATGAGGGGGTTCACTTATGAGGGTAGGTTAAGCCTATCCACAATGGAGTTCAGAAGAATGAGAGGTGATCTTACTGAAACTTATATGATAATGAGGGGGCTCGACAAGGTGGATGCAGAGAGAATATTTCCACTCATAGGGGAAATTAAAACTAGGGGACATAGTCTTAGAATAAGGGGCCGCCCATTTAAAACACAGATGAGGAGAAATTTCTTCTGAGGGTTGTAAATCTATGGAATTCTCTGCCCTAGGGAGCTGTGGAGGCTGTGTCATTGAAGATATTTAAGGCGGAGATAGACTTTTGAGCGATAAGTGAGTAAAGGGTTAGGGGGAACGGGCAGGGAAGTGGAGCTGAGTCCATGATCAGATCAGCCATGACATTATTGAATGGCGGAGCAGGCTCGAGGGGTCAAATGGCCTACTCCTGCTCCTATTTCTTATGTTCTTATCTTACCTAAATCTTGTCTTAAGGATTTTATATGCATGCTGTGTAGTCCTACAATCCCTATTCATCTCAAATAACCTATCCATCCAGAATGAATGTAGAATTTACCAATATTTCACAAAGATTCCTGGTACCTTTCCCTTGCAGAGGAAAAGAATCCCTTTCTGGACTTTTAAAATGAGTTTTAAAGGGGAAGTCGAAGCCTACAGGGGATAAAAGGGGATGCATTCATGGAGACCCCCCCCCCCCCCCCCCCAGTGTTTGGACTTTTAGGAAAGGGAATTCAAAATGGACCTAAATTACAGAAACCTGAGACTCCCCTAAATCTATGGGACGCAGCATATCAATTTTAAAATTCTACAACATTTTGGCTGCGAGAAAGAGTTACCGAATACAGGAGGTGGGGCTAACCTCTGTGAAGCAAATTCGTGTATTAAGGATCCCAGACGGTCTGGGGGAACTATGCAACACCAATTCACCCCCTAAGAGATAATCAACTTACCCAATCAAGCACAATGGAAATCATAGGCCCAACTAGGTGGCCAGGAAACTGGACAATCCTAAAACAATGCAAAACCAGTGATAGCACATTATCACATCCTAATCGAGTTACTGCTGACTAGCCCACCAAAAACACTGACAAAGGAGACATTTGAAAATCAATGGACAGAACAGTTTAAACAAAGCCCAAGAACTGATTTGGCGCAAAGATAAGGAAGCCTGTTTTAGTATAATTGAAGACCTGTTCTGGCAGTTAGGTGTGCTTCTAGAGACACTATTAAGTTAGCAGTCTCGTTGCATAAGTTCTACACCAGCCTCAAAGTGGGACCCCGAAACATCGGCGAAAGGAATCCCTAAAACCCAGAAGGACAGCACCACGACAGCAAACAGGCTGTCAAAACGACTATCGGAAAGTTGCGGGTCATCGCGACCAACCAAACAGTCAACCGGAACCAACCTGACAAAACCGAAGATTTTCCACTCTACAAGCTGGTCCTACGCTACCAAGCGGTACAGAATACAGAACGTGGATAACGAAGGCGAACCCTGGAGTTGGAACTGTCAAAAGGGGATTGGTGAGCCTGGCCCCTGAAACCCCAGAGCTATAACTTAGTTAGTTAGGGGAATTGGGGAGGGTGGGATAACTTGTGTAAATGTATCTGCATTCTCCTCTTTACCCCATTTAGAGTTAAAGCTGTATTCTTTTCCCCACAGGCTGTAATTTGACATTTTATTCAATGTGTTGTACTCCTCAGTGTGTATTGGTATTAAAATTGTGTGTGTGTTATTAAAGATGTGCCTTTTTACTTCTTTTTAAACACAATAAAGCCATACCTGCTTCCTACCTTGAAACCGATTGTCTGTCCAAGTCTGTCACAGTCCCTTCATAATTCCAGAGTCTAGAACCAAAGGTGTGCGAGCGATTCGGAACCGCTCATATAAGGTCAGAAAGGAAAGCTGACCCTCTGCAAACCACCCCTTACATAATGGCGATCAAGATGGGACACTGATATAAGGGACGTGATAAGAGAGAGACTGGTTTCAGGAAAAGAAGCAAAATGGAAGAGGGGATTTCCTCGTATGTGTTTAAGAGGGTAAATGTGGCTAAGGAGTGGGTACTCGATCTGTTGTATGCTGAGCATCCTAAGAAGATGCTGCAGCTCAATGGATCTAGAGCAAGGACCATAAAAAGTCGATAGAGAAGGCCATTTGGCTAATTTGCCTTCAGCGACAGATCTGGCTTCTAGATGAGGAGAATGAGAAATTAAAGGGAGTATCAAGGCAGGCAGAAGAGAGGTCCAGTGCAAGGGCCACAGTCAGGGAAAGGCTGTGGACGGCGGTGGGGCAGTTAAAGGAAAGTAGAGAGCTCACTAAAGAAAGGTACAAAACCCAATTGGACCTTTTACAGTGTCAGATTATTGAAGCCAAGAATAGCGAACTAGCATTGCGGGAAGAGAATTCCTGCCTCGCCAAGCAAGTTAAAGAGTACGGGGAGAGGGTGAGAGACATTCAGGTAGCCTATAAGGTAGCCAGTACCAGGGAATTTGAGGCAGGAGACCACGGCCCCTGCCAGCAGCAGATCCAAAGCTTGAACCTTGCTCTATCCCGGGCTAAAGGCATGGTGTGTCTGATAAACCTGGATTTAGCTCAGGTTCACCTGATAGAGCAAGGAGAAACCCCTCAGTCACCACCGGCAGCTCCCGGGAACGGCCCGGAGCAGCAGGGGTGTCAACCAGAGTGCGGGGCAGGCAAGGATTGCGAACTACCAACACCGGCAGCCCCGAGTTTTAACTCGGCTTGGCAGCAGGGGAAAGCGGGCGAGCCAATACAAGAAGGGCCGGAACCAGGGCCAATGCACCCGGTCCGGCGGCAGAATTTTGGCCCACCTGACGCCAATGGGGCAGCAGGACCCCTAGAAAGCAACTTCGTAGCCCCCACGACACCCAAAAACTGAGGGCTATGATAGGCCACCTAAGTAAGCTCACCCAACAGTGGGATCCCTCGGTGCACTTCCTGGAAGTGGAACACACAGGGGATATTAACGGGTGCGATGATTCGGAGCAGGCTAAGCTGTTGCTCTGCTTGTTAGGTACCAAGCTGTGCCATTCCCTCTCTGCAGACAGCAGAAAGGGGCGAAACACGTATGCTACGGTTAAGGAGGAGGTTCTAGAGGCCATGGGTATGAACGACGGGAGTACTTTCTCCCGAGTGGAGAAAACAGTGCAGCTCTATGGGGAGACTCCACAAGGCTTTCGCTGACAGGTTGTGGCCGGTATATGAAAGGGCCTGTAGTGGGGTTCTTGACCGGGCCCACCTGAACCCTAACGAGCTGGCTCACTGGCTCCGCAGCCTGGTGGCAAACAGCTTACCTGGAGTAAAGGCAAGAGCCGAGGTCTGGTTCGATTCAAGAGATCCCAGAACCACTGAGGAGACAGTGGACAGACAGTTGACCCTGGCTTACCGGAACGCTAGAGGGACAGAGGAGCCCTCCTCTAAAGGGAGGGTCCATGAGATTAAACCCAGCCAAGGCAAAAGAAAGTGGCATCAGGAAGGTGGGAACCCTCCCCACAAAGGGGGCGAGTGTTTTGGGTGTGGGAAAAGTGGGCACTGGAGAAAGGACTGTAGGAACCCCTGGAAAGAGACTAAGGAAAAGACCACTCCAGCCCTGGCCTGGAACACCCGACTCATATCAGACGCTCATAAACGGACAGGGAGTAGTAGCTGTCACAACCGGTGCAGTAGCCGGTACGGTAAAACCTTCTGCTCCAACCCACCCAGATGCATGACTAGAGCCAGCGCAGCCTGTGTACCTGTGTTCCCTAGAGTACGATGCCTGGAAGAGACCGTGCGTTACGATGGAGGTGGAGAAAGTGAAAGGGACCTACCTGCTAGATACTGGTGCTTCCAGCACCCTTGTATATGCAGATAACCCAGCTACCTCACCTCTATCGAACGGGGTCTAGTAGGGCTCACAGGCAATGAACAAACTGGTTCGTTTTCCATCCTGCTCACCATTCAGTTAGGGACACTCAAAACCAAATGGAAGTGTGTCCTGATGAAATGGGAGCAGAAGGGAAAAGGGATCCTGGGAGCTGATTTTATCATTAGCCACCAGATCCTAGTGGATCTCAGGAACCACTGTCTATTGGGAGCCATAGGGACTGACAGGGAAGGTGAGGTGGTGGTGATCCCAGAAAAAGGGGCCAAGGGAACGTTGTGTACCGTGAAGCCAAAGGAGGGTTATGACTTGGAATTACTGGTCAGTAACACCCAGTGGAGTACCAGGCACATGTACGGGCACACCTTGCAGCATTCGCCACCCACAAACATGACTGTGGCAGGGTAACGGGGGTGGAAGTTAGTGTAGAAGGGGACCCCATGACCCGACCACAAAAGCAATATAACTTCCCCAGGGAGGCAGAGGCAGACCTGACAATGGCACTGGAATCATTGGTAGAGCAAGGGGTGTTAAGACTGATAGCTACCCATGTGAACTCTCCACTGTGGCCGGTTAAGAAACCGGACAACTCATGGATGGCCACCGTGGACTATCGAGTACTAAATAAGAATATCCCTGCCTGTGCACCCACGGTAGCAGCCGTAGCAGACCTCATTGGGAGTATTCCAGCCTCCGCAACCACTTTCACGGTGCTGGACATTTCAAATGGGTTCTAGTCCATTCCTTTAAAACGGGAGGACAAGTACAAGTTCACCTTTACCTTCAAGGGCCAACAATACACATGGAACTGTCTTCCCCAAGGCTTCCACAACAGCCCCAGCATTTTTCACCAATGCATGGCGAACTGTTTAAAGGGCTTTAGTAGACCCCAGCAGTTGGTGCAGTATGTGGATGACCTGCTACTGTTTACCGATCAGGGGGAGGAACATGGCCCACTGCTGGCCAAACTGCTGGAGCTGCTAAAAGAAGAAGGGATTAAAGTAAACCCCAAGAAGGCACAGCTCGGCCAGAAGGAAGTCAAATTCCTGGGGCTGACTGTGTGCGCTGGGGAAAGGGCCATAGACAAGGCTAGAAGGGAGGCAGTACAGGAGTTAACAGCCCCCAACACAGTGACAGGGGTATAAGATCCTTTCTAAGACTCACCGGATACTGGAGATTTTATTGAGGATTATGCAGCCACCGCAGTCCCTCTGCTCAGGCTCTTACACAAGGGTGTCGAGTGGGACTGGGATGAGGGTTGCGAGGTAGCATTTAATCAGCTCAAGAAGGACTTGCAGACCGCTCCAGCCTTAGGAGCGATAGATGTAGGAAAGGAGTTTTTCCTGGAGGTGGCAGCCAGCGGGGACAGTTTGAGCTCAGTGCTGCTTCAAGAGCGGCACAGCCAGCTGAGACCAGTGGTTTTCTCCTCCAGGATCCTCACAGATGTGGAGAAGGGGTACTCCAACTGTGAGAGACACCTCCTAGCCACACAATGGGCAGTGAAAAGGTCCTTGATCTTCACGGGAGGGTCTCCTCTAACACTCCTAACCCACCACACACCTATTCAGATGCTCCTAGATGGGAGGATTAAGGACGGGCTGGTGAGCAGTGCCCGCAGGACCCTGCTCCTCTCCCAGATGGACCTCAGAATAGAAGGCCCCCGCGAGCCAAGGCTCGCAGCCAACCTATTCTACCCAGGTAAAGCCCACAGGTGCTCCATAGAAGGGGTATGGGAGGTGAACATTGGCCTTCGGGTGGGGTTGCACCCTACAGGCTGGGACATCTACGTGGACGGGTCCAGCATGGTATCTGCTGGCGAGCGACTCATCAGGTGCAGAGTCTATGACCCAAGGACAGGTATTGCCCTGGCAATCAAGCTCCCCAGCACCATGAGCGCCCAGCATGCTGAACTGTCCACCGTAATGTATGTGGTGACCCACCCCAAGGAATTCCCTACCCCGTACATGATTTGCTCGGACAGTATGTTCACCTGCAATTCATGTACAGAGTACCTGGCTATCTGGTCCCGTCACGGATACACATCCGCTGACGGGAGACCCTGGCAATCAAGCCCCTGTTGGAGAAAATCATGACAGCGGTGGGGGAAGAGGGAAAGGTTTACATACATAAGGTGAAGGCCCATTCAAAAACCGAACCCCGTGCAGAGGGAAACCAACAGGTTGACAAACTGGCCAAAGAAGGTGCCTGCACGGGAAAGTTCTGGGACCCCCATGACACTGGCCGCATAGCAGCGGTCAGGAATAAGAACAGGGCAGCAGAGAGTACAGGGATAGCTTTGGCCCCAGACTTAAAAACAGTTCAGACACAGGACCCGGTCCTGAAAGCTGTCCTGAATGCGCTAGCTAGAGGAGAGAGTAGAAGGTCCGTACGGCACAGCAGCCATTACCGTTAAGGAAGGCATGCTGTTTAAAGAGGGACAATGGGTCGTGCCACAGCAGCACCAGAGGGAATTCCTAAAACTGGCCCATGAGGGTCCAGGAGCAGGACACCCCGGGCCTGAGACCACCTAGCAACGGGTGGAACAGGCAGGATGGTGGCCGGGACTCAGGGAGGACGTCCGCGAGTTCTGTGCAAACTGCTTGGTGTGTGCTGCGAACAATCCTGACCCCCAGAAAAGGAAGGTGTCCCTAGGACACGTCAGGAGGGTAGAGGGACCATGGCAGTCAATCCAAATTGGCTACATCGGGCCCCTACCCACCGTCCAGGGAGGCGACAAATACTGCCTAGTCCTGTGGACATGTTCTCAAAATGGGTTGAAGCCTTCCCCTGCCGAACCGCCACCACACTAGGGACAGCTAAGATTCTAGTGAGGGAAATGTTCTCCCGGTGGGGACTCCCACAGTATGTGGAGTTGGACCAGGGGAGCCATTTCACCGGGCAGGTAATGCAGGTAACCCTTAAGGTGCTCGGCATTGAGGGAAAATGGCACGTTGCCCACAACCCAGTCATCGGGTATTATGGAGCGTTTAAACCGCACCATTAAAGAAAGGCTGCGGAAGGAGACGGGAGACTCACCCCAAAAGTGGGTGGAGGTCTTACCGTTGGTCCTCATGGGGATCCGAGCCAGCCAGTCAAAGAGCACGGGGTATTCCCCATACGAGCTCATGACTGGCCGGATCATGCGGACCCCCACCCATGTCCTAGCCCGATGCTCACAGAATGTCAGCTCAGAGAGGTGAACCGGGACCGGTTTGTCAGGAACCTGTTTGAACACCTCAGACAGATTCACTGGCAGGCTGCTAGTAACATGGGCAGACAGCATCAGAGTAACCGATTGCTGCTAGAACCCAGCAAACACCACGAATGGGACCAGGTCATGGTGAGGAACTATGCTCGGGTAGGGGTTTTTGAAGCATTATATATGGGGTCATACAGCATTGTCGACAAGGCAAGCCCGATGGTCTATGCCATAAAGCTGCCCCGCCGTACTAAATGGTTCCACATCAACCAGTGCAAGCTGTACAACCCAGGGTCAGCCAAGCACAGAGGGCAGCCATGAGGGATAAACCGTCCTCAGGACGGGACCCTCCGTTGGCCGCCCCCGACGGTGGAGAGCCCACAGGGAATGTGGCAGGCTCAGAAACCGTACCTATAGGGGCAGTGAATTACAGTACTGGAGGGGCTATCCCACCCATCGTTTGGGATTCGGACACACCCCCAGTAACCGAAGCCCTGAGAAGGACCCTTCGTACACCACGGCCAAAGATACAGTTGTCACCGGCATCTGAGCCTCAGCGATTCTACCCAAGGAGAAGGGCAGCCCGACAGGGAAGGCCAAAGATCAGAAGTACAGAGGCCGCTCAGACTAGGGACCCCCAGCGGTGAGGGTCTCACAGGAGCAGTAGCAACGAGCTGTCCCAGAGACAAGGGTCTCCAGCTCACCGGCTGCGGGGAAACCCTAGCATCCAGGCGGCTATCAGGCCGCACAAGGCATGGGCCTGACAGAGAATAACCAGGCCACCTGGAGACGGGTGGCGGTTGTACATAGCTCTAATTTTTAGTTTAAGGCAGCTGACTGCACCGTTTTACTTTTTAAGTTTAGTTTAGAATTAAGGTTAATGTTGCAGTAATGTTTAGATGATTGTTTTGAGTTTGTCTTGTGTGTCAGCCAGCCTGAGAGCAGTTTTCAAGGGCAGGATCCAGACATTACCGGGTGATGGACAAACCTCAGGAGACCAATTCATGTTTAATTTTCATCTATGTTTTTTCCTTCTGTAATGTGGTTGTACGTTGCCTACATGCTGGTGAATATAATGTAATTGAAATGAAATGTAACTGTGGTGAAATACAATTGTAGTGATTTACACCCTCCCAGCTTGGAGGGGGGTTCAATGTAAAAAGTTTGTACCTGTAAAGGGAAGTGTGTATCTATGGTGATGGTGCAGAAGTGTAATGCATATTTTGGGTATGAGTTTAGTTAATTTACGGGGAAGGTTATCTCTTGGGAGTCAGGAACTTTGCTCACCTGGCAGATAATACCATGAGTGGTATGATATCACAGGGGGAAATGTAGAATTTACCAATATTTCGCAAAGATTCCTGGTACCTTTGCCCTGCAAAGGAGAAGAATCCCTTTCTGGACTTCTAAAATGAGGTTTAAAGGGGGAGACGAAGCCTGCAGGGGATAAAAGGGGATGCATTCATGGAGACCCCCCCCCCCTCCCCCAGCGTTTGGACTTTTAGGAAAGGGAATTCAAAATGGACCTAAATTACAGAAGCCTGAGACTCCCCTAAACATCTATGGGAAGGAGATATCAATTTTAAAATTCTACAACATTTTGGCTGCGAGAAAGAGTTACCGAATACAGGAGGTGGGGCTAACCTCTGTGAAGCAAATTCATGTATTAAGGATCCCAGACGGTCTGGGGGAACTATGCAACACCAATTCGCCCACTCAGAGATAATCAAATTACCCAATCAAGCACAATGGAAATCATAGGCCCAACTAGGTGGCCAGGAAACTGGACAATCCTAAAACAATGCAAAACCAGTGATAGCACATTATCACATCCTAATCGAGTTACTGCTGACTAGCCCACCAAAAACACTGACAAAGGAGACATTTGAAAATCAATGGACAGAATAGTTTAAACAAAGCCCAAGAACTGATTTGGCGCAAAGATAAGGAAGCCTGTTTTAGTATAATTGAAGACCTGTTCTGGCAGTTAGGTGTGCTTCTAGAGACACTATTAAGTTAGCAGTCTCGTTGCATAAGTTCTACACCAGCCTCAAAGTGGGACCCCGAAACATCGGCGAAAGGAATCCCTAAAACCCAGAAGGACAGCACCACGACAGCAAACAGGCTGTCAAAACAACTATCGGAAAGTTGCGGGTCATCGCGACCAACCAAACAGTCAACCGGAACCAACCCGACAAAACCGAAGATTTTCCACTCTACAAGCTGGTCCTACGCTACCAAGCGGTACAGAATACAGAACGTGGACAACGAAGGCGAACCCTGGAGTTGGAACTGTCAAAAGGGGATTGGTGAGCATGGCCCCTGAAACCCCAGAGCTATAACTTAGTTAGTTAGGGGAATTGGGAGCGGGGGGGGGGGGGGGGGGATAACTTGTGTAAATGTATCTGCATTCTCCTCTTTACCCCATTTAGAGTTAAAGCTGTATTCTTTTCCCCACAGGCTGTAATTTGACATTTTATTCAATGTGTTGTACTCCTCAGTGTGTATTGGTATTAATATTCTGTGTGTGTTATTAAAGATGTGCCTTTTTACTTCTTTTTAAACACAATAAAGCCATACCTGCTTCCTACCTTGAAACCGATTGTCTGTCCAAGTCTGTCACAGTCCCTTCATAATTCCAGTGTCTAGAACCAAGGGTGTGGGAGCGATTCGGAACCGCTCATATAAGGTCAGAAGGGAAAGCTGACTCCCTGCAAACCACCCCTTACAGAGGGGCCAAATGGCCTACTACTGCTCCTATTTCTTATGTTCTTATCTTACCTAAATCTTGACTTAAGAATTTTATATGCATGCTGCGTCCTACAATCCCTATTCATCTCAAATAACCTATCCATCCAGAATGAGTCCAATCACTACATTTAAAAAACCTCAACATACCCGCTTCAACAGTTTCTCCAAAGTAAATAGCCTAACTTTAAGAGCCTATTCTCATAATCAGGAGTCTCACATTTGGCATCATCATGGTCTTATGTATCCTCCTCACAGCCTTGATATTCTTCACTACACTTGGGGGCCAAAACTGGCCACAATACTTCAGTACAGATGTAATGCAGCCTTCTATAACTTACGTATAGTACTGCTCAATTTGGTCCTAGCAATAAAACCCAAAGCCAACAACTTGTATTTATACAGCACCTTTAACGTAGTAAAACAGTCCAAGGTGCTTCAAAGGAAAATTTGACACCGAGCCACATAAGGAGATATTAGGGGAGATAAAGGGATGGGTTTTAAGGAGCCTCTTAAAGGAAGATAGAGAGGTGGAGAGAATGGAAAGTTGAAAGCTCGGAGAAGGCATAAGGGGAGATAGGAGAGAAACTAGAGAAAGTTGCAAGTTCAGGGCTAGGGCAGGGGGAACCTTAGAGAAAGTTTGGCTCAGTGGGTTAGGAAGAGAGGAAAGCAGTAGAGGCAGCTGAATGGATGGTCTCGATATAAGCAACAAGGAAGTTCATGAGCTCATCACACTTATTGGAGATGAGGGTGGTGGAGGCAGTGGAGGGTTTTTTTTAAAAAAAGGGGGTTTGTGGTAGAGAAAAGAAGTTGGGAGTTATCTTTAGATTCCAAAATGATCCTGGATTCGTCAATTATTTTGGCAGAGGAGAAAACACCAATGGTACTTTATGTGGTCCAGCCAGATCTGGCGGTGAATGGCTAAACAGGTTGTCCAACATATACGTTCAAGTCTGCGTCCCTTGGACTTGAGGGAAGTGGCGATGAGGGCCATACATGGGGGAATGAACAGGGTGAGAGTGTAATGGTTTTAATGGGGACTAGGTCATCAAAGATGGGAGGTGAGGGTGTGGTTGAGCAGATCGGTAGCTGCAGAAATGTCGTGGTGAAAGGAGGGCCAAAGGCTGGACAATTGGGATTTTAAAAGTGTAGTTGGAAGTGAATTGGTAGAGTTTTTTCCAGGGGGTGGGGGGGGGGGGGGGGACACAGAAGGAAGTAGGGTTGGGATGGGGATGGGTGTGGACAGCAATAAAAGGAAATGATCAGAGATGGACTTATCTGTGATTGACACGATGGGAGTAGAAAAGCCATGTGAGATGGTATGATCAATGGGGTGGCCATGAATATGGATAGGGGAGTTTATAAGGAGAGAGAGATTAAGGAGGAGGGCAGTGAACTCAGAGGAAAGAGAGCATGATGAGTTGAGATGGAGGTTGAAATCATCGAGGATGAGAAGTTGCTTGGTGCAGAGGCTGAGGGAGGAAAGCAGTGAAATATCTTGGTGAGAAAATTGGCATGGTATTTGGATGGGTGGTAAAAAATATTTTAAATGCGAGGCGAGGGTCAGCATTGAGACGTGCAAGTGGGACGGGAAGAAGGTAGGAAAGATTAGCCTCCAGCAGGTGCACTGGGCGGGAAGGTCGGCGAGAGAGTAAGATGGGGCAGTTGGGGTTGCTACTCACAAGGAGGCAATGACTAGTGCCTCGATGGGCCCTTCGGAGGATGCCAAGAGAGGCACAGATGGAAGCTAAGAGGGAGTCAAGTCTGGGATGGCAGCACGAGTGTAGGAAGGTCGAGGAACGATGAAAGGTTGGGGTAGGGATTTGGGAAGGCAGTGTACTTAAGAGCGTAGAAATGAAAGGAGGCATGACAACAGGAGGGGTAAATAGAAAAGAGAAAAAAGTGGAAATAGAAGTGATGGGCTCGAGTCCGGAGCAGCAGCCAAAGCACACGTGAATGGGCACAGAGAAAACTTAAGTTACATAGGCCTGGTTACGTAGCAAAATTCGGATATATATATATCTTGGTAGAAAATGGGAAGTAGAAGGTAGACAATAGGAAGGAGTCCAGAGGTAAAGTCAGAGGTACTGTGGTTGGATAAAGTTGACATAGAAAGGGTGGAGTCAGCTTGGAGCATTGACGAACGGATGTCCAGGATCTGAGACAGGTGTGGAGGGCGAGTGATGCAGAAGTTATTTCTCCTTTCTCGTGCGTGATGCTCAAGTTTGTTCTCCCACTTTGTAGAACACCTTAGGTAAAACTTCCATCATCCCTAAGTTCCAATTCCTAGTGATCGAGTGATATAAGCATAGGTTGATACCAGTGAAATTGTCCTGAGCTACAAATAATGAAAATAGGAAAGGGGAGGAAAAAAGTGAAGGAAGGTAGCAGTGACAGGAGCAATTAACCTTGCACTTGTTTGCAATAAAACACCATTTAAAAAAAATATATATTTTACATTTTTTATTGTACAAGCATAAGATGTTTGACCAAAAAATGCAGTTTGTAAAAAAAAATCAAGTAAATTGACATGCAGACACTGAAGAGACATTTCTTATATATACACCTGATGCTGGAAAAAAAAACAATTTTAACAGTTTTATATTTCAAACAAAGCAACACAGTAGGTTTTTTCACCTGTTATGGTTTGTGTGTGTGTGTGGGGGGGGGGGGGTATTTTAAGGGAGGTAAGGAAGGAGAAAGGAAGTAGAATAAATATGTGGTGGTTGAAACTTTTTCAGTACAATCTCTTTATTCAACTAGGTTATACATCCAGCAGGGAGCCCAAACTGTGAACCCCCTAAATAAAATTATATTAAGACTCTTTGAATTTTTTGAACAATTCTGATGAAAGTAAAATTAATTGATGGGATTTGCAAAGATTTTAAAGTCCAACACATAGATACCAACAGGGAAAATAACTATATTTTCACATTATTACAATTATTTGCTTTTTAGTTGAACAGATTGAACTCAAAACTAAATGTTCACAGTACAATGATACATATTTTATCTGCACTCCCTTGTCCATCTCTGGATAATCTACCAGAATTTTCACAGGACAAAGCCAAGCACAAGAAGTTGCCTCAACACATAGACCATTAAGCAGCCATGTCCTCCTGACTGATATTAAATAACCACTCAGCCCAAGAAAGATTATTTTTATTTTAAGTTATTTGTATTGTACCTCTCTTCATTTGTGTGCCCAGGGTTTTGAAGTGCCATTATGTGCAAGACAAAATTTATAACTCTTGTTTATCTGCCAATTTCCAGCATTAATCAAGGGCTTCTTTCCATTAAGGGAAATAATGGAGGTTTCATTTTTCATTGTAAATTAAACTACTAAAAAAGGTTATAGGAACAGATATGAAACTATTAAATTCTGGCTCATGGCCTTACATAAAGTGACATTCATAAAGGTGCTGTGTACAACATAGAGAAGGATATGGTAAGAGATATGACAAGTACTCCAAGTGCAGTATTATGCCTCTGCACTGCTCAAGAAGGCATTCAGAAAGTATTGATTGAAAAATAGACGATTTATCTATCCCAACTGTTGATTCACAGTGGTACCTTGGGGGTTCTGGTAGATGCTAACTATTGTTTGGATACAGTTCTACAGGGCACTGCCGAGATGGATCAAAGGGTACCCTCATCTCTCTAATGAAAGTAAAGTTCCAAAGAAAGTTAAGCTTGTGATATAAGATGTGGGTCCAAACAACGTCAGCAATATGCCAAAATCCCCTGCAGAAAGAGTTGGATTAAGCCGGTTATTAGCATTAGAATTTCAAGATGGTTGGCATGTCAAAAAGCTGACAAGGAAACTTTGAAACTTGAGACAAGAGCTGCACAAAAAAGTTTCTTGGACGTTGGGTGCGTGAATGCACACTTATTTGTGGGTTCAGGCCCTACCTTGATTGAGGTCCTAGCAAGCATCAGAGCTGAAAGAGCAGTGTTCCAATCTACTGTGTCATCTAGCTTCCCACTTGTGATGTGTAAATGGACTGAAGCATGACAAAATGAATGTTCCTTTTGTCAAACTAGCCATCAACTTAATTATTTTATGAACAGTTCACTTTTAGCTCCATTATCTAGTTAACAAAACAAACACACAAATATTCTGTTGTTGCAGAAGATATCCAAAAGGCACAAGGCAAAATCTTTTCCAGTTTATTCATTCTTCTTATCATGTTTGTCAACAAGACTCTGAAAAGGGTAAAGTAACAACATATTTTAGTAATTAACAGCAATAAACACCATGAAACTTTGTCCTTCAATTTTACATTGGCTGCTTGATTTCATTAAACGTAATTAATCACTTTAGCAGGTCCATAATGAGTGGGCTGAATTGTTATTAGAAATGAAGCAATATGTTATCAAGTGTGGTTCTTTCCTCCTCCTCTAAAGTGATAATCTACATTGTGGCTTAGTATTCCCAGCAATGCACTTGTGGGAAAGCATCACACTAGGGCCCAAGTTTGCCCAGGAGTTGCTCTGTTTTTTTTGGAGCAACCAGATTTCTTTGGAGTATCTTAAAAATCGCAATTCTGCCCATTTAATTTGCTCCAGTGTAAGTGAGTCATAGGTTTTTTTTAAGTTAAGTTTTTTTTTCAAAAAGGGGCGTTAGCAGCTACTTATGCCTGTTTTGGCCATTTAAGCAAGTTTAGACAGCTAAAAGTTATTCCAAACTAACTTAGGCCAGTGTATGTGGCCATGTGGCCGCACAGAAAAACCTTGCGGTGAGTTAAGAAATCAGCACAGGTAGCCAGAGATTTGGTGGGGGGCGGGGAAGGGAAGTGAGAGGACCTTGCAAAGCACTAAACACCTTCACAACATCATTAAAGAAGCATAAGTACATTTAAAGCACCAAGTACTAAACAAAACACTAAAATAAGCATTCAATAACAAATAAAAAATACAAGGAAGCTGAGAGGACCTGCACCTAGCACCTACAAAGCACTAAACAAAGCACAAAAAGTAAAAAGCAATTAATTAATAAAAAATAGAAGGAACCCTGCACCTAAAGCACCAAGATCAAAGTAATAAGCAATCAATCAATCAATAACAAATAAAAACAAAGTAACCTTGTCCAAACTACTCCTACACAGTCCCTTTCAGTACCTTCAATAGCATTCTTTTGCTGGCTCCTTCTTTATTCTAATCACTGGCATATAAATACTCAGCACAATGTATAGACCAAGTGCAGTGCATTTACTCCATCCATTGTGTGGCCTTGTGAACATTGCCAGCATGAGTTGTCTCAATGCTTCCCATTTGTTTCAGACATTGGAACCTAACCTAACCCAACCTACTTCTTCTAAACTGATTCCCTTGTGGAAAACATTAGCATACTAAACAGCTGCAGGGTTTCACTGACAACCTGCAGGGGTTCTGGTTCTCTCAGACCTCCTTTTACTGGTATGGCTGGATAAGGCAGCGGGCCACCAATGATGGAGCCCATTCGGCCAGGGCTTCGGGCCCCTCCCACACAGCCTACAGAGCACACGCAGAGATTGTGGGGGTGAGGAGCTACTGCACATGGGCGCACACTCGAGCGCGCATGTGCAGAGGTCCCAGCACTGTTTTCAGCGCCGGGACCTGGCTCCGCCCCCCACTGCTTGTGCTGCGCCACACCAAGGCCTGCGATGTTCCAAGGAGCAGGGAGAATACCGAGATAAGTTTTTGGCGCCGTTTTTCAACTACAAAGTCAGCGCACCTTTTTTAACCGGAGGGGCAAACTTGGACCCCAATGACCCATCAAAAGTGTGGAACTACCCCAGACCCCAGTCACACAACTCACAGCAGCTGGTTATTTGCAGAGGCCTGGGAACAGATCACATGATTATACATGGAAGTGCCAGATAGTCTGTAGGAGCAGAATTAGGGAAGAATGGAAAACTTATAAAACAAAACTTTCATTAACCAATTCAGACCGAAAGGGTTTTAGGGAGGAAGTTCCAGAAAAAGGGGAAAAGGTGGCTGAAGACTGCCATAAGGGATGCAATAAACACCAGTCAGAATACTGAAAGGTACAGAAGAAGGTACAAGACGAGAGGAGCTTGTATAGATAGTATTGGGTGAGGTTGCGGAGAGCTTTGAAGAAAGGAAAGGTCGAATCTGACAAACCGAATGTAGTTGCAATGTAATCCTTTTATTGTGTTCGTCCAAGTCCAGACACATCTTTAAGCAGTAGACATAGAGAGAAATAAATTTAATTACCCCGCTTTTTCCTCTGGGTAGCGAGGTAACCTTCGTTGATCCTTTTGTTACAGACTCTCTACAAATTGTTAAGGGAAGCTCAAAATCATTATAGGCCACTTCTCAAGAACACTACCATTGCTGATTTATTATGACATGACAATGTTATTGTGAACAAGACCCCCAGAAATGAGAGATTTCCTTCAAAACACCAACTGTCAACTTGTTTACCATCTAGGATGTAACTAATCATTCTGAGCTCCATTGTCCCACTTCCTATCTCAATACTGCCTTGGCTATCTCATTTCACAATGTGGCCACAAAAATAAGTCAACGGCAACAAATCACACATCCTGCACTTTCAGCAGAAGATAATCAGCACAGTCAACTAAATTGTACCCTGACACATTAAACCCTAAAGCGTCCCAGGAATGTAGAACTTTAATCATTTCATTATTTCTAGGTACAGTACAAATCCACAAGCCATTTTTAAGTAAAAAGCAAAAACCTCAATCAAAGGAGATTAAACCAAATCATAACTGTACGTATATATGTATACACAGCTAGTGTATCTTGCAATAGGTAGCGAGTGTAGGTCAGTAAGTACAGTGGTGATGTGCAAGCAGGACTTAGTGCAGGACAGGATACGCTGGGCTGCAATTTGGACACGATTTTGGAGGGTGAAGCACGAGAGGTCACCAAGGAGGACATTGGAAAATTAAGTCGAGAAGTGATAAAAGTATGAATAAAAGTTTCACCCACAAAGGGGCTGAGAATGGGCAATTTCAAGAAGTTGGACAAAGGAGTAGAAGGAATGGTTGAGTATGGCATTTATCACATTTTGTGGCAAGATCAAAAAGAACAATGTGGGACAAAGCACTATGGTCACAGTCATAGAAGATATCATTCCTGATTCTGATTAAGGCTCTCTACATGCTGTGCAAAAGCCGTCCTGAACGGATGTGCGACTTTGGATGAGGACTTTGAGAGATGGGTATGGAGCTGGAAAGCAATAACGTGTTTGAAAACAGTGGAGAGAAAAGGAGATGGCAGTAGGTGCTGGGGACAGATTGGTTAAGGGTGGGAAGGATGACAGCAGTTTTAAAAGGGCGAGGATGGTGCCTGAGGAAGGAGAGTCATTAACAATGTCAACAAGCATTCGGGCCAGAAGGAGTAAATGAGTGATGTGGTGCTAATCAAGGGAACAGGTGTGACTTATGGAGGAGATGAGCAAGGAGAGGACATGGGAAGTGGTATGGGGGGTGGGTAAAGACTGAAGAATGACAGGGGAACATGGTATAGAATGGTTAGGGAATGGGGAGGTGGTGATTAGGGGGGGCGGGGGGGGAGGTGGTGATTAGGGAGGGGGGGGGGTGAAGAGAATGTGGCAGCTGTATGGAGGTTCTCCATCTTGGAGGCAAAAACATTCACAAGCTTTGCATTTGATATTGGAGGTGGGGGGGATTGGGGTAAAGGGATTTAATGAAGCCGTTAATGATAACGAAAAGGAGCCGTGGGTTATCCTTTCTCTCGAGGTAGATCCTGGAGTAGACAATTTTGGCTGAAGAGAGTGAGGTAAAACAACATGGTTACATAAGGACATAAGAAATAGGAGCAGGAGTAGGCCATTTGGCCCCTCGAGCCTGCTCCGCCATTCAATATGGCTGTTCTAATCCTGGCCTCAACTCCATTTCCCACCTGCTCCCCTGTCTACTTCCACCTTAAATACATTCAATGATCCAGCCTCCACAGCTCTCTGAGGTAGAGAATTCCAAAGATTCACGATCCTCAGAAGAAATTCCCCCTCTTTTCCGATTTAAATGGCGACCCCTTATTCTGAAACTATGCACCTTAGTACTAGATTCCCCCACAAGGGGAAACATCCTCTCTGCATCTACCCTGTCAAGCCCCCTCAGAATCTTATACATTTCAATAAGATCACCCCTAGGTCTTCTAAACTCCAATGAGTATAGGCCCAACCTGCTCAACCTTTCTTCATATGACAACCCCTTCATCTCAGGAATCAACCTCATGAACCTTCTCTGAACTGCCTCCAGTGCAAGTATATCCTTTCTTAAATAAGGAGACCAAAACTGTACGCAGTACTCCAGGTGTGATCTTACCAACGCCCTGTTGTAGCAGGACTTCCTTACTTTTATTCCCCATCCCCATTGCAATAACAGCCAACATTCCATTTGCCTTCCTAATTACTTGCTGTACCTGCATGCTAACTTTTTGTGTTTCATGTACAAGGGCCCTCAGATTGCTCTTTACCTCCACATTTTGTAATCTCTCCCCATTTAAATAATAATTAGCTTTTTTATTTTTCCTACCAAAGTGGATAATCTCACATTTTCCCACATTATAATCCATCTGCCATATTTTTGCCCACTCACTTGCCTATCTATATTCCATTGCATTTGTGTCCTCCTCACAACTTGCTTTCCCACCAATCTTTGTATTAGCAGCAAATTTGGCTACATTACACTCGGTCCCTTCATCCAAGTCATTAACATAAATAGTTGAGGCCCCAGCACTGATCCCTGACCCCACTAGTTACAGTTTGCCAACCTGAAAATGACCTATTTATCCCGACTCTGCTTTCTGTTAGTCAGCCAATCCTCTATCCACGCTAATATACAGAGAGACAGACTATTATCTGAATGGTGACAGATTAGGAAAAGGGGAGGTGCAAAGAGACATGGGTGTCATGGTACATCAGTCATTGAAGGTTGGCATGCAGGTGCAGCAGGCGGTTAAGAAAGCGAATGGCATGTTGGCCTTCATAGCGAGGGGATTTGAGTACAGGGGCAGGGAGGTGTTGCTACAGTTGTACAGGGCCTTGGTGAGGCCACACCTGGAGTATTGTGTACAGTTTTGGTCTCCTAACCTGAGGAAGGAGATTCTTGCTATTGAGGGATTGCAGCGAAGGTTCACCAGACTGATTCCCGGGATGGCGGGACTGACCTATCAAGAAAGACTGGATCAACTGGGCTTGTATTCACTGGAGTTCAGAAGAATGAGAGGGGACCTCAGAGAAACGTTTAAAATTCTGACGGGTTTAGACAGGTTAGATGCAGGAAGAATGTTCCCAATGTTGGGGAAGTCCAGAACCAGGGGACACAGTCTCAGGATAAGGGGTAAGCCATTTAGGACCGAGATGAGGAGGAACTTCTTCACCCAGAGAGTGGTGAACCTGTGGAATTCTCTACCACAGAAAGTTGTTGAGGCCAATTCACTAAATATATTCAAAAAGGAGTTAGATGAAGTCCTTACTACTAGGGGGATCAAGGGGTATGGCGAGAAAGCAGGAATGGCGGTGCAGGCTAGAAGGGCAGAATGGCCTACTCCTGCACCTATTTTCTATGTTTCTATTACCTCCAAACCCATGAGTTCTTATCTTGTGTAGTAACCTTTTGTGTGGCACCTTATCGAATGCCTTCTGGAAATCCAAATACACGACATCTACTGGTTCCCCTTTATCCACCCTTCTCGTTACATCCTCAAAGAACTCAAGCAAATTTGTCAAACATGATTTCCCTTTCATAAAACCATGCTGACTCTGCTTGACTGCATTATGATTTTCTAAATATCCTGCTACTACTTCCTTAATGATGGACTCCAGCATTTTTCCAATGACAGATGTTAGGCTAACTGGTCTATAATTTCCTGCTGTCTTCCTCCTTTGTTAAATAGGACGTTACATTTGCGGTTTTTCAGTCTGCTGGGACCTCTCCAGAATCCAGGGAATTTTGGTAGATTACAACCAATGCATGCACTATCTCTGAGGCCACCTCTTTTAAGACCCGAGAATGCAGACAATCAGGTTCAGGGGACTTGTCCACCTTTAGTCCCATTAGTTTGCCTAGTACTTTTTCTCGAGATTGATGGATCACTAGACTGAATGTATAGCAGGAAGCAGTCAGGCTTAATTGGTTTAAATAGAAGTGTACGTATGTGTGCAAGTAACTGCATTTTGAAAGTGTTGACCATTTAAAACAGAGACAGTTCACATTTAAAAGGCTGCGTCAGCCATTTCTTCATCTGAAAATGACACTGGGTCAAGAAAGTATCTCTAAAGCAGGAGCACAAAACTTTCGGTGTGGCACAGGGTTTAAAAGGCAAGACAAATGTCAATTGTACTTCTCGCTGCTCCGCTTTGTTACATATGGTTGCTTCTCTGACTTACTGTTCCAAATCTCAATATGGTGCCTCTGTTTTGGGCCCAAAGAAGCCACCCAAGCAGCAATGTTGGATGAGGCCCACAGCAGAAAAGCTGCTAACAGCAAAAGATGCTGTTCTGCTTCTGATCTGACTATTTACTACTGTTGTCAGAAAACAATCCTAATTAGTGGGTAGAATCTCTTGACTATCACCATCATAGGCAGTCCCTCGAAATCGAGGAAGACTTGCTTCCACTCTAAAAATAAGTTCTTCGGTAACTGAACAGTCCAATACGGGAATTACAGTCTCTGTCACAGGTGGGACAGACAGTCATTGAAGGAAAGAGTGGGTGGAACTGGTTTTCCGTACACTCCTTCCGCTGCCTGCATCTGGTTTCTGCATGCTCTCGGCGATGAGTCTCGAGATGCTCAGCGCCTTCCCGGATCCACTTCCTCTATTTAGGGCGGTCTTTGGCCAGGGACTCCCAGGTGTCAGTGGGGATGTTGCACTTTATCAAGGAGGCTTTGAGGGTGTCCTTGAAACGTTTCCTCTGCCCACCTTGGGCTCGTCCGCCGTGTAGGAGTTCAGAGTAGAGCGCTTGCTTTGGGAGTCTTGCGTGAGGCATGCAAACAATGTGGCCTGGTCGAATGTGGTCAGTGCTTCGATGCTGGGGATGTTGGCCTGGTCGAGGACGCTAACGTTGGTGCGTCTGTCCTCCCAGGGGATTTGCAGGATCTTGCGGAAACATCGTTGGTGGTATTTCTCCAGCGATTTGAGGTGTCTACTGTACATGGTCCACGTCTCTGAGCCATACAGGAGGGCAGGTATTAAAACAGCCCTGTAGGCCATGAGTTTGGTGGTAGATTTGAGGGCCTGATCTTCAAACACTCTTTTCCTCAGGCGGCCAAAGGCTGCAGTGGTGCACTGGAGGCAGTGTTGAATGTCATCGTCGATGTCTGTTCTTGTTGATAACAGGCTCCCGAGGTATGGAAAGTGGTCCACGTTGTCCAGAACCGCACCGTGGATCTTGATGACTGGGGAGGGGGTGGGGTAGTGCTATGTGGTGGGGACAGGTTGGTGGATGACCTTTGTCTTACGGATGTTTCGTGTAAGGCCCATGCTTTCGTACGTCTCAGTGAAGATGTTGACTGAGTTCAGACACTGAATGTGCGCAGACGCATGCATCGTCCGCATACTGCAGTTCGACGACAGATGTAGGGACGGTCTTGGATCTGGCCTGGAGGTGATGAAGGTTGAACAGGTTCCCACTGGTTCTGTAGTTTAGTTCCACTCCAGCGGAGAGCTTGTTGACTGTGAGGTGGAGTACGGCAGCGAGGAAGATTAAGAGGGTTGGCGCGATGTCGCAGCCCTGCTTGACCCCGGTCCAGATGTGGATTGGGTCTGTGGTGGATCCGTTGGTCAGGATCACGGCCTGCATGTTGTCGTGGAGCAGGCGGAGACTGATGACGAACTTTTGGGGGCAGCCGAAATGGAGGAGGATGCTCCATATCCCCTCGCGGTTGACAGTGTTAAGGTCAAAGAAGCCATGTACAAGGGTTGGTGATGTTCCCTGCATTTTTCTTGCAGCTGTCGTGCTGTAAAAATCATGTCCGTTGTACCTCGTAGAGGACGAAATCCACACTGCGACTCCGGGAGGAGCTCCTCAGCCACAGGGAGAAGACGGTTGGGGAGGAATCTAGCGACGACTTTCCCAGTGGCTGATAACAGGGAGATTCCTCTGTAGTTGCCGCAGTCTGACTTGTCCCCTTTTTTAAAGATGGTCGCGATTACTGCATCTCTGAGAACTCCCAACATGCTCTCCTCCCTCCAGATGAGAGAGGAGGTCATGCATTTGTGCCATTAGTGCCTCTCTGCCATACTTTAGTGCCTCAGCGGAGATTCCATCCGCTCCCGTTGCCTTGTTTCCTTGAGCTGGTGGATGGCCTTTTCTACCTCGTGCAGGGCTGGGGTTTTGCTGAGATGATGGCGGGAAGCATGCTGTGGGATGGAGTCGAGGACACTCAAGTCAAAGGCAGAGTCTCGATTAAGGAGATCTTCAAAGTGCTCCTTCTGACTCAGAGGCGAATGTGCTACCTACTGAGCCACGGCTGACACCTATGGGGTGATGTGGGAATCGGCAGACCAGGAGCCTATGCTCACTGACACTGGCAAAGGAGCGGCGAGAGACTGAGGAGGGATGTGATCGGGGCCCAGGGGAGGCGTGAGTTCGGGGCCCAGGGGCAGCACGGGCCAGCCCACACTGCGATGTGTGCGCGCACTAGGTCCGTGCAGCAGAGCTGGTCTCCAGTTGTCTTGGGTAATCTTTGCCGCTGGACCAAGACCTAGCTCTGTCAAGCCTGTGTGGTGGCTGGTGTGCAACGGCCACCACACGTTAAAAAAAATCCACGCACAGGCATCTTCCACCCTTGAGGATGTAGCCCGGGTTCTTCTGTCGAAACACCTGTGAACGCATTCTTTTTTTGGCGTGGAAGCAAGTCATCCTCGCCTCGAGGGACTGCCTATGATGATGATGCTCAGTGAGCCTGTGCAGGGACAATCACTTGAACAGAAGAACAATTTTTGTTGGATTTTTGGTCCTCGTTTTGAGGCGGTCAGCTTGTTCCATTTAGGTCTGCACCTGTCGGCTGACAGTTGGCGTATTATATATATATTGTAACATTTTATTGTAACATTCAGGTACCATTAGGCTCATACAGCAGTGCCTGGTCTCCAGTCGTCTTGGACCCCCTTGCCACTGGACCAAGACCTTGCTCAGCTAAGCCCGTGTGGTAACTGGTGTGCAATGGCCACCCCACATTAAAAGAACTCGCGCACAGGCATCTTCCACCCTACAATATGAATTTCGGGATCTGGAACATCAGGATCCTTATGGACAACTCCAACCTGTTGACTATAAATCCTAGACAGCTCCAACCTGTTGACTTTAAACCCTAGACGGCTGCTGATTGTAAAAGATACTTCTACTCTTCTACCAATAGGAAGGGAGAAAAAGAGAGACAAGGATGTAAAGAGAGAACTCAAAAAACCCCCTGGGAGGTGAATCAGAGTAGTCAAGATTTTTTTTGTAGGGGAATCAGAATGGCCTTCATACTTTACTGTATTACTATAGCAACTTAAGTGGACATGCTTCCTTACCAGCATCTTGTCATGCTCCTGCAGAAGACGGTCATATTCTCTCGTCAGTCCATCACACTGTTTTTTGATTGAAGCCATGTCAATCTGTGACTTCTCAAGGGCTTTGCCACAAAAAGGAAATAGAATAAATGTTACAATAATTTAAATATAGAATGAAAAAAGCCAGGTGATTTCTAAATGAAACCTACACAATCTACACTGTTGTTTAAAGTTATGTGGGGGAAACTTTCAATAAGTTGTGCTAATTGTCAAAGATAATTCAACTCCAGCATTATTCTCCAATATTGCATTCCATGAAGCTCCATGGAGCTGAAGTATTGTGCAGATCATTGAAGTTTACACTTATCCCTTGCAAGTTGTTTCTGCTAACAGATTCAACAGCCCGGTCATACCACACATCGATAACAGTCTTCTGAAGAGCCATATGGATTCATTTATCGAACTTGATTTCCTTCTTTTGGGATGCTATATACTTATCTGGTCCTGAGGATATGTGGTCTTTCACCCAAAACACCATTGATCAAGTAGGATATGTGGAACCGATAACACATCAGAAGAAATAAAGCCTTTGCTGATTTGACTTCCAAATATCTGATGATGAAAGGAATTAAAAGTTACAAGAAGAGAAAAACAGTTAGCGTTTCAGGTCGATGACCTTTCATCAGAACTGGAAAAAGCTAGAGATGTAACAGATTTTAAGCAAGTGCAGGGACAGGGAAAGGGGAGGAAAGAACAAAAGGGAAGGTCTGTGAAAGGGTGGAAGGCAGGCGTGATTAAATGACAAAAGGCATGATTGTACAAAGCAAAAGGAGATGGTAATGGGACAGTTTAATTAATTTTTTCCAGTTCTGATGAAAGGACACTGACCTGAAACGTTAACTCTGTTTCTCTCTTCACGTATGCTGCCTGACTTGCTAAGTATTTCCAGCATTTTCTGATTTTATTTCAGATTTCCAGCATCGCAGTGTTTTGCTTTTGTAAAACCTGCAAGGATGTGTAAATTTAGAGACAGCTCTCCTTCCCGTCTGACAAGAGCAGCTAGGGGACAATATTGCTTAAGCTTCCAGAAACAGACTGGCAAACTACATTTCTCAAAAATCTTACTCTGACAAGTTGAAAAGGCTGTTAATAAAGCATATGGGATCTTGGACTTTCTAAATAGAGGTGTTAAGAGTACAAAAGCAAGGAAGTTATGCTAAACCGTTATACATTACTGGTTAGACCTCAGCTGGAATATTCTGTCCAATTCTGGGCACCAAACTTTAGGAAGGTCGGAGAGGATGTAGAGGAGATTTATTAGAATGGTATCAGGGATGAGGGTCTTCACTTATGTGGAGAGACTAGAAAAGCTGGGATTATTCTCCTTGGAGCAGAGAAGGTTAAGGGGAGAGTGATATAAGATTGCGAACAAAATACAGAATTAACCACCAGGGAGAACATGCCAAGAGAACTTAAGGCAATTCTCCCTCATATTCTCTCTACTTTCATGTGGGAAAATATCCACAACAAATTGGGAAGCAAGTTAACAGAATTAGGAATTCAGCATGTAGTGGAAGAATAAAATTAATAAAATACAGTTGTAGAAGCTATAACTGAAAAAGTGTCCAATTTTTGGAGGTCACCTCTTTTTGAAACATTTAAATATTTTCACACTTGAATTGATATCGTAAAGACACTGCAAAACTGATTGTGCAGCATTCCTAACCATCTTCTGGAAAATAAGCCTTTTATTTTTATATGTATGTTCCTTATTTGGCTCCTAAATCAACAATACAGAACATCTTTAAACAAAGTTTTACTATTCAATATTTTAAAATTACTTAAGTAAAATTGATCAACTTGAATGCTAACTACAAGTGGTTACTAACGAGAAAAAAATATTTGACCTTCTGAAGGATAAAATGCTGTTATCGAGAAAATCATATCTATGCAACACAAACAAGATCATATGTCGATCACAATTTTTGCTCACACCTCCAAACAGGTAACAACTACTTGTTTCTTGAATTGTTGATCCCTAAACAGATGCCTGTGGCCAATTCAAAACCTTACTTTGCCTCAAAAAAAAAAATTACAGTCATTTTATTCTACACAATTAGTGTTTTTAACCAGCATATTTTGAGGTTTTATTTCAGCCCATATAATTGCATTTTATTCGTAGCATTCCTACTGCAATACAAAGTTCTGCATTTGAAACTTTGACTGCTAGGTCATTTTAAGACATATCAGTCCAAACTTAGAAGAAAAATGTGCTTAACTCTAAGATTTTAATCAATCCCCTACAGCTGTTGGCCAATGAACAATAAAAGTCAGAAAAATGCAAATATTTTCAATTCTTTAAGGAAGTGGCAGCTGAACAATTGGCCAGACAATGAAGTCTGCAAAAGTGCAACAAAATAGTTGTTCTGAGGGTTCCTTGAATGGCTCAATGAGTTTACTCAAGCTAAGTAATACAAACCAGGAAGATCTTGGGTTTGATCCCCAGTCTGTGCTGAGTCAACTGGTCTCAGCCCTGGTGGCAGTAGGGCACTGTAATTGGGTTCAGTGCCACTGGCGAAGGGAGATCAATCATATAAAACTGTTTGAATCCCCAGACAGACATCAAGGTTAAATGAATCTTGGGTAAACAAGATGTGACAGTACAAGTTATATATTTTTAGTTTTACAAATTCCAGGTCTGCCTTAGTTATTCCTTTGGGTTGGAAACACCAATCTCCTGCAAGTGGGCATACCTCACAAACAGGAACCTGCTTTCACAACCCAATATCTAGATTTACGATAGAGTAACCAATGGGAAGGGTTTGTAACTACGAGATCTCCCTGAAGTGGATAGCACAATCCTCCAATATTTCTGAATGGTGGACAGATCAACACTTCAGTTGAGACATGGCCAAATATGAATTGTTAAGCTGCTTTATTTTACAGTCAGAAGTGAACATACTGAGTTAACAGCTATAGTAAACCGTACTCAGTACAACTTTACTCCGTTCCTCTTCTAAATAATAATAAAAATACACCAAACTGACCCTTTTAGCAGGTTAAAAAACAATCATATTTATTGGACAGTCTTTTTCTTTGAATCCTGACCAGCTATCTAAACTTAGGCCAGCTTTCGCCTTAAAGTAGATTGCCTCATCCTTGCATTGATCAGCAGCCATTACTGGGACTGAGCCTGAACAAGTGTTTCCCTCTCCTGTGTTCACAGGAAGTGGAAGAGGGCAGCTCAACCTCCAAACTCTCCCCTGTCCTATGGTTGTTCAGTCGAGCTGCCAATTAAACTCCCTCATATACTCTCTGTGTGAATGTCACTGTGGTAAACTATTCCTCTTCGTCCTTCTCGACCTGTCTGCACCCTTAGACACGGTTGACCACACCATCCTCCTCCAATGCCTCTCCTCCATCGTCCAACTGGGTGGGACTGCACTCGCCTGGTTCCTTCCTTATCTATTTAATTATAGATAATCATCTGCAATGGCTTCTCTTCTCACTCCCACATCGTTACCTCTGGTGTCACATAAGGATCTATCCTTCGTTGCCTCCTATTCCTCATCTACATGCATCCCCTCAGCGACATCATCTGAAAACACATCAGGTTCCACATGTACGCGGATGAGAGCCAGCTCTACCTCACCACCACTTCGCTTGACACTTCCAATGTTTCCAAATTGTCAGACTGCTTGTCCAGTACTGGACGAGCAGAAATTTACTCCAACTAAATATTGGGAAGACCAAAGCCATTGTTTTCGGTCCCCAACAAAACTCCGTTCCCTAGCCACTGGCTCCATCCCTCTCCCTGGCAACTGCCCGAGGCTGAACCACTGTTCGCAACCCTGGTCTCGGTCTTATATTTGACAGATAAGCTACCAACCACATATCCACGCCATCACTACGACCACATATTTCCATCGCCCTACTCTGCCCCTTCCTCAGCTCATTTGTTGCTGAAACATTTATTTATGCCTTTGTTACCTCTAGACATAACAATTCCAATACACTCCTGGCCGGCCTCTCATCTGCCACCCTCCATAAACTTAAGCTCATCCAAAACGCTGTTGCCCGTATTCTAACTCGCACCAAGTCCCGTTCACCCATCACCCCTGTGGGTGGGTGGGGGGCGGGGGGGAGTCTTGCTAATCTATATTGGCTCCTGGTTAAGCAATGCCTCGATTTTAAAATTCTCAGCCTTGTTTTCAAATTTCTTCATGGCCTTGACCCTCCCCTATCTCTGTAACCTCCTCCAGCCCCATAGCCCTCATATCTGCTCTCCTCCAATTCTGGCCTCTTGCATATCCCCGATTTTAATTGTTCCACCACTGGCGGCTGTGTCTTCAGCTGCCGAGTCCCTAAGCTCTGGAATTCCTCCCTAAACCTCTCCACCTCGAACTCTTCCCTCGTTTAAGATGCTCCTAAAAACCTTCCTCTTCTGCCCTAATATCAAATGTGGCTCAGTGTCAAATTTTGTTTGATAACACTCCTGTGAAGAGCCTTAGGACGTATTACTACGTTAAAGGCGCTATATAAATGCAGGCTGTTATCAGGTCAAAAATTGGTTAAAAATCCCAAAATACCATGTATTATTTATTTTACAACTGTTATATATTTTTATGTCTTACCTTCTGTGGTTCTCTTCAATTCAGCCTTCAGTCTCTCTATTTCTTTAATCAACTGATCATTTTCTTCTTCTAGCTTCTTATTTCCATTATCTTTACCTCTATGTAAAGCCTATTGATAAAAATACACAGCAAGTATGAAAGCTTTAGTGAGATGTGAAGTGTAATAAAAAAAAATACAGTTTGCATTAGATATCTTGTTTATCTTGCAGGAATACAATTATAGGTCTAATGGTGAGGTAGTACACTTTAGCTTTTACTTGAGATTTTTGCTTCAACTGGGACTATCTACAATGGCAGAACATGTCAAGGAACTGCAGGATCTAGAGGTCTAATAACTAATTAATTATTTTGGGGGGAGAAACGAGTGCAAGGAATGGCTTAGTGTGTAAATACCCCATCTTGTGTGACTGAACCAAGAAAGCTTCGGTTGTGTCCTGGCCTGTGGTGGGTAATCAGATCTGAGCAAGCGTGGTGATAGGCGTGCTAGAATTGGCTTCAGTGCTCCTAGAAACCAGGATTAAATGTCCTTGCAGGTGTGTGTATACTTTGGGCAAGGATGAGATCAGGTTCCCATTCCCAGCCTGCATACATTCACTGGCTTGGCTCACACATGAAGATTGGTCACTTGGACAATGTACAGGATGCTGCTGACACCTGTGGAACCGTGCTCCAGTTGGTACTTTCAAGAGAGGAAAATGGAGAAAATAAACAGGAAGAAAATACAGCTGAATGCTATTATTCTCAAATCAAGGTTGTTGCTACGTTTTAAGGACAAAGGAACAGGAGTAGGCCATTCTGTTTTTCAGGCCATTTAATTAGATCATGGCTGATGTGTACCTTAACTCCATCTACCTACCTTGGTTCTGTAATCTTCTATATCCTTAACAAAAAGTTATCAATCTCAGTTTCAAACGTTCCAATTGACATAGCCTCAAGAGGTTTTTGTGGGAGAGTTCCAGATTTTCACTACCCTTTGTGTGAAGAAATGCTTCCTGATATCACCCCTGAACTGCCATGTTCTAATTTTAAGATTATACTCCCTTGTTCTGGACTCTCTCAGTTTCTCTCTATCTACCCTATCAAATTCTTTAATCATCAATAAAATCATGCCCTTAATTTTCTATCCTCAAGGCTATCTACACAAGCCTAGTCTATGCAACCTGTCCTCATAATATAACCCTTTAGCCCCGGTATCATTCTGGTGTATCTGCGTTACACCCCCTCCAAGATCAATATATCCTTCCTGAGGAGCAACACCCAGAGCTGAACACTGTACTCCAGATGGGGTCTAACTTTAGCATAACTTCAATCCCATTGTATTCCAGCCCCCTCGAGATAAAGGCCAACATTCTATTAGCCTTTTAAATTATTTTCTGTACCTGTCCACTAGCTTTTAGTGATTTCTGTTGTTCCATAATCTTTCTGCTCCTAGCTTCTCACCATTTAGAATATATTTTGATCTATCTTTCTTAGTTCTAAAGTGTATGATCTCTCACTTCCCCACTTTATCTGCCACAGTTTTGCCCACTAACTTAATGTCCCTTTGCAACTTTCTGATCCCATCTACACTATTTATTATGGCACACCTAACTACACACTCAGTTTTTGATAAAGCCACTCAAAATAAAAAGGTAATTTGTACAACAAATGTTAAACAGGTTTAAGATTTTCACTTCCTACATTTTCAAGCAAAGAAGACGTATAAATTCAATGAAAATGTATTAGAGCTGTGTTGGGATCTGCTTTTCAATCCATTTCAGACAGCTCAGTGCAACAGATTGGGAAGCTTTGTCAATATATGTAGGCCCTGAACATCAAAGGGGGCAGAGACCTGCCACTGCTGACCCCAGCGAAACTGGAGGTCAAGGGGTAGGGCTAAGCCAGGAAAAGACGCCACAGCACAAGTGACTGACTGGTCGTGAGGAGGTGCGTGTGG
This sequence comes from Pristiophorus japonicus, assembly GCF_044704955.1. NCBI lineage: Eukaryota > Metazoa > Chordata > Chondrichthyes > Pristiophoridae > Pristiophorus > Pristiophorus japonicus. The sequence continues at coordinate 48,917,936 of NC_091989.1, forward strand.
TGGGGTGAGAAACAAAATCTAATCCCTTTGTAAGTGGGCCACGTAAATATTTTTGGTCCTCTTTTGAGAAAATTCTGCTGGTAGTCAGGGCGGTGTGCCTGATGAACCAGGCATATCTGTCAAGAATGCCAGAGGGTGAAAACTCCAAGCCTTCCGGAATCCCTACCCAATTCCAAGGCAGCGATTTTAAATGGAGGACAAATGCGGTGCACGAGCCCCAAAGTGGGCTGCACACCTGAAGAGTCCAGGGACGTGGAGGCCCAGCCAATCTTAAAATCCACTGCCTGGCTGACAGGCGTGAGCGGTAATTTGGCGGCAGGAGACTGCAGCCAGGCACCTGTGGGAACAATGCCCGGCAGTTAGCGTGGGGAGGGGTTGAGAGGATCCAGCCAAGTTTGTAGCTGCTCTGGCACACCCCCACCAGAGCCTGTCAGAATGACTGCAAATTTTCAGTGTCTAGTTGTCAAATAAAGACAGATACAGGTCACGATTTGCTGGTTTATGTTTCTGTCTTATTGTACATTTCTGCAAGCTCACAAGCTGTTGTAAGGCTACTTCACATAATGAGATGCGTCAATGCCTCTTAAGCTCTGGAACTCTCTGCCTCTACCTCTCTTTCCTCCTTCAAGACGTTCCTTAAAACCTACCTCTTTGACCAAGCTTTTGGTCATCTGCCGTAATTTCTTCTTATCTGGCTCAGTGTCAAAAATGTTTGTTTTATAACATTTCTGTGAAGGGCCTTGGAACGTTTTACTAAGTTAACATCAAAGGGGAGAATCTAGTCCACCACACATCTAAGGAGGGAGGTGAGGAGAAAGTCAAACTGAAAAGAGGGCAGGGGTAGAGGATAGGTAGGATAATTTCAGTGAAAACATTCCTGTTATTTCGATGTCACTGAAATAACTAGTTCTGACTTCACAGATTGCTAATTCATAAAAATCACTTGAGGGTCTGGAAGACAATTTTTCCAATTGTAGAAAAGTTCATGCTTTCAAATGTCATTGATGCGGAAACAGTTATGTGGACAAGGGAGAACCAGTTGATGTGGTATATTTGGACTTTCAGAAGGCTTTCGACAAGGTCCCACACGAGATTAATGTGCAAAGTTAAAGCACATGGGATTGGGGGTAGTGTGCTGACATGGATTGAGAACTGGTTGTCAGACAGGAAGCAAAGAGTAGGAGTAAATGGGTACTTTTCAGAATGGCAGGCAGTGACTAATGGGGTACCGCAAGGTTCTGTGCTGGGGCCTCAGCTATTTACACTGTACATTAATGATTTAGACGAGGGGATTAAATGTAGTATCTCCAAATTTGCGGATGCCACTAAGTTGGGTGGCAGTGTGAGCTGCGAGGAGGATACTATGAGGCTGCAGAGTGACTTGGA